>NC_028647.1:60927884-60959483 GCF_001406875.1 Solanum pennellii | reverse complement strand
GGTGGGGGGTGGGGGGTTAGGGGGAATTAAAAATTTGGATAGTATGACAATATTTTTAGGTTAGTTGCTACAAAATTGGTTTCCTAGATTTTTAAAATATTTATAAGAGATTTTTATTTTTATAAAAGTTGTTCTTTGTAATTTGTATGTTTAGAAGTTTTCGAACGTTTATATATTGAGTTAGGGGATAAAGGTGGGGATAAGAAGTTGTAAAGGCTCGTCAAGGCAAAGAAGAGGAAAGTTCGATATTTTTGGATTAAAGTGGTTGTTAAAACTACACATACTAGACGGAGATAATAAATAATGTACTTTCATAAATTCTTTAAGAAGTAGGGGTTGGGGACATCATGTTAGATGATTCGCAGAATTTACAGAGCCGATATAATTTTGGATATTGTAGGTGTATTAAAATTGACGAGGTTAATAAAGAGTGTTATGTGTAAGATGAGTAGGGTAGAGAGATCAGACTTGATGAGAATTTGGTAGAATTCTGAAAGATCATAAATAAAGCAGGGCTGGAGTGGTTGATTGAGTTGTTTAATGTCATTTTTAAGTTTAAATTTCTATTGAACCATCATGTTTAGAATGTTTTATGAATGTGAAAGAAGACTAGGAACGCTTATTAGAATTCATGACATGTTTTTTTAAGTTGAAATGAAAAACAAAACCTTCTAAGTTTGATGTGTTGTGTTTGTTATTTTGATAATGTAACTATGTGGATTTTTACATGACATGATGTACACTGATATGATGATCGTCACTTAAGCTAGAGCGTGAACCTGATAAGTTAGTGACTGATAGTGAAACTTTGTCTCTTGTGTGAGTGAAACAATCGAAATTATTCTTATTGTGTGTTCCAATTTCGAACTTGACATGTTAATTTACTAAGATTATCAAACTGTTGATTAGAAAAGGATCATAGAGCATTTTCTGAAAGTAACTCACTTAGCCTAAAAATGATCAACGAAAGTGTTTATTCCTCAATCTAAAATTTTGAGCCTAAGCAGACCTTTTGTCGTATTACCATATTTTTTTTCCTCTTTCTCCATGTTAACCTTTTGTTTTGATCCTGGTCCCTCCTTGGACATTGTGCATCTCAATTCAAATAAAATGCAAATAAAATACAATAATACAGTCCAATACATATAGTCATCAATCTTTACTTAGCCAACACATGCAACATGTCCCACGTGATCACAATTACATATATCGCTTCTCTCATGGAAGCTGCACAAAAATTGTTAGTACACCAGCGTGGTATCCAAATCAACCATTGTTAGTGTACCGACGTTGTACCTCAACCAATCATTGTTAGTGTACCACCGTGGTATTCGAGCTAACTGTTATTAGTGTTACCGATGTGGTACTTGCACAAAATAACATATACAATTACAATTATAATAAACAATTATTCTTGAAGCAACAAGTAAATTAAACAGGTTGGTTGCTTGAGATTTAGTAATTGGATGCCATTCATATTCACACCTTATGAGTTTCTCGTATGAATTGTACAAGTAATATTATAAAGGAATTAACATGCAAACATTACATACATTGAAAATAAACAACTATCGCCTACCTTGAATCAAGTCATGAAAACTCTAAAGAACTCGAGCTTTCTCATTTTCAATGTATTGACTTGCTCTTGATCTAAAACAATAATAAACACAACAATCAGTGACTAGTGGTTTATAACATCTGAATCTCAAATTTTAACCGCCAAATTCATGACCATTCTATCCAACCAAGGTCCTTTCTGCATAATTTCAAGTTGAAACCCTCCCCTAAAGTTGACCCGCATAGATTTTAGGGCTTAAAGAATCAATTTACAAATTAGGAAAGTAATTAACTTATCTTTATCGAAGAGAATAATGAAAAACAGATTGAAAATTGTCCATGATCGCTTCTGTAGTTTTTCAAAACAAGATAGCCATAATAAAGATCACTTCTAAGGCGTTTCTGCACAAAAATTTGACTAACCTGCTATAGTAACATTGTCGTAGCGGCTCACTTGTTATAAGCAGAAATTAAAGGCAAAAACTAAATGCACTGATGTAAAATTAGTGTATTAGGCCATCTCTAGAGTAGTTCTCCAGAAAGTCAATGTACAACTTCTATCAGCAATCACTTCTATATATATGACAATTGCTAATGCAGTATTTGAATAAATTTCTTTTACATATAAGTGATGAAGATATTTGTTAATGTACAACATCTATCTTCAATGTACAAGTTCTAACAACAATCACTTCTATATAAATTTCTTTTGTTTGCAGTATTTGAATAAATTTCTTTTGAATAATTTTATAGATTTTTAGGAGGGTGAGTGAGGTGGTGGTATCGGCGGTGGTGAAGGAGATCTTGGAGAGGGTGGTGACTTTGGTGGTGGTAGAAAAAATAAAGTTGATTTGGGTAAAAAAAATGAGTTATATTATTAAGTGGGTCGGGTCGGATTAAAATTAGATAATTTAAATAAAATCAAATAACTTTAATTGATTTGGGGCTTTCCATCCAAGTAGTGGTATATTTGTTAAGTTTATTGACGGCATGGATAAAAACAACTTGCTTTGCACGACGAGAATAAAGTCAATCAATAAAACAAAGTTGAAGGATGATTTTGACCCTGTTCCCTTAAAAAATTTTAAAAGAATATATTAAGTTTACAAAGGTCAAATAATATGAAATAGAGTATGAAATATGAATAACTTAATCCAAAAATAAAAATAAGTTTATTTAAAGTATCGACTTATTGCTAATGGACAACTTTTGAAGGTTGAATTAAGAACAAATTTAGGACATAAAAGAAGATAATTTCGAGACAAATTTTTAATATTTCTTAATTAATTAGAGTCCAGAAAGCTTATTACATGATTAATAATTAGTATTGCTACAATTATCCTTAGCTTCTTGGCGGAATAATGATTTTGAGATAACTTATCTCGAGATAAAATAATTAAAACTATAAAAATACCTCTTCAAATTCCTTTTATACATTAATTTCAATTTTCACGTCTTTTATCTTTGTAAAGTGTATTTTTTAAGAGTAACTTTCACATATAACAACACATAAATCATATTTATATGTTATAGCAAAGTTTGCATAGTGCGCTCCATACCAAACATAAATATGTATAATTAGCTATACATATACAAAGAAACCAATTGTATAATTCGCTATACATATACAAAAGAAAACATTTGTATACAAATCAATTGTATAGTTTGCGTATATATAAAACGAAAAAATGAGAAAGACAAAAAAAATTGCGTAGGAAAATATTTATATTGTATAATTATAGTGTATAGGACAAAGATATATGTATTTGCAAGTGTATATACAATTTTCTCTCGTTTTATACAAATAGAAACAAAATTTATACATTTCGTTTATGTTTGTATAAGCTATAGAGGTGAGGGTGACGAGCGAGATCTGAGAGAGGGGAACGAAAATATATGTATATATATACAATTTTTTCTCGTCTTATACAAACACAAACACATTTTATACATTTGTGTTTGTATAAAAGTGAGAGGGAGCGAGCGAGAAAGAGAGAGTGACGAGCAAGAGTTTGAGGGAGAGAGGTAACTGACAAACAGTTTGCTACAGGGCACAATTAAATCAAAGTATGAACATTTAATTTGATTTAATAATTTGCTATTATATATAATTTTCCCATTTTTTAATTAGTTGAATGACTATTAGAAAATGTGGCTTTAATTTGGTCTCAACTTGATATGTCCTTTATTTTTAGATATACACAAATAAACACTTAAAATTATATAAAATATAATAAATAGATATATGCATTCTTCATGACAAATTCACGTAAGAATTAAGATACACGTGTTATCTTACCTGACAACTAATTTGTATTATACAAATATATATATATATATTCTACTTATTTAATTTTGCGATAATGCACAATTACCACCTCAATCTATTTCCGAAATCTCAGAGACACACTTATACTATACTAAGATCCTATTACCCCTGAACTTATTTTATTAATAATTTTCTACCCTTTTTCGGCCTACGTGGCACTATCTTGTGGACCCAACGCTGGTTGACTTTTTCTTTCAAGCTAATGCCACGTAGATCGAAAAGGAGTAAAAAAATACTTATAAAGTAAGTTCAGGAGTAATAAGACCTTAATATAGTATAAATATGTGTCTGTGATTTCGAATAGATTAGAAATACTTATACATTTTTCCTATAATTTTATACAAATTTCTTAAATTTAAATGTCTATTTATGCACGCTAACAATTCAAATTCAATGTAGATGGTATGTTGTGATAGCCAAAAATGACAGAGAAATTGGTGAGAGATGATAAACCAAACAAATTTATACTTTATCCATAACTATACTCTACACATAGTGAGTATCAAATGCTGCAATTTCATAATTGTCTCTCACTTCACACAAACCCTTTGAATAATCCCTCAATCTTCTTCTTCCTCACCCATCCAACTACCTCTGTTTCAACAAGATGGAATTTAATCAACAACAACAGAAGAGGAAGAAGAAAAATTTGTTGGGTTGAAGCTGTGGAAAAAGATTCTGAATTTGAAATTGACCCTGATAAAGCCCGTGAAGCTTTGAGAAAACTTGATGAACAGCTTCAAACCCTTTCTCAGAAACAAATTGACCCTCCAAAGATTAGGGGTAATCCACTTTTCTTATCTCTATAAAAATTGTTTTGTAGTCCTACCTGTATGGATATGAATGTGTATTTTCCGGTGAATAAATGTTTTTTTTCTTTCTTTTTATATGAGGGAATAAAGTAGAAGATGGGGAATCGAATCCTTACCAACAAGACGAAATAAATATTTTTAAATGCATAATACATAAATATATGCTTTTAACTTGGTATCAGTTGTTATCTATGCTTTTCAACAAATCCTTAAATTTGTATGAAGTTGAACAGGTAGACACGCACTATGTAGGATATGAATTATCATATATGACACCAACTAGGACACGTGTCTACTTATTAAACTTTATACAGTTTCAAATGTCTACATGCACATATTCAAAGCTGAAGCGCATAGATGCCAAATGAGTCCAAGTTAAAGAACACGTTTGTGTATTATGCAATTTTTAAGTTATGGTTTCTAGATCATAATTTTTTCTTTTTTTTACATTATGGGTTTTGGATTGGTTATTGCTATGTATCAAATTAATTTTTTAAAACACAAATACAGAAGTTGAGCCAAAGTTATTACATTTTGCTGAAACTTGTATCTACTGTACTGTCTCTGCTGCTGTTGTATATGAGCTGTAGAAAATAGAGGTATTCTTGATTGTGTGCGGCTCTTCGCTGAAATCGTGTGGTATTGGCCAAAAGAGGACAGAATAGCGATGTTAAGAGCGCAAATTATTGAAATCCGCGTGTTTTGTTACTTGCAATAATTTGCAAAGAAAAGTTTAAAGGGAGAAGTAGGAAAGTTTTGAATGATTTGAGATGACTTCTTCAAAATCAACACAGACGAATGTTCTATTCAAACTCATTTTTGTTGCTGTTAAGTGCTTGGACTGACTCTATTTCGTTGAGACTTGAGGTGAGACTTTTTTATTTGATCAATAGTTGAAGTGAAACATTGAAAATATCAACCTTGGCAACTATTAGTTAGGTAACTTGAGCTGGTAGTGAGGTCATAAAGTTCGGTGAAAAGAATATATACAACTTGTTTCTTGGATGGTAGACTTTCATTGTTCATATTTCTCGTGGATCATACCAAGAAACAACAAATAGACACATATAGTCTATATTGAAAAGAAGCCTGTTTCAATCAATGATTATTTTAGTTGAGCAAATGCCTTGCCTGTTTTTCTTTTCCTGTATTTTGATGATCTTACCCCATTCCAACTGCCTGCTTATGTTGATATTTTGTACTTACCTTTCTTTGTGTTCGTTTGTTATTCGTTTGATTGTCTTACCAATGCCATCTACTTTCAATTTGCAATACAAGATTTGTCGCCTCTTCTTCTTCCAGTTCAAAAGATCTTCCAGGAACACATTTCACTCTTTTAATCTCTGCCTATCTGATTTTGGCGTTGTCATGTTTTTCTCCATAGTTCAAATTTGTCAAACGGTTGATTCAAGATTCGAGATCAAAGTGGTTTCTTTTTGTTCTTCAAAGTTGGAAACAAGAGTATGAATGGAGTCTCAAAAATTTTCTGTTTGTGATCTCTACTTTTCATCAAAATACTAGCAACACAACATTGCCGGTCTGTTAGTGTTTTTTTTTATCAGTCTTGGTGGCTCTTCGGTCTCTTGGGGGAAGTCCATGGTTTTCCTTAAGCATTAAAACTATCATCTCGATAAGTTGTGGTTATAGCGGTGTTACGGGGGATAGGAGTACCATGAAGGTGAAAGATAGGTACATGAGAGAGATCCTGTTTCTCCTCCCTAAAATGCTTGTTAATTCAACTGAATAATGCTTGTTATAGCACGTTGGGATTGTATACGTCTTCTATGTAGGACGATAACATCTGAAAATGCTAATGCACAATGAACAATAATTCTGCTTCAAATGGAATCACTGAAAATCGAAACCCCCAATAAAAGGTAAGCACATGAATAGCCTCAGTTTCTCATGTAACGAGGAAAGAAGAAATATAGATATCGAAAGTAAAAAGTAGTCTTGCTTCCACAAGATATGAGGTTGATTCTATCTGTTTTCTCTGTAACTTATTGACACAATTACGCAAATGGGATTTATGTTGATAAGTTAATTTGCATTGCCAATATTCCTGACTCGATATTTTCTTGAAACACTTGCAGCTACTGATGTGACCCGTGCTAGCAGCCAAGTAACAGAAGACACTCGCGATCCTGAAGGATCCTTTTTGACTTCCCTAGCGTTCGGTCTCTTACTCTTCACTATTTTCTATAATATACTCTTCACTACTGTAATCAAACCAGCAGTTGATGGACCAGAAACAGTTGCAGAAATAGACTTATATGCTTCAAACTCTTGAAGCAGCTCAGGTAAATCATATAGATGGAGTTCATAATGAGCTGTGAAATAACATTTGTATTGAGATTCAACTGTATAATGCTATTTCAGAGTAAAACCATATCTCAAGAGGCCTGTTTTTCATAATTTTAGATCACGGTCTAACGTTTTTTCATTTATTTTCAATTTTATAGAAGGGATATTTAGACGGTGGTTTATTGGTCCATAAGTTATAAGAAAAATAAAAAGATAACATTTATTAAATAGTCTCTTCATTTTAAAGCAATTGATGAAAAATATTTCAAGAAAAAGTGAATGTCAACTTAAAGATACGAATTAGTTAGAATAAGAGTTGTATACACTCTTACGTGTGGAAATACACACTAGGTACGTTAAAACAAAAGTACCTGCTGAAAATTGGCCATATCACCTAATATATTGTAAACTACTAAGATTAACATATTTTATCAACCTAAAATTAAGATAACAAGGTCAATGAGTATTTATACAACAACATACTCAATATAGTCTTACTACTTATCAGTACAATTTGAGAAGGATAAAATATACGCTAATCTTATTTTATTTTTGTGACATAAATTTTTTTTATTTCTGATAAATCCGTTGATCATCATAACCAATTGTCATCCTAGGTCAAAGAAATTACCTTCATAAAGCTACCTCTTACTTAGTTCGTTTTCCAATTCAAATTCGGATCAGTTGACAAATGGATTTCGTGCCTGGATAAGAAATGCATAATGAAAAATTCGATCATTCAAGTCGAATAACATTTAGCAATTCTAGGTTCCGACCTTCATGAGCTTCTTTCTTCTTAATGAGAAATATAATACAAGTATTGAGTACCAACTTCTAGTCTTGTGAAAGATGGACCTAGCTTCTTTCTTTCTATTTAGGAAGTGAAAGTCCTTTCCAGTGTGACAATATGAGTAGATGACGCTCCACTCTTTTCAGATTTATAATCGGTGCTATGAAATCTACACAAGGAATATTACTGGTAACACTATTCATCCTCCTCTGTATACTAGGCCCATGCATGAGATAGGTAAAAATATAGAAAAAATTACGTAAACACACCACTTAAGATATCATAATCTCTACCATTTTCAAAAAAGTTACAGTAGTTCTCTCGGATACATCCCTTCCAGTGAATAATGTATCATTTGCAATGAATGGACAACCAAGAAATGTATCCGAGAGTAGTGAACAATTTAAATTTTATAATTAGAGAAACTTCGAAATATGATTTAGTTAGCCCATAAATGTACGGAATTTCTGGACTTTATACAACAATATATCTCTAATGGACTTGTAGATATACCAAAGGCCCAAATAATGAAATGACTGTTTACAAGCCCATTAATCTCTGAAAAAACCCTAGCCTTATAACTCTAAATGTTTTCTTCATTTCCATCAAAAAAAAGTTTTAGCGCAAAAACCCTAGCACCGGTCTCATCTCCTTCACAACTCTGCGAAAATGCCGCCAAAGTTTGATCCTTCTCAGGTCGTGGAAGTTTTCGTCCGAGTGACCGGAGGTGAAGTTGGAGCGGCGAGTTCACTGGCTCCAAAAATTGGTCCACTCGGTCTTTCTCCTAAGAAAATCGGTGAAGACATTGCTAAGGAAACTTCAAAGGATTGGAAGGGTCTCAGAGTCACCGTCAAGCTCACTGTCCAAAATCGTCAAGCTAAGGTATCAGTAGTACCTTCCGCTGCCGCACTTGTGATCAAAGCTTTGAAGGAACCTGAACGTGATAGGAAGAAAACGAAGAATATCAAGCATAATGGAAATATCTCGCTTGATGATGTTATCGAGATTGCTAAAGTTATGCAGCCTAGATCTATGGCTAAGGATTTGAGTGGAACCGTGAAGGAGATTTTAGGCACTTGTGTGTCTGTTGGTTGCACCGTTGATGGAAAGGATCCAAAGGATTTGCAGCAAGAGATTTCTGATGGCGATGTAGAGATTCCTGAGAATTGAAGAGCTGAAAAGAGGGGAATCGTGATTCCGTTTGCAGGAGAAGGTTAAATTCTGTATTTTTTTTCTCTCAATATAATATTTCTAATGTTTGGATTTATCAGATGATACAGAATTTGATATAATGTTGTTTCAATTTGCATTATTAGGATTTTGAATGTTCGTTCATCTATATCTATTGGAATGCTTTTAGCTTGAACTTTTTTTCTCAAATGCATAGCCTCAAACTGCAATTTGTATTTCATATGCTATTTGTATCTATTGGTGATGACTGATGAGTTATTTTGTTTGCAATAATCTATAGAGTTTATATTTTAGATATTATACCTTTCTGTGCATGAACATGGTAATCTTTTGAACCGTTGAAGTGCTTCTCAGCATGATGCTTTTTTCGCTTCTCCACTGCTCCTCATTGAAGACATGACCTTAGATAGAATGATATAGAGGCTAGTAGCTTCCCGATTAGGGTACTAGGTCGTTGAGAGTGTTGTGTATGTCGTTGTATTAGCCTTGCTCGTATTGCTTCTTGCTTTCTAATATTTGTTACCATATGGCTTTATTGTTCCCTTTTTGTGCGTTTGATATTGCTTTCCTTTACTTTCCTTATTTGTTCTCATGTTTTCTTCATTGCTGCAAGTATTTTGATTCGATGCACTTGAGTGTCATAGGATCTCTCAGAAATAGCCTCCTTACCTCCACGAGTTTGGGGTGGTAAGGTTTGTATATACTTTTTACCCTCTTCAAACCTTACTTGTGAAGTATATTGTTGTACTACTGCAACTTCTCCTATTACCTTTGCTTTGGCTGTTTCGTCTTGTCAAGCCTAAGATTGATTGAATTCATTTGTTCAAGTAGATGTGTTGTTTTTAACATGTTATATGTATGGTGAGTTCGTGTTTCTTAGATCAAATTTTTATTTTTTACAAAAATATCATCTATGGTAGTTGTTTGCATTGTATTACATAATTTTTTATGCGAACACCAAACTAGTGATGAAATATGTAAGTGTGATATGGTTGTTGATAAAAAAGATGAACAATCGACTCGGAATAAAAAAGTTATGTGTTTTGTTTACTTCACAATGTATGTATTGAATGATGCTGGTTGCACTCAATTCAAACTACCACATTACTCTAGTGTCATGGAGATTGCTTATTATTTGTTGCAACGAAGATTCAATTGACTCGTAATATAAATTTATGATTATTTTTGGTAGCTTTTTGAACTTATGGGTATAAATCATAATTTTTTTAAAAAATGAAATATATTTTTCACATATCATGATCAAACACATGGTCAAATTTCACACTAGTTTTCATTCCGATGAAAAGTTTTATGGTGTTTGAGGTACAACAAATAATAGTTATATGAGGACACTTTCGTTTTGACAAGTGTTTTTGTGGGGGGTTCCTTCTCTTGTTGTTGCACTTTTTCTTTCATGCTTCCATGAACTCAAATTTTAGTCCTTTCTTTAATGCATCTTTTTCTATGTAAAAATCTATTTTTTATTTTATTTTTGCATCTTCTAAAACTTTTTTTTTTAGTTCTACCTCTAAGTGAAAAAAAATTAATATTAATGCATCTTTTTTTATGAGAGAATCCATTTTTTATTTTATCTTGCATCTTCTAAAGTTTTTTTTTAATTCTACCTCTTAAGTGAAAAAATTATTCATGCTACTATTATTTTGCGTTTTCACAAATTTGTTTGGTTAATCAATTCTTTTTTATATTAATTCTTATAACCCACAATAGAAAGATATTTATAAAAGTTTCGTTTCACATTTTAAGACGCTATACACAGAATTTAATAAATATAGAAAAAAAGAGATAATTGAGTGTTTGATATCATTAAGATGTTATTATTAATACTAAACATTAAAAACATAAAATGGTTATAGAATAAATAAAAATAAAAATATATTTGACAATTAAGAATTGAGTGATTAAAATTGAAATTTCAAAAAATAATAATTTAAATAACTAAATAATTGAGTGAATTTTTAATTCTTTGATGAGAGAGAGAGAGTTCAATTTATTTTTTAATTTTACTATAGTCAGTATCTTTGAATTCATCCAAGAAAATTAAATTTATATTTTTCTAACATATTACTTTAATTTCCCTCAAATATACATAAATTTTGAGGGTGAATTTTAATTTTTTTTTAATCAAAATAAAATTATAATAAGAGTTACCAGCAAAATAAAAAGTATAAGTTAAAAAAAATAATTAAAATTGGAAGAGAAAAAAAAATGAGGAAAGGAACAAGTACAACTGGTCCACATACAAATGGCAAGCCAAAAAGGCCTCGCACAACTGACACTATGTGTGCGAGGCACAAAATTTTTTTTTTTGAAGTTTGACGAAGGTAGCGTGTACCTTTTGTTAAGATGGTCTCTCTCGAGGGCTCTTGGCCTCTTAATATCGCAAAGTGTATAAGTCAATTTTTTTTTTAAACCTCTCGTACAAGGAAATCGAGCGTTTTTTCTTCATCCAAACCTCTACTTGTAGGTTATAATAAAAATAGTAGACTAAATTATCGATTACACACCTACACTATGTTACCATCCAAATATGAAGTGGGGTAGCTCCCTTTACATATAATAATTGTTGTACGTATTTGGTTCTCCAAGTTCTTCAAACATTATTTAAAGATCTTTTCATCCATATTAAGTGTTCATACCAACTTCCATTGCCAAATGCCACCAATATACAAGTTACTTCAACTATAGGAAACATATTCCTTATCACGAGTTAATTTCATCGTGATTTTCTTTTTGTTTCTTTCTATTTGATTAAATTTTAGTGGACAAAGTTACTGCAACTTAATTTAGTGATATTTTTGTCGGTATAAACATTAGTAATATAGGAATTATTTTATGTGTAAGTCTATGTATTATATCATGTAGGTAATAGCGATGCATTTATTAGTTATTTATCTTCTATTTTTTACAAAATAATATATAGATTCGCTCATAACTTAAACATATATAAGTTATCTGGGTATTTAAATAATCAATCAAGCGTCATAGTAATTTTATTTAAGTATAATAATTTTCTATTTACTTGCCAAATGTCGTATACATCATATAAAAATTAATAAATAAATAATTTATTTCTTATTCAACTATCAAACAGACCTTAATGGATGATTTCTTAACACTCTATAAATGTTTAATCAACTCTGCATTGCACTACTTATTTACTTATTATGACGATTCACCAAAGCTTCTTTTCTCCTTCCTTTTTTGCTTCTTGGTAGAGGATAGAATCCACGATTTGAACGTTATTTGATTCATAAAAGGATCTTTTTGAAGTTATACATACCTTAAAAAAAAATGTCAATGCAAAGCATATTACGAAGCATATCATTCAACTTAGGATCTTCTTAATTTTTTAACAAAATAAAATAATTAAAAACTAATTATTTTAGATTATTTAACATTAAAGAAGCTCGAAAATTAATTATTGCAGAGGAGGGTCAAAATCGAGTGTCAAGACACCTCGACAAAGTCGGCTTTGACATTTCAATCAATAGACCCATTCTCTAAGAAATCAACATGTGTTGGGTTGAGTAAACCAATCATTCACAAATCACAACAAGCCAAGTGGGTGCCTATTTGTTGCTTCATTCATTTATGACATTTTCTATACACGTGGAATTGCATAAAACCGTCCAATAATATTTTCACTTCCGATATTGGTCTATGATATTTTCTCATTCAAGAATCTTCTATTTTCATCTCCTATTTAAAACATCTTTTGCTTTTGTTCATCAAACCAATTCCTTCACACTCAAAGCAATACAACAAACTCTTATTAAAAGTACTTTCTAGATATTTTTGGCAATCGTAGTGTTCGAGTCAACTTTCTGTCTGCGTAATAAATGTCTACCTTGGTTGAATTTCATGTCTCTCATGTTTTCCCATATCATAGTGTGAGAATGGCTAACAAGATGGTGAATGTGAAGCCATGGATTGAAGTTGTACCACCACTTGTTATTTTCCCAACAAAGATTTCTCATTCACCAAATCTTGAGACAATCAAAGAAGAAGAAAAAAATGAAGATGACAAAAAAGATCACTCGTTTTAGCTTTTATTCAAGAATCTCTCCCTTTTAAGCATTTTTTTTTTGTAAGGGGAAGAAAGGTATTAGTTGCATTTAGTTGTTAGAGCAATGTGAGCTATCTTCAATATATGAGTGTGTGTATGTATAATGGAATGAAGATGTGATGAAATTCTTCATGTGTGTATATATGTGTGCTTAATGTCTCTATGTATTGTGTTAAGGATATGGTTGGTAAAAATGGTTTCATCTTAAAGTTCTATATATTAATAATGTAAATGTAAAAATACAACAAAACCTACCTATCTAATACTTAAAAATCAATATGCACTATTACACACACAAAAACGTTCATAACCATTAATGCATGTTTCATGACTTCCAATGCCAAAGAAAATGATGTTTCACATGATGAGTATTTGTCACGAGGTCATTTTTGATGGTTTGATTAAATTTTAAATAAATTGAAGTTCGTTAATTAAATAAAAAAAATTACTCATGAAAAACCGCTCGTCGCATAGATGAATATACAAAAAAAAATGAACTTAATATGAATTCAGGACCTCGAATTAATTTTTTTTACATATACTAATACTCATAAAAAACCGGCCATTATCATAGATTCATGACCCCAAAATGTTAAAAATTACATTTTAACATGATCAATATTAATCACTCAGATCATTTTATATGAAGTAATAAAATTTCAGGTTAATCAGAGTTTTGCAATTAAATTTTAAAAAATCGACAGGAATTAATAATACATACATAACCATAAACATGAATTCTTTTCATGATTCAACAATGCCAAAAACCTAAAAGAAATTTTTTTTTATATCAGGATAAACTGTTTATATTATATTATTTTAGAGCGTAACCTTTCCTAGATATATATTTTGTGACCAAACTATTTTTTATCATTGATAAATAAACTTTAAAGAATCTTTTATAAGATCATTTCATTTTATTAAACGTATAAATATAAATACTCAATGGTTAATGTTGATATACGTGTCTCCTTGTATAACGTTTCACGTAGGAACTTAAATATTTACTCATTTCCTTCGACATGTCTCATCATTCTTATATATATCTTTGACAATTACTATACATTCATCTTAATTTACAAATAATTGGAAAAATTAATATATGTAGCTTAAAGATTACTATCTTTTCGAAATAATTAGGAGATTTTTTTTTAAAACGAAGTCACTACAACAAAAATAACTTTTAGCAGCATTAAATATTGACACTAATAAAGAATGTTAACGTCTTTATCGGCATTAGTTAAGTATCATTAGAACCAATGTCGCTAAAGGCTTTAGGGACATATGTAAAGAGTGACAATTGCCGCTAAAAACAAATATTTAGCGGCAATTAAGAATTAAATGTCGCTAATGGTCATTTCTGTTGTAGTGAGTTTTGCTTCTAGCGACTATAATTATTAACGGAAAGTAATCCATAAAATACGTATCGAATTCTAGGGTGACTTAAATACGTTAAATGTAGTTGAGGAACCAAAATTTTAACTACTAAAGATATTTCGATGCAAGAAGAAACTATAGAATATTATTCAACAACATATTTAAGGTTAAGAGTTTGGCCGGTGCTCTATTTGGATATCCCTTTAACGTATATTATTTTTATGAACATGTATATACACGACAGTAGAAGTTAGATTTGAAGTTATAGGTAATCAAAAGTCGGAGCAAAAATTATTGAATTCAGCCGTATGACTTAATTTAAAGTTTCAGTCTTTTGAAGATTTAACTTCAGACGCGATATCTCTAAAGTTAATCTGAGGTGAATAGACTCATAAAGTGATCCGAACATCGAATGTCTGTGCACTTGGACCTTGCGTAAGATCAAGATCCAAATTTTGGGCTAAATTTGGAGAAGGCCCAACCATTGACCAGGTTGAGGCTAGTCATTTATTCCTTATTGGCTTTCGACAAAATTAGAGCATCCTTTGGTAGAGCGTATATTGCTAATGTTAAATCGAGTATATTAATAATGCATGTATTAGTTATGCTTAAGTTAATTATATATGAATTAGTTTTATGCATTATTTGATGCATTAAAAATAACATATATTGCATAAAAAAAATTATTTACAAAGATACCCTCCGTTATTATGGTGAAAAAGATGTAAAAAAGATTTAGAGTGTCAATTGAATCTTTAACTGTGTAAATATATGCATTAAAATCATTCCATTTCTAAAACCTAGAAATTCATAGTATTACTAATGCACACTTTAATACACAATAGAGTGTATAACTAATGCGAGTATTATATTTCCTAGTGACACACAATGCTAATGCATGTGTTATATCTCTTTCCTAATGAGATTAACTTATATCCACTATGGACAAAAAAAAATTAATTATATGAGTTTATTTAGGATTCTTTTTGGTTGCCAAAGATGAGCAGACTTTTTGCAGTGTTTTCTTGTCTTCATTATTTTTACCTCATTCCCCATCAACACCGTTGAAGCAATTTGAGACAATCATCAATGGTAACTTTTTATTATTTTTTTTCTTTTTAAAATCTTAACTAATTGATTTCATAAAAAACATTATTCATAACTTATTAAGTCTTCTTTCTAACATGAAACTTTTTTTTGAACAGATGTTTCCATTGCTTCAACTTTTCTCTTCTTAGTTTTTTTTTTCAATTCTCTTCTTAGTTTATTTTATCGATAATACAAAAATTAATTGAAAATAAACTTTAATCCATATATACCTTCATATGTAATCCAATTTATTTAAGTAATACTCAAACCAATTTATTTAAGTAATACTCATAGTCGATAGTATAAAATTATTTGAATTTATTTCAAAAAAATCTTAAATTTATAGAGAATGTTTTTTAAAAAAGAAAAGAAAAAGAGAAGCTAAAAAAATCATTAATCTTTAAATATGAAAATATGATAATTAAATTAAAAGAAATAAGTATTTCTAAAAATGAGCTGATATTGTAAATCTTTCTGTCCACCGTCAGTGAATATAAGTTAATCGTACTCTGTCAATTTTACGTAAGACATAGTTTGCTTCTTTGAGTGATAGAAAAAAAAATCATTCTTACTACGACTCTCTATAGAACCTTACATGAGATTTTCACCTCATACGACTTCTTGCTCAATTCTTTTAAATTCATTGAATCCTTTTCCGCGTTCGAGAATCTTAGTCATACATGATATTGAACATAATATACTAAAGTTTGAATTTTTCAGATATATTTAAGTGTTGGAGCTACACAAAAGAATGGTGAATACTTCCCAAATCCTACAAAGTTTGATCCTTGTAGATTTGAAGGGAATGTATTAGTTCCTTACACATCAATTCCATTTGGTGGAGTACATAAATTGTGTCCTGGAAAAGAGTTTGCAAGATTAATGATACTTGTTTTCCTTCATCATGTACTCAAAATATTTAGGTGGAAAGCTAAAGTTCCTTCAGAAAAAATATTATGCCCTTTTTTCTTAGTACCTGTCCCAACAAATGGATATCCTGTTACCCTTTATAATGTGTAAGCTTCTTTGTTTTCAAGATATATATATATATGTGTGTGAGAGAGAGAGGGGATGTAATACAACTAATTAATGTTCTTGTAGTTGATGATTCCTCTTTTTTAATGAAAAAAACTAAAGGTTGTCTTCTAGTAAAGATAACTCATTGCCTCAGTAAATATGTTTTTTAATTTGACCTCAGAAAAATTGTATATAACAGCAAATATCTAAATCATATTAATGCTATAGCTACTATTTAGGAAAATACCAATTTGCAGCTATAGTTTTGTCCAACCTTGCTATTAGTCTCGTATAAATTCAAAACTTTATAATTTGATTCCTTATTGTATAAATTCATAATTTTATATATATTTATCTTAGTTATTTGTATACACTTTATAAAAAATTTATAATAAATTATCATTTTTGTATATATTAGCAAGTGAAATATACAAACGAAGGTTTAAAAGATTCCTAATTATAGAGTTTGTATATACTTACCCTATTTGTATGATCACAAGCGAAATATACAAACAACCAGATATACAACCGAAGCCTCCATAGCAGACAAAACTATAGCTATGAAGCACAATTATCGAAACTATAACTATAGAGTCTTATTATGTCCAGTGGCAGAGCCAAAATTTTCAATAAGGGGGTTCAAAATCCGAAAAAATAGACAGACGAAGTAGTTGAAGGGGTTCAACATATGCTATATATACCTAAAATATTATATTAATCATGTATAAATCATATAGTTTTTCGCTGAATGGTTCAGATGAACTCCCTAATAAGGTGGCTCGGCCACTGATTATGTCTATTATGTTTGCTATATCTGAAATTTTATCTTTTATATTTATGTCTTCTAACTTTGAGTGTGCATAAATAGACATTTAAACTTGTATAAAATTGAATAAGTAGACACATGAGTCCTACATGACATAATACATGTAGGACACCCCATGTAGGATGCAAATTGTAATATAGGATGTCATGTAGGTTGTGTGTATATTTGTTCAATTTTATATAAATTTTGTATACATTCAAAATCATTACCCATAAATGTGAGTTGATGCCAAGTTAAAATACATATTTATGTATTATATTATTATATATTAATAAAAAATTAATGATTGTTATAATAAAAGCTCATACAGAAACTTATTGTTATTTGACTTTCAAATTTCAGTTTGAAATAGTAAAAAGTGTGGTGATATATTGAGTGTGCCTTATGAGCGATCTCTGTTAAAGATTCATGAGGTAATTTAATCATGCAGAAAAATAATTTGCAAAAAATAAGTTAAAAATGCACATTTATTAAAGATTTCTTGAAAACTTGTATGACAAAGTTACTAAAATTTGTGTTAATTACTCTGTAAATTAAATGGCACTAATTATTTATACAAGGATTAAACCTGAAAGTAGTGTTTCTAAACTAAATACAAAGAAAATAAATAATGAACTTCAATCAAGTCAGAACAGATTTGCCGACACAATCCAAAAGTCGAGGTCATGATGACACACACTCCGAGAGCTCCAGAAAAATGGTGTGTAAGTCGAAACAAGAACACATACGATATCCCGAAGGGATGTCAGGCCACAAACAATAGAAAACATCAAAAACATTTCACCGAAACTTGATAGCATAAGTATAAAGAGCATCTGATATATTTTTAGAATCTAAAATACATCTCAAATCTTCGAAAGGAAAGTTAAAGACTTCAAATGATAAATGGAGATTAATGGTGACCTGGAAAGCAGGATCTCACCACAACTCCAAAAGAAAAAACTCTGTTGGATCCAATCAACTGCTACGGAGATCACCTTAACTAGAATCTGCATCGAATGAATAAATAAGTAGAGAGTGAGTACAATCCACATGTACTCAATAGGCGATACTAATTGAGCATAAGCAACTAAACAGACTTAAAGATATAAACTATGAAATCCATCCATCTACACGCAAAAAATGTCCTATTCCGACATTGGTGCTGCCAATTTATATAAAACAACACTAAGTAAAGTATATACACAATAGTATAGATAATTTTCAAATCAAAACATAAATAAATTACACAACACAACAAAGCTGGTCAATGTGATGCATTAAAATGATGAAATGATTAAATGATGTGGTGGTACCAAAATCGTCACACAACCTATAATATACACCTTATCAAGCCTCTAGCTCCTGGACAAGGACTCATGGGGGACTCATAGTCAATTCCTTCATCATGTCTTGAAAAAAATTATTTGGGAAGCTAAGCGTCCTTCGAAAAAAATATTATGCCCTTTTTTCTTAGGACTTGTCCCAACAAATGGATATCCTGCTACCCTTTACAATGGGTAAGCTTCTTTGTTTTGAAGATATATATCATTATCATCATCATCATCACACACACATATATATATATATATTAGATAATTACATAGATTTTATTGAAAATGTGAAAACTATCCCACTGTGTGGGAGATAAAAAGAAACAAACTGATTTATGCTTCTAAATGCAAAATTTATGAAAATCCAATAGATATATATATATATATCTTAAAAGGTAATACAAATCGGATACATAATATGTAGCTCAGATACATTACAGATACACCAGATACATAATATGTAGTAATTATATTAATCGCTTAAAGGGTAATACAAATCAGATACATAGCATGTAGCTCGGATACATTACAGATACACCATATACATAATTTGTAGTTTAGATACATTAAAAACTACCTTACATAATATGTAGCACGCATACATTAAAAAACTAGCTTGGATATATTATAAAATAAACCTGATACATAATATGATGCTCAAATACATTAAAGAAATAAGAATTTTAGAGATTTTTAGAAATAGAAGAGAATATAAAACGTATATTAAAACGTATATTTTAGTAATTTTTTTTCTTTTCAATAGTGATAATAATACTTGGTCATCAAGCATATTCTATACAATGCAATTCACATGGCTATTCACCTAATTTTACAACAATTTTTTTGTTTTTTCCTTTCTAAAGCTGCTTCTACAAGTATTGACAAACTATAAATAGAAGTAGCTGGGATTGTGGGTTTAGTAAAATTTCAGTCATATGTCAATTTCTTTATAATGTTGTAGTATTTTTCTATTATAAATTATACATGAACATTTTCTTTAGTATATTACCCCCTCCTATCCATTTTATTGTCGTGATTTTTAAAAATAATTGATTCCAAATAATTATTATTTTCGGAGCCTAGAGACCCTTGTTTAATAAAATTACTCCCTTCGAATTATTTTATTGTCGTGCTTCCTAAAATTAACTAATTTAAAATATCATTTTAAAAAATTAATTATATTTCTGTTTATACGAGTTTAAGGACCCTTCTGTGATGGTGTACTACCATCGCACAAGGCAAACAATTATGCTTTTCCATTGGTCTTTTGCGGGGGGCGGAGCCACCTTGGTAAAGGGGTTCAACTGAATCTCTTTTGATAGAAAATTATATTATTTATATATGATTAAATTAATATTTTATGTATATATAGTAGATATAAAACCCCTTTCGGCTACTCCGTCTACAAATTTTGAACCCCCTCATTGAAATCCTGGCTCATTCAAAGCGTTTAAAACCGATTCAAAAGCATCTGAAACCACCGACCTACATGACCTATTATGTCAAGGATGTCCAAAATATGTTATTTAATCACTTTGTGTATCAAAAAATGTAATATTTCTTTTTCTAACAAAGAATGTCCAATTGAACGTCCTAACCATAATCCACCACCGCACATAATGATACATTATTCTCAAATTACTGAGCTAATAAGTGTTCGAAGATGCATTAATTTTTTTACAGAATCTTACAATTTAGCTATCGATATTTGTTAAATGGACATAAATTCTATACAAAGATCTTTGCCTTAACTAACTCCATATTAAATGTGGATTGAAAATCACATGATTATAATAATGAAATCTCTAAATAAAACAACTCATTCATTTTTTCTTCTTTTCTTTTTACATTTTTTTTTATAAATAAAGTTTTGATTTGTGCTTCTAGAAGTTTTGACAAACTATAAACAGAAAGTAGTTGGGATTCTTTTTCTAATAAATTTTGAGTCATATATGAATTTGTTTCCTAACGTTCTATTTTCCTATTTGCCCATAAGTAGGCCTTTGACCATGTTATAGTAAAATTTAAAAAATAATAATTTTTATTTATAAAAAATATTTTAAAAAGCTAAAAATCTGTTTGATTATATATAAATTAGAGTTGTTTTAAATTTCTTGTGAGTAATTTAGAGTGAAAACATTTAATAATTATAATTTTTTTTAAAACTTTTAAAATTTTATGATCAAACGTGTTTTTCAATTTGAACTAAAAAATTGATAGCTACAACACCACCTTAAGACTCGTGATCATCTCGTTTACTTCAATAATAAATTCTTAGAGCAAAGTCGTCTACCCTATTCCTTTAGCAATTAATTGTAGCAGGCATGTGGATCTATTTTTATTTTTCAATTTGATATTCGATATTTATATTAGAGCCTGATTAAATTTAAATTTACTTCGAAAAGTCCACATTAGGGTAAAATGCTCTCTAGTAAAAGTGACATTGTATTCTGAGAGACTCAAACCAAAAATTTCTGATTAAGAATAAAGAAATACGTGTTACTCGGGACAACCCTAGTTGATTTGTCGATTTATTATATTCAACAAAGATGTACTTTTTTTTTTTAATGTTTTTTCTTAGTCTGTTTTCTTACTGTAAATATTTGATATACTTTTTTGTGCTGAGGATTTATATACATTTTTCTATCTTGTGAGGTAAAAGGAAGCACCCACCATTATTTATTTAATTTTTTTTATTTAATGTTGTACCTTAAAAATTAGTTATAATACATTGAAGATTATTAATCATTTTTCTCTTACAAATTACAATATTTACAAGTTGGACAAAAATAAGTGGGATACTTTATTTTACTGTTAAAATTCATTTTCGACTACAATATATGTTTACGTCATTTAGGTTAAGCTGATTAACAACATATAATTTAACTTTAATAGTTTTATTCCGAGAGTAAATTTGCTCTGCTCTCTAGTAAAAGTAACTTTATATTTCGAGACTCAAACCAGTAACTTCTAATTAAAAATGAAAAAATACGTATTACTCGGGATAACCCAGCTAGTTGGTTTGTGAATCTATTATATTCAACAAACATGTACATTTTTTTTTTTTGTAGTTTTGCCTAGTCTGTTTTTTTATTATAAATATTTGATTATACTTTTTTGAATCGAGGATTTATATAGACCTTTTTCTATCTCGTGAGGTAAAAGGAAGCACCCACCATTATTTATTTAATTTTTTTTTCTATTTCTATTATATTGTACCTTAAAAATTAGTAATAATACATTGAAGTTTATTAATAATATTTATCCTACAAATTATAATGTTTACAAGTTGGACAAAAATAAGTGAAATTCTCTATTTTACTGTTAAAACTCATTTTCGACTATAATATATGTATGCCATTTTGATTAAGTTGATTAATAACAACATAAAATTTAGCTTTAATAATTTTACTTTATTAGCAATACTACGAAATGTAATGTAGTAAAAACTTATTTAAATCAATTAAATTACACCAATAAAGTATTTTTTAAAAAAAAAAAATTCCCATTATTTTACTATAGAAAAAGAAAAGTTGTTCTCATAATTGAAAATTTAAACCGCATGTATTCATCCTGACAATTGTCTATATTATAGTAGACATTGATGGGGCTATAAAGTGCCACAAATATTAAAAAAAGAAACTAAAGGAAGAAAAAAGTGATAAAGACAAGAAATACTAATGGTAAAAAAAAATGTTATATTTACCAAGAAATTTACTGAAAGAAACAAACAAAAACATAAAAAATTCTTATTACTACGTTATCAACGATTTAGGATTTAAATATAATAAAGGCATAGTATATATATATATATATATTGGACTTAAATTTGATTTCAAATTTTAACTTTGACCTCGAATTTTCATAATATACAAACAGACACTTTAAATGTCCAACTTTTAAATAAATAAACACATGAGTTCTACATGACACAATGCACGTAGGACAAAAAATTACACGTGGATGACATGCAGGACATGCGTGTCTATTTGTTCAACTTTATACAAGTTAAAGTGTTTACTTGTGCACATCCAAAGTTGAAGGACATAAATGTAATTCGAAGTCAAATTAAAGAGCACATTTATATATTATGCCTATAATGAAAGACACCGTTAACTTTAGCATATGTATACGTCGATTATTCAGGATAAAATTACAAAGAATATTGTCATCGAGATTCAAACTTAACGAATGTATATTAATTATCTCGCTAGATCAGTCCGGTCTAAAAATAATTGATTATACTTAAATGTTTTAATATATTTATGTTGGACGTTGAGGTTTTTGTCTCATTCAACATAGAAAGGTGAAATCAGAAGAAAAAAACAAAGTACAAATGGTTAACAATTGTCGTGTCTCATTATTCTGCTTTGAGAAATTGATAGATCTAAAGATTCAAAAGGACATTATAATACATGAATATTTTAAAATTCATCACTAATTTTATTCTCCTTTTGATTAAATTAGACTATAATCAAACACAAATTTATTCATATTCTTTTAGTAATACTTAAAAATAATGAACATTTATATAATCAAATTAATAATTTAAAAAAACGATGAATCAGAACTCTTTAGAATGATTCGTAATTACATTTAGAGTACTCAAATTTTAAATTACTTTTATTAAATATCTCAATATATATATATATATAAAATAATTAAATATTTTTGCTTCGAAATTTTGAAAGCTTTTATAGGTACATTATATAAATAATTTCATTTTTTCAAAGTGTCATTTTCTACCCAAATTAGCCTCAATAAATAAAACATCAAACATATGCTAATTAGGAACGATGTGTCTAATTAAATAAAATATGTAGTCAATTTATTTATATATGCAAAAGTTCTTTTAAAAATAAATATTTCTTCATTCATTTAAATTTATTTATCTTATATATTTTTTTAAAAATAATTTTTTAGTTCAATTATTTACTAAGACTTGATACATTTAAACTATTATTAATTTAAAATCACAAGAATTTTTTAAAAAAATTCATGCTAAATCCAAATATTTCAAACAAAAATAGTATATGATAATTTGAGTATCTAAATAAATTTTTTCTAGAACATAAATGAAAATATCCATTGAAATGACAGAAAAAATATAGAGAAATGGGGAAAATAGGATGGGGGTTTCCAATTCCAATAGAGAAAAGTCTCTGTAGAAAAGAGCTTTGACTCTCTCTTCCAATGGTGAATTTAGTTTTCACACTTTCATGAACAACTTTCATCTCATATTCACATTCTTCTCTTAATTCCACAACTACCCTCCAATTCTTATCTCCAACAACAACAACAACAACAAAAAGAGGCAACATTTTGCTTTTCTGCAGGTTTTTTTTTCTACATTTCATTGCTGTTTAATCTTGGTTTTTAATGTTGTTTCTGTATGTTGGTATCATTTTTTCTTCTTGTTTTTTGATTTTATATGTTGGGGTTTTGAAAAAGATTAGAAATTTATAAGAATCTTGAAATATGGGTGTTCATATTCTTGAAGATCTCTTAAAAAAGCATGCTTTTTGTGTTTTTTTGTTTTGTTTCAAGAAAGTTAGAATCTGAATGAATATTTGAATATGGCATTGTTTAGCTCAAAGATTGATTTTTTATTGTTATTTAGAAATTGTTATGGGGAATTGCTGTGGGACACCTGGTAATTCTTCTGAGAATAAGAAGAAGAAGAACAAACCAAACCCTTTTGCTCTTGATTATGGTGCAACTCAAGCATCTGGAGGTGATGGAAACAAGCTTGTTGTGTTGAAAGATCCAACAGGACACAATATTCAAGAAAAATATGATCTTGGTTGTGAGCTAGGAAGAGGAGAATTTGGGGTTACATACTTATGTACTGATGTTGATACAGGGGACAAATATGCTTGCAAATCGATATCGAAGAAGAAACTTAGGACTGCTGTAGATATAGATGATGTTAGGAGAGAAGTTGAGATCATGAAGCATTTGCCTAAACATCCTAATATTGTGACCTTGAAGGACACTTATGAGGATGATAATGCAGTGCATATTGTGATGGAACTTTGTGAGGGGGGTGAGTTGTTTGATAGGATTGTTGCCAGGGGACATTATACGGAGAGAGCAGCTGCGGTTATTATGAAGACTATAGTAGAAGTTGTTCAGGTACAGTTTTACTAATTGATGCTTGTCTTTGCTTTTCATGTATAATTGTTACTTGTTTGTTTATTTCATGTAATTTAGGGGTTGCTAATTTAGGATTATGTTAATGAAGTTTGAAATCGACAATGCCAACTGAAAGTATCGATTTAGACTAGAATGGAATGTTGAGATTGAAGTTTCATGTTTGTAAGCAGAATGAATGTTCTTGTTGAAGAATCTCTTTTAAGAATATCTTTCCCACTTCTTCAGTAAATTTTCGTACTTTCTTATGCCGATAACTGCCACTCTTTTTCTGAGTTTGCCTGCACTCTCTTGGTAGATAGGACACTCCTTTTCTTAGCTCAGGATCTACTTTGCTGTGTGTAAATGAGTGCTTAATGTTTTTATTTGATTCATTTTACACGTTGAGATCCTATAGCATTTAACTAGACTAGATTTTATCTTCCAATATCACTAAACCTAGATGTCAAATATAGTAAAAAGTTATGTTGCTCGAACTCTTCAAAGATATCGACATGTGTGTGTCAGATCCTCCAAAAGTAGTGCATTTTTGGAGGATCCAACGGGGGTGGGGCAACAATTTTGGAGAGTCCGAGCAACTTAGGTAAAAAGTGTATTCATGCTCTAAATGTTGTTAGGTTTTCTATCTTTCTTATCTTGTCTTGTGAATTTTTCTTTCTTGGCAACTGTTTTATTGTCCTATATTTTTCTCATGCAAATACCTTTGAAATTATATACTTTCGTGCCAACCATTTAAATGAAACTTAAGGATGCTAATCACACAGGATTTCACCATCCAAATGTTGACAATGAATCGCAACTTGTGATAGTTTTAGACAGATAGCTTATTTTTATAGATGCAATTAGAATAATAGAAATGTAAAATAACTATCAGTAACCAGTAAGATGCCGGTCTTTATGTTCTATTTTCAGAGGGGGAGATCTATTGTAGCTTGCTTTCAGCATAAGTTAGTATAGCATAGGACTGTTTCTAACAGGGTTCAATTTTAAACTGTATTTGTTGACCATAATGACATGAGAGCTCAACTTACATAACTACAGATTAGAGAGACATTCATTTTGTGGAATGGATTTAAGAAGTTCATGTTTCTACATTTAGTTGTTATAAGAACCGGGTGGTAACTGGTAACCGACGCAAACATGATGGCTAATTATCCCAAGTTTATTCAATTTAATCTATGTGGTTGCTCATACATCTTTGGTCAATGTTCACTTTCCCGTTGCATTATGTTTCCTCAAGAAATGACTGTTCTTCTTTCAATTTTCAACTTACGGAGTTTCAATTGACATTGCAGATGTGTCATATGCATGGAGTAATGCATCGTGATCTCAAACCTGAGAACTTTCTGTTTGGTAACAAGAAAGAAACTGCTCCTCTGAAGGCTATTGACTTTGGATTATCAGTGTTCTTTAAACCCGGTAATGCAATAAGTAATGATACAGTGTATTGTAACTTTTTTTCATGCTAAAAAAGATTAATGTTGGAATCATCTTTTAATATGTTTAACAGGGGAACGGTTTAATGAGATAGTGGGAAGTCCTTATTACATGGCTCCAGAGGTCCTAAAACGCAATTACGGCCCGGAGGTTGATGTCTGGAGTGCTGGAGTTATCCTTTATATTCTTCTTTGTGGTGTTCCACCTTTCTGGGCAGGTCCGTTTCTTTTATTTGCCTTCTTTAGGTAACAAGTAATACCTCGGTTCACCGACAAATAACAAAGTAAATCAACCTTGGTGCATACTATGCATTTCTTAGAACTTGGTAATTTATCAATGAGTGTCAAAATGAAATGGAATTTGAAACATATTGATCCGTTGTTAACATCGTAGATGACTAGGTGAGGGTGGATGCAAGAGTGAATCCCACCTCTTCCTGGACCAATTCTAAATCAAAGTTCCTTTTTTTCCTTTTGGCCTGTGATAGTCAGTACTTTGTGCTTCCATTAATTTACTCAGCTTTCTCAGTAATTGCCTAAAATTCTACTGAATATGTGCAGAGACTGAACAAGGAGTAGCCCAAGCAATTATTCGGTCTGTGGTTGATTTCAAGAGAGATCCATGGCCAAAGGTTTCTGATAATGCAAAGGATCTTGTAAAGAAGATGCTTGACCCGGATCCAACTCGACGACTCACAGCTCAGCAGGTTCTTGGTAATGTTTGTTAATCCTTGAGATGCTATACTTTCATTTACTTGCTGTTTATTCTCTCTTAGTTTCATAAGTTCAATTTTGTGACTTTTTTGGGGCTTTCGTGCATATACATGAATGCAGAGCACACCTGGTTACAAAATATAAAGAAAGCACCAAATGTCTCATTGGGTGAGACTGTGAAAGCAAGGCTTAAACAATTTTCAGTAATGAACAAGCTCAAGAAAAGAGCTCTAACGGTAAAATATTCCCTTTTCATTTGCAGTTCTATACATATCGTTAGCGTTCTGCACCTTCTCAGAAGGATATCTTCGTATGCCTAATTCTTAAAGCCAAAAATAAGGACAAAAGATTTTCTGCCTTCTCACAAAAGTTTCGGGTTTTATATTCTTTCTTCATTGCTTGCACAGATTATGGCCGAGTTTTTATCAGCGGAAGAAGTGGCTGGAATGAAGGACGCATTTGATATGATGGATACAGGAAAGAAAGGCAAGATTAACCTTGGAGAACTTAAAAATGGTCTGCAAAAGCTTGGCCATCAGATCCCTGATGTTGATCTTCAGATTCTTATGGAAGCTGTAAGCATTCTCATGCTCTTTATTTCGCTTGATTGGATTTTCTTTCAACTTTACGAAGACTAAATATATATATTTATAAGTCAAGCGTCTAATATTATTATAATTGTTCCCTTTTTGATCTTCTGCTTCACTTTTATAGGCGGATGTTGATGGAGATGGAAGCTTAAATTATGGGGAGTTTGTTGCTGTATCTGTTCATCTCAGAAAAATGGCAAATGATGAGCACCTGCACAAAGCATTTTCAGTTTTCGACAGAGATCAGAGTGGTTACATAGAAATCGAGGAGCTGCGCAGTGCCTTGAGTGATGAGGATGGTGGCAACAGTGAGGAAGTCATCAATGCCATTATGCATGATGTTGACACTGACAAGGTTAGAATTTTTTTTGTGTCCATTCAAGTATATCTACTGGATTTCATACTAGTGCATATACTTCTCTTATAAATGTCTCTTTAATTGCTGGTGGAACCATAAATACCCCCCTTATCTTGTTCCGGAGTTCCAACTACACACGAAACTATGTTGAAGACGTATTACCCCCTTATACTTGTAAAATGTGTATCTTCCGTCATCCTGAGAGACATATATCATGTAACCAAATGTGAACATTTAAGTATATGCATGTGCTGCCTCATGTCATTTACCCCTTTTTCCTTTTTCAATTCTCTTCCATCTCCGCAACATGTTAATGTCCTCTAGCAAATCTGAAAAAAGATGGAGTGAGAGCTTCTCAACGGAAAAAATCGGATTCACCCTAGTTTTAGTTTTCTGGCAACATAAACAGCTCAAGTCAATACAATAAAAAATGTTCCTATCAAAAAACTCAAATTAGTAGAAAGGAAAAGAAGGGTCATAGGTAAGGGAAGAACAAAAAGGAATAGAAAGACCCTTCGGGGTGGCCCAGTTATTTGGGCTTGGGGCTTGGGACTTCTATGTTGGAGGTCTCAAGTTCAAAACCCCTTGCCAATGAAAGCAACGGGTTTTCCTTCTAGGTTGACTGTCGAGCTCGTCGCACCGGGCTTACCTAGTGCGGTTTACCTCTCCTTTGCGTGCTACAGAAATAGGGGTTTTACCCTGTGCGCACTCAAAGGGTAGCGACTGCGGATTTCCCAAAAGAAAAAGGAAGAGAAAGATAAGGAAAACATTTTAAAAAAGAGTAGTATGGTTATAATAGAAGAAATGCTACAATGTTTTTTCACCTCAGGTGCTTTAAGAGAGTAAATACTCTATGTTACATGGCGTCCCAATGTTGTCGTAGTTACATTTTGGACAAGAACAGGGAGTAATAGGCCTCCCGCAAAGTTAAAATGTAGTGGGGAATGGGGGAATAATTGAGGAGGGTATTTATATATTTTCTCCTCTCTAAATCATATTTTCTTTTCCATTCACTGCTCTCCTGTTCAACCTTATCATTCATTTGGACTAAATGTTGAATTGATTTTGGGCTTTTAGTTTGTTACCACAGCTTCAAAGTTCATCAGTTACATTGTCTATAACCATGCAGGATGGCCGCATTAGTTACGAGGAATTTGCTGCAATGATGAAGGCTGGCACAGATTGGAGAAAAGCATCGAGACAGTATTCTCGTGAAAGATTCAACAGTCTCAGCTTAAAATTGATGAGAGATGGCTCGATACAAGTCGGAAAGGAAGAAGGTAGATGATCAATGCATAAGAAAAAGAAATGTCAAAAGAGGGAACAAGAAATTCTTCTCTTTGCTGTGCACTTCAATTTTTTTGGCTTCCTCCCCTTTGAGCTCTATAGGATTGAGGTGTGAGGTCTTCAACATGTTACATCCTAGGCATCTAACAAAGAATTTCTAGGGTCTTTTACCTTGTTGTAAAATGTAATTACATGTATTGGTTATAAGCTCATTTTTATTAGTATAAAAAAAATATTAAGGCTCATACAAATCATTGTAACTTCCCTAAGGTTGAAATTTAGATGTCAGCACAGAAAGATTCTTTTTGCCTCTTTTAGCTTAATAGTTGATTTAATTTTATAAATAAGTAGTTATGTGTTTGGATTGATATTGATGATAAGCGATTTGATGTGTTTGGTAAAAGGTGTTGGTAAGTTGTTTTTTTAGTAAATGACAAAAACACTCTTGGTTGTAATACAAAAACTATAAATTTCAGCTAGTGTTTGGTCATAAATTTTCAAATATTTTGACAAATTATTTTTAATTGAAGTTTCATCATGTGTTTGGTCATAGATGTTGGGAGAAATATTCGACTTTTTAAAAAAATATGATTTATACCTATAAGTTCTAAGAATAATTTAAAACTCATAAATTTGTATTATTTCATTATTACGAAAATGTTATGTCAAAAAAAATAAAATGACGACGAACATAATTAGTATGAATTTGAAAAAAAGAGGAAGAAAACAAAAGAATAATACAATTGATTCGTATATGAAAAACTACAATTGCTACTTGTAATTAGAAGTGACCTCAAATTGTATAAAATATGTACATAACTGTATATTTGTTTAAAACAAATTAAGAATGAAATTTAGTCCAAAAGACCAAAACTATAAATAATGGGTGTTTTTTTTTTTCAAATATTAGAATTTATCCCAAATTCTAGTTATTTCTAGAACTTGAGAACTTGGGATGTTTGCCAAATATATTTGCCAAGTAATAGCAAATTATATGGCCAAACACTATATAATTTTCATTTTTTTCTGAATATATTTGTAGCCAAATGGATCCTGTATCAAAAGGATGAATGATGGATATGGAATTGATAGAAAGTTAAGGTTTTATTTTGAAAAATGCAAGCTGAGAATTAGAAAAAATTATATAGCAAAGATATAATAGTAAAAATATTGGTTAAATAAAAGCGTTTTTAATATAAAAATCATAAATTAAGATGATCAACTAAGAAAAGAGTGAATGATACAAGTTTGTGGAGTTCAAAAATGTTATTGCAAATGAGAGTGGGAAGAAGATAAAATGAATCCGTAGTGATAATAGTGAAGGATCATGTTAGATGACTTTTTTCGGTATTGTCATGAAAATGGAATTCTTCGTCAAATGACTTGTCCAAATACTCTTTATTAGAATGGAGTTCCCGAAAGAAAGCTCGCTTGTTTTAATTCAGATGGTCTTTCACGGTTGTATGATAAAAATCATCCTTGAGAACTTTGGGCAGAAGAAATTGAACGTGGATATCATGTGACAAATAGACTGCCTTTTTGGGCAAGTACATACAAATGGTCCTTTTTATCAATAACGGATCCAGGATTTAAAGATTGTTGGTGCTCATTTTCATTAACATAAATATGTTAGCAATCACATAGTGTAAACTATAGTAACTCAAACTCTTTTAACATAAACATGTTAACAATCACATATTTTTAATCACAAAACACTAAATATGCGAGGCTCTAAAGTCTAAACCTATTTATCAAGTAACAAAAATAATGTGTAATTTATTTTAAGAATTAAGACTTAAGAGTACTAGCCATAAGCAATGAAAATCTCAAAACCTAATTCCCAAACTCTTTTTTTTCTCATTATTTAACTTTAATCAAACATCAAATCTTATTACCTTGCTTTTGTATTGTGATTTTGAAAAGAAAAAAGCTTGAAGTTTGTTGTTGGGCTGACTGCTTTCTCTTTGAAACAAGAAGAAGAAGAAGAAGAATGATTTCGTGTTTTGTTAAAAGAAATAATCACATAAAAGCGGACAGTGAAAAAGGTTTTAAAGCATAGGAAAAGTTAAAATAAAAAAGAAAGAAAAAAGTTAGTCAGATTAAACTAATTAAGAATAAAAGTAAAAACATATACAAAATTTGGAATAAAATAAGCCCTTAATTAAAAAAAGAATTTTTTTTTTAAAAAAAAGGGGTGAAAAATTCTTTGGAAAAAATAAAAAAAATAAAAAATAAAATGGGGCTGACGGATTCAAACCCTCGCCTGCGTGCTTCGCAGGCCTAATATTTCAAGGCGTAAACCAATGCAGCCAAAACTGCTTTTGTTCTATGGGTGTTCATTTAATATATATATATATATATATATATAT
>NC_028647.1:60842943-60927370 GCF_001406875.1 Solanum pennellii | reverse complement strand
ATATATATATATATATATATATATAAATTTATTTCTGAAGTCAATGGGTGCTCAAGCACCCGAAACTGACTATGTGGGTCTGCCCCTGCCTTTCATAATTTTGTACATGTTGGTTTGGTTTGTTATGTTCATGTTCTCAGAACTAATAGAACAAAACTTGATCAGAATGCAAGAAAATTTATATTTGTTGGCTATGAATCTTATAGGGAAGGGTTGGAGAAGCATGAATTCAAAGACATATACGTTTACTATTTCTAAAGACGTGGTATTTGTTGAAGAGGTCATTCTTATTTTCTACTCAAAAGGCTTTGTTTTAGGTGATGATCAAGATAATTTGGAGCTATTATATCCTGTAGTAATTGTGCCAACACCTAGTAGTGAAGAGGCAAAAAATGTATTTCAAAATCAGAATATTTTAGATATTATCCCCAAATCAGAATATTTCAAGGGAAGGAGATGATAAATAACAAGCAACGAGAAGGTCAATAAGGGAGGAACGATAGCCAGACTACCCTAAATATTATGAGGTCAAACATAGAAATTATTCTGTCACCTCGTGTTTCTATACATGAACATTAACTACATGTGAACCATTAAGTTATGAAGAAACAAAGGATTGTCCAAAGAGCAATGCAAGAAGAGATTGACGCTCTAGAAAAGAATGAAATTTGGGAATTGGTACCCAAACCAGAAAAATGTAATCCAAACACTTGCAAATGAGTATTTCGCTTGAGGAAAACATCAGATGGTACCATTGACAAAAGCTCGTCTAGTTGCTCGTGGGTTTTTCAAAACTATGGATTGAATTATGAGGAAATGTTTAGTCCGCTAAAGAAGATGGTCATGATAGTAAGGTCACGTATCTTTGTGGTTGCTTTCAAAATTTGGAACCCGTGGCACCTCAATGTAAAGAATGCATTTCTGTATAGAGAGTTGGATCGAGAAGTATTTATGAACTAACCTCGTGACTTTGTTTCTAAGAAATTTTTGTTATGCAATTGTACTTTAAATCAATACTACTGATAACAAATCTTTGTGGAAACAGTAAATTTCAAAGTTTAAATCAAGTAGCGAAGAAGAGAAATCAATTAACATAAATTAATGACGGTAAAACATATCAGTATGGAAAAGAAAGAAAAGAAAATCGAGCCCATTGTATGCACAGTGTCCCCTTAAGGAAATTATTCCCCTCTAGTATTCGAGGTTTGAATTGAAATATATCCTCCCAGGCTAGAACGTTCTATTCACCAGTGTATTGATACTGAAGGAATATTGATTGTATTGAAGTGTTAACCTAATAAGGGAATACATGGGAGATATATATAGGAGATATAGGAAGGAGTACTAATCCTAATAGGACTAGGATTAAGGAGTACTAATCCTAATAGGACTAGGATTAGTACACAGTAAATACTAATATTATTTAATACTATTTATTTAATACTATCTGTTATTATCCCCCCTCAAGCTGAGCTGAGCGGAAGCGAACGGAAGCTTGGAACTGAGGTAATCGTGCTGTCGGCTCGGGAGAGGCTTGGTGAGAATATCAGCCGGTTGTTCTTCAGTGGGTACATACTGCACAGTCATGGTGCCGGCCTGAACTTCATCGCGAACAAAGAGACAATCGGTATCAACATGCTTCATTCTGGTGTGTAGGACGGAATTCTTGGCCACACAGATGGTTGATTTGTTGTCACAATAGAGAGCAGGAACAGTGTGAGTGGCGCGGAGTTCGCGAAGAATATATGTGACCCACATGGTCTCAGCAGCAAGAAGAGCAAGGGCGCGGTATTCAGCTTCAGTCGAGGACCGAGAGACCTTGGGTTGTTTTTTTGTACACCAGGAGATCAGGTTCGGCCCCAAAAAAACGAGAAACCCCGATGTAGATTTTCTGTCATTTTTATCATTCGCCCAATCTGAATCTGAGAAACCCCGAAGCTCCAAGTCCCCGGGTCGAATGAGTAAACCACGACCAAGAGTGCCAAAAATGTACCTGAGAATGCATTTTAGACAATGGTAATCATGTTCACTTGGTTGATGCATGCGCTGAGCAACTCGGTTGACAGCAAACTGGATGTCAGGACGGGTAATGGCCAGATACTGTAGAGCCCCAATGAGGCTGCGGAAGTGGGTGATATCGGCAAAGGGGGTGTCGGCTCCATTCGTAGACGAAGAGACTGCCATCGGTGTTGGTTGACTGGTGCATTTTTCCAGTCCAGCTTTCTGCAACAGATCTCGAGCATATTTTGACTGATGAAGAAACAAGCCGCTGCCTGTCCGAGAAACCTCCATTCCCAGAAAATAATGTAACGGGCCAAGGTCCTTCATTTTGAAGGTAGTATGCATAGCTCGAGTGACATCCTGAATGAGAGCTGCAGTAGAGCCTGTAATAATGATATCATCTACATAGACAAGAAGAATGACTGTACCGTGTGCTGAATGTCGAGTAAACAGACTCGTGTCGTGTACGCAACACGTGAAGCCGAGTCCCTGGAGGAACGTTTTCAGACGTGTGTACCAAGCACGGGGGGCTTGCTTGAGCCCATACAGAGACTTCTGGAGTTTGCAAACATGTTGAGGGAAGCGGGGATCAACATAGCCCGGTGGTTGCGTCATGTAGATAGTTTCATCAAGCATGCCATGAAGAAAAGCATTGGAAACATCCAACTGATTGATGAGCCAATTGTTGCGCACGGCGAGTGACAGTACCAGGCGAATGGTTTCCTGCCGAATAACAGGACTGAATGTCTCGGAGTAATCAAGCCCATACTCCTGATTGTAGCCTTTAGCAACCAAACGAGCCTTGTACCTGGAAATACTGCCATCTGCATTGTGTTTAATTTTGTACACCCATTTACAGCCCACTGGGTGCCGCCCATGGGGCTTAGGTACAAGAACCCAAGTTTTCTGATCAGTCAAAGCCTTAAACTCGTCATCCATAGCATGACGCCAATAAGCATTTTTTGAGGCAACAGAGTAGGTTGTTGGTTCACTATCGGGAAGGGGTGTATTTGGTAGTATGGTAGCCTGAAAGGTTTTGGGTTTAAAGATACCGGCTTTGCCACGGGTTAACATGGGATGAGTATTGGGGGGTGGCACGGGCGGTGGTGATTCGGGGGTGGCCGGGAAGGACCCAAAACGGATCGGGCTGGAGATGTTGTGGGTATGGGGTGGTTCGGGTTGGTTGTGAGTGTGGGTGGTGGTTGCGGGTGTATTGTGGGTGACGGTCGAAGGGGTGATGAGGGGTGGTTGGGTAGTGGGTGGAGGTGTGGGGGAAGGTGGTGAGGGACCCTGTGAGTATGTTGGAAAAAGGGGAAGGACGCCAATGAATGATGTATTTGTGGAGGAGGAAATAGACTCGTAGGGAAACTCATTTTCGACAAATTTGACATGACGAGATATGTAGACTTTATGAGTTTGTGGGTCAAGACAGCGATAACCCTTGGAGGTAGGATGATAGCCCAAAAAAATACAAGGACGGGATCGGGGTTGTAATTTGTGAGTAATATGAGGGCGTAGCCAAGGGTAGGCAAGACACCCAAAGACGCGGAGGTTGGTATAATTGGGAAGTTCTTGGTAAAGGAGTTGATAGGGTGATTTGTTGGAGAGAGTGTGACTGGGCATTCTGTTAATGAGGTAGTTTGCGGTGGCTAGAGCTTCTACCCAAAAGGAGACAGGGAGATGAGATTGATGTAGAAGAGTAACCACCGTTTCAATGAGATGGCGATGCTTACGCTCAGCCACCCCATTCTGTTCGGGAGTGTATGGACAGGAGGTTTGATGTATAATTCCCAGGGATTGCAGAAACTGGCCAAAGATGTTATTGACATATTCCTTTCCATTGTCACTTCGAAAAAGTTTAACATGAGAATTGAATTGTGTTTTGACCATTTTTTCAAAAGTGACAAAGGTGGTGTATGCCTGTGATTTGTGTTTTAGTGGGTACAACCAAGTGTATTTTGTAAAATCATCCACAAAACAAATATAATAGCGAAAACCAGCAAATGAAGGAACAGCAGTAGGACCCCATAGGTCAGAATGAATAAGTTGAAAAGGTGCAGTTGTACGCTTCTCAGATAAAGTAAAAGGTAATTTATGAGATTTAGCAATTGAACAGGAGTCACAATTGTTTACATGAATGGAAGAAAAACCTAATTGAGACATTAAAGAATTTATTATTTGAGTAGACGGGTGACCCAGACGACTGTGCCACAACAGACTGTGGCCATCAGCCGAAAGAGCCACCGGAGCCACAGGAACGCTTTCTGAAACTGGGTGGGCAGACGAACTTGTGCCAGGAAGAACGTACAGACCATGCTCACAGGGGCCCTGAAAAATCACCCTCTTGGTAGTATTGTCTAGGATCTGAAAATCATTAGAGGTGAACAAGAGTGAGCAATTATTGTCTTTTGTGAATTGGTGAACTGAAAGGAGATTGGATTTAATAGAAGGGACGTGGGTAAGGTTACCTAGGTGAAAGATAGCGGTGGGGGTTTTAATGGTACCCGTGCCAGTGTGAGAAATATTAAGGGACTCACCGTTGCCAACAGTAATACCATTGGAGCCATGATATGGATTTGGAGCGTTAAGCTTGGATAGATCAGAAGTAACGTGCATGTTGGCCCCAGTATCCAACAGCCATTCAGAGGAAGGGCCGGCTTGAGATGCATAATTGGCACGGTTATCACTATTTCGGCTCTCCTCATACCGAAACCAGCAACGAACAGCGGTGTGTCCTGTTTTCTGACAGATTTGACAAGTTGGACGATCCCGCTCGTAAGTGCCCTGCCCGCCGCTGGAAGATGACTGCCCGCCGCTGCCGAAGGAGTGCAGGCTGTTGTTGCTGCCGTGCTGCTGACCGTCGTACGGCGGACGACTGCCCTGCCGACCGCCGCGCCCGCGGCCTCCGCTGTTTCTGCCGTAGCCGCCGCGGCTCCCCTGCCGGCCGCCACCACGCCCCCCGCGATAGTTCTGGCTTGCGGTGAGGGCGGTGGCCGGCTCCATAACAGCGGCTTCTCGGAGAAGAAGTTTGCTCTCCAGATCCACGTTGATTTCTTCACTTTTTAGCCACGAGGAGAGAGTAGCCAGGTCAACGGGCGTTGGACTGATGCGAACCGCCTGTTTAATGGAGGAGTAAGCTGATGGGAGCCCCCGAACGACGCACATGACGAGATCTTTTTCGGGAATGATTTCGTTCACGGTGTCGAGGGCTGTGATGATGGTGGAGACCTCGTCTAAATACTCCGCCATAGTTTTCGTGCCTTTGGTAATTGTGTGGAGACGATCACGCAATTGAAAAATATGAGAGTGGGAAATTGATGCATAGCGTGTTGCGAGGGCCGTCCACAGGGCTGAAGCAGTTGTGTAGGATCGGACGTGTTTCTGAACCGTGGGAGAGATGACCGCAATCAAACATGATCGGATCTGGCCATCCACGGCTTTCCAGGCGGCATGGGCCGGATTGGTTTTTTCTGATTTGTCCGTGGCGGTGATGACTGCCGGCGGCGGTTCTGTGCTTCCATCGACGTATTTGAGAAGGTAATTGGCCTCAAGGGCTGTAAGAACGGTGATTTTCCATGTAGGGTAATTTATGTCTGATAATTTTTCGGGAATCAGGGCATGAAGATGCCTGAGAAGGAGTTTAACGCCAGAAGGAAGTGAATCGAGAGGATCCACCTCGGTTGTCATGGTTGCCGCCGCCCAAGAGAAGAGAGGGAACGATCGGTGCCCTAAAGAGAGAAAAACCTAGAGAAAAGAAGATCTAGGTTTTCTGGCTCTTGATACCATGAAGGAATATTGATTGTATTGAAGTGTTAACCTAATAAGGGAATACATGGGAGATATATATAAGAGATATAGGAAGGAGTACTAATCCTAATAGGACTAGGATTAAGGAGTACTAATCCTAATAGGACTAGGATTAGTACACAGTAAATACTAATATTATTTAATACTATTATTTAATATTATCTGTTATTAGATACCCAAAATAACAGTATCAATCATTTTCCCATTCCAATTCAAAAGTCGAGCGAGCGAGCGAAGACGGTGCGAGGGGGTTCCTCTTTCCTACCCTTTTAACAACTAGTAATCTCTATTTAAACACTTTACTTTTATTTCCACCACCAATGAGGAAGAAATGTTTTTTACTAAAACATAAGTGAACCTTCCATATTCCTTTTTTCATCTTCCAACCATTTCCCATTAATTCTTGTTATATGCCCAACAAGTTTCAGGTCATGTTTGTTGTTTGAGGGAATTGCTCTATTTGGTCTCAAGAAAGCACCACGAGCTTGGTATGGTAAAGTATAGCTCAATACTTAATCTTTTGTGATTTTAGAGTTTCTGATTCAGATTCTAGTTTATTTATAAAATTAGAATTGAATGCGCATCTCCTCATATTATTATACGTTGATGATAAGATAATGATTGGAGATAATGAATCAGAAATTTCTAATGACTTGTTTGTTTGTTTTGAGATGAAAAATTGGGCAGATTACTGTTTTCTTGGTCTGGAAGTGGAAAAATCAGATCAAGACTATTTTGTTTCTCAAAAAGATTATGCAGACATCGGGGAGTTGAAAGAAAAGACTACTTCAATGGAGACTAATCTCAAGTTGAAGAAGCATGAAGACAAGTCTTTGGAGGATGCGATAAAGTTCCGACAACTAGTTGAAAGTTTGATCTATCTAACTATCACAAGGCCCGAAATATCTTACTTTGTTGGTGTCGTTTTAACAATTTATGCATAATTTAACAACTTCTCATTTAGATTCTGCAAATAGGATTTTGCGTTGTATGAATGAATGTCTTAATCACGGACTTTGTTACACGGAATTTTGCGCTATATGAAGGAATCTCTTAATCTCAAATTTGGAAGAAAGTTAGTAGCGATGAAAGATAGCAGATTATAAAAGTGGCCAAGAATGTTGACACGCCTTCATTTAATACCAGTATGGGCAACTCAAAGTTCTCACCAAGCGTGTCGTGTTCCAGTCAAATATTAATATCTATATTTTCGTATGAATTGATTTCAATGAAAATAATATCAATTGAATAGACTCACCGTTCATCAATCTAAGCATGTATTTTCCTCTTTCAAATTTTGATGTAAGTCATCACATACTTATATAATATTTTAAAAGTATTTATACTAACTAATTAACATAAACTACACATTCAACACACGTGTTCCAAAATCAGTATTATATATAAGAGCAATCTAAGTATTAATTGTAGATTTTGAACAAAAGACTTCACTTTTAGTCTTTAGTTCACCTTCCAAAATAGTCTTTTCTTTATATTCTTTCTCCAAATAACTTTGGTCACAGGCTTTCCTTTTTGCAAGACATGATTGACTTATTCTTTTGGATAATAGGTGCCAGAAAGTCTTGAACTATAGGAGTTTATGCTTCGATCCTCGGATCAAGATAAATTCGAAAGTTTCTTGAATAATGTGAAATGCTTAACACCCTCTTCACGTCAAAATTTGGGCGTCTCAAGCGTTGGCAATACAACATGAGGGCTCAATGCGTAAACCAAGAAGGAGAATAGGCATTAATTTGAAAAGATCACGCTCATCCTAAATCTATTTATTCTAAATTTTAAATTCAAACTATAAGTGCGATATATATATTTTTTTTCAATCAACAAAGTACTAAGAATATTCTTTTGGAGTATGTTATTGCAATATTGAGCCAAAATACTACTAAACCCATCACAAGAAATAAGATATTTATAGGCATCACAATATAGAGATTGATAGTTCTTCCTTGGCATGTTATTGAACTGTTGAGTCCTATTATTTCTAGCTGTGTATAGTGCTAAAGACTCCATCCTTTCATTAATAGTTCCTGCAATTCCTTTCTGGCTCTCATCCTGCATCACTAATGCATAGGCTTGATTTACAGTAGGCAAAATATTCATCATGAGAATCTGACCCCTAGCTTGTGAATAGTTATCATTCAGCCCCATTAGAAATTGAAGTAATCGTTGATATTGCATCTGCTCCACATACTCCTTGGCCTTAAAACAATCACAACTTGGTGGGGGTAAAATAGAATCATATTCATCCCACAAGTTTTTCAATTTCGTAAAATAGGCAGATACTGTTAAAACTCCTTGTGTAAGAGTGAAAATGCTCCTGTGTAACTGATAAAGCCTAGATCCATTTATTTTATCAAAACGCTCCTTTAGATCAAGCCATACCTGATATGCACTGGTTGAATATAGTATTCCACTGAGTAATTCCTTGCTCACATTGCATATGAGCCAAGAGATAACAACTGCATTGCATCTATCCCAAGTTTTCCTCAAATCTCCTTCAAAATTGATTCGCAGAATAGATCCATCAACAAATCCCAATTTATTCCTCCCAAGCAATGCGATTTCCATAGCTCGACTCCAAAGTGTATAATTCTCCATCCCTGTCAATTGAATCCCAATTGACAATGCTCCTGGCACATCAGATGAACTCAAATACAGGGGATGATTGTGATCAATTGTCACAATGTTACCATTAATGGTTTCCCCTTGAGATCTGTCACCCGATCCTCCAGATTGCTCCTCGATTGCCATAATCAAGCGAATCTAAGCAAAACTTGAGACTGCAAACTCTTAAAATCGTCCTCCTTGCTCTGATACCATGTAAAGTTCAAGAGAATTGAATAACCAAATGATGAACAGTAACAATGTAGAAGAAGAAGAATGAAGAAGAAGAATGCTTCACATTAAACTGTAGAAGCTTCCAGAAAGTTTCTATGCAACTCACTCACTTGTTATGACTACTACACTTATATTTATAAAAGTAAAATATATCTAACTAATTGACTAACAACTTCTAACTAACTATTACTGCTGATCATTGTTAATTTAACTAACTCTAATAACACTAACTGTACACTAACTGGAAGCTGTACATTTTACTAATTGTTCAACAATTTTCAGCTCGAAATCGTCAAGTTCTAGAAGTTCATTAAATCACTCATCCCACCTATTCAAGGAATCATCATTTGAACTCGGTGAAGCTACAAAAGGAACTTCAGATGGTTGAGGTATGTCTGCACCTGAAATAATTCAGAGAAGTCCCTTGAATCCAATGTTGTTCCTCGTTGAAGTTCATTGTAATAGCTGATTGAACATTTAGAGCTTGTTGTTGGGATCGATATTCCTACATAAGGTCATAAAAAATGAAAAATATTAAATAAGTTCGACAAAACTTCAAATCATAAATGTCATAACTAGGCTATCTCATCTACTTTTTTCATACTTGAATTCCATTAGATGGTTGGTGAGCTGTTTTACGGTGAAGTCCGGCACAGACATCCTCTCCATGAACATCTTTATGATGGACTAAATCGACATGGTAAGACAATTAATAAGAATTCATTAGTAAAATTGTGAACATTTAGAAAATGTCTACTTAATATTTTCCTTAACCAATATTCTTGTATGTTCTACTTATCTCTGTTGGAATAAAAACCAAGTCTTTAATACTTACCTTTTTCTCCCAACTCACGAACAGCCTCGTCTAATTTCTTATAAAGATTCGGTGCCCATTGCAGCTGTCATCTTTTCTTTTGTGGTCTTTCTGTAGTTATTTTCGAAAGCAAAGAATGATCCTCCTCTATTTCTTAAGTACCACTACTTTTAACTTGTCCCTCTTCATTAGTACTTCTCATCCTCTTAAACCTTTTTGCCTCATCTTTTTCTATTAAATAACATACCGCTTCATCTTGATAAGTCTCAGAGCAATTCGCTATGCTTTTTCCCTTTTTGTCATGCACTTTCTTAGGACAAGATATGTTGTCCATTGCATTAACTTGATTAGTCTTAGCCTTGTAGTGTTGTGATACTTCATTTGCCTTGTTATTGTAGTTCTTCACATGCTTCCATACATCCTTGGGTTTTATTGATGAAAGGGACGGCTTGTAAAAAATTAAGCATGCTCCTTGTGTTGTTGCTTCTCTTACCATTTCTATCGTCACCTCTGGAGACATCAATAAACCAAAAATGAAAAATCAGGTATCCGAAATTATTGAGAGAAGTTAGATGTTCGTAAACATATACACCACGTTTGTAAGGAACATGTATAAATATAGAAATTAACAAAAGAAAAAACATATAGAGAAACTACAAGTAACATTAATGTGTTTAGAAGTCAATTTTTTGACATTATTATTAAAGAAGACAAAGTTCAATAATAATGTGTGATATTTATAACATGTTTAAATACACTTTTGAATTATTGAATAGTACACACTAATTAAACCACATAAAATAATTAAGATTTTGATAAAATGATCTTACAAATAATATGTTTGTCTTTGATGAGTTGAGCGGACTTGATGAACTCAAGATAGTTCATTTCGTGCATGTTGACATCCACCATGACCAAGTCAAATTGGTCGATTTGTTCCCCGAGAATGGATAGAGCTATAGTTGCTTGTTCGATTACAATTACTATATAAACAAATCAAACTCAGAAATATCACAATTATTTTTTTATATATTGAGGGAATATTTTCATAATATTTAGTGGTATACCTTCCCTTTCCTTTATGTTATTACACGGATATAGGTAATATGACTAGACTAATAATATTATATTAGAAGTATAGACATGAGTATTTGATTGATACTACGTGACTAAATCATTCAAGTCTTTAATAATTTTTGATTAATTTAATCTTGTTGCCTAAGAATCCAATTGATTCTTTTTCACTTAAAATACAACTAAGTTAGCATGTTGATAAATTTGATGGTCAAGTGAAAATATTCATAAGGTTGAATATATCGATAATCTTTTACGCTTGATAATAAATTTTCTTTAAATATTTAAACTACAACACCTGTGTTTATATTAGATAGTTCAGATTAAGTATTTAGAAAAAGTTTATGTTCTCAAACATCCATTAGGTAGATAATTTAACTATGTCACATCCATTTGTTATGTTCTCGAGAATCATAAATGACAAATTTTAACCATAATTTATTGAAACAACAACGAATACAACAAATTCATTCAGCACTAGTGTAATTATTCATCTATATCTACGCTAAGTCATATATGATTGAAACACATGCTAAAAAATTGACTAAAAATTTTAGGCATGTGCATCAAATATTTTTTGCCAATAAAATAAAGTAGTTTTCTTCTTCAATTTCAACCTGAAATTACTCCAAATAAATTTAAATTCGAATTTTATGTTTCATTTATGATTAAAAAAATTAAATACCAATCATTAATTTTACATAAGTTTACTTCTTAGCTATAGAATGATATAAGTACATATTTGATGTAGAAGATCCAACAAATATTAGGGGGGAAAAGCTCCAACACATATCAGAGAAAACTAAAAGAGATATAATATTGTTATACCTTTAAATGAATGTTTTTTAAGAAGTGTTGTTATATTCGATAAAGAAGTTGTATCTTGATCAACCAAGAGAATTCTGAGGCCAATATAAGCTGAAGTAATATTTACATTACCAGTTATCTCACGATCCATCTTTTAGCCTATAAAGATTATGAGAGGAAAAAAAAGAAGAGAATTTTGAATTTTTGTCTTCTTTCTATGTGCGCTCTCTTTTTTTTTTCTACCACCTTATACTAAATGAAGGATAAAATTTGGACAATTAATTAAGAGAGATGGGAAATATCTGATTTAAAAAATCTACCTTTATAGCAAGTCAATAACTAGTGTAGTCAATATCTAAGGAAGGTGTAATTAAGCAAGATGTTGATAATCTACCCATTTGTGTTCAAAATAATTTAATCTTGATCTTGTTTAATTTACGCGATACATATGATATCAATTACTCCTCCGTTTCAGTTTATTTATTTTACTCTCTTTTCTAGTCCATTCAAAAAAGTTCACCCTTTTTCTTATAAGGTTATAAGATAAATTTATAGTCACCACACACAAAAGTGTGAAGAAGAGAATCATCTAAAATTACTACATTTTATTTCAAATTATCTCACATAATAGCAATCATGTTTAATAAAAATAACAAAATTCACCCCTACGTATAAGGAAAACCTATCCCTAATGAAATGAGATTCAAATTATACCTTTATCGAAATAATAACTAGAAAGCTTTTTAATTAGGAAATTTTAAACTAGAAAAACTTCTAAATAAAAAAAGAAACTTGGGCTTGCATTAGGATTTTAGTTTTTAAAACTTATTATTCAGTTAGGGGTTGTTTGGTTACTGGTTAGAGTTATGCAGGTATTAATTATACAGGTATTAGTTATGTATGGTTTAGAGATTACAATACATGAATTATTAAGTATTGAATATTAAACTTGTTGTAAATTATTAATATATATTATTTACAAAATAATAATACATACTAATAAATTGTGAAATATATTGAATAATATATAATACTAATATTTGATTTGCATATATACCGTTAAAAATATACAATCAATTTCTAATATTAAAAAATATTTATATTTGCATAAATCAATCAAAACTTAAGTATAAAAAGAAATGAAAATAATCTATATATAATAAGAAATAAAAACAACATATGTTGATAGGAAACAGTAGTGTTTCCAATAAAAAAATTAAAAGAAATAAAACTGATCTAAATATAAAAAAGAAATAAAAACAACAAACTTAATTTATCACTTTAGTACATGTATGACTAATACGCACATAACTTATTCCACTTTATACTCTGCATAACTTTATATATACATTCTCTCATAAGTTATGTTGGTATTAATTATGTAGAACTATAAAAATGCAACATAGTATAAGTTATGTTGACTTTTCTACCTAAACAAAAATTTCTACCAAACATTATATAACTTAATACATTGTTTTATACATAAATAAGAGACAAGTTATACCAGGGTAGGTCAAGTTAGTTTATCTATTTCATATTTTTTAGGAGCTAAGTTAGCACGGTCTGGTTTGGAAGGCAGTATTTAATTGACATTACCATTATCAATTGTCACTTCCTCGGTCCCTTTTAAGTCCTAAAGATTGCGGAGGAAGTTGGTATCGGAGGTAATATGGTGAGGCGCACCTGAATTGAGAACCCAAGGATCATTCGACATTGTTTGTATAACAAAATTTGTTGTATGCACAAATTTATCACAACGAGCTCCTGAAGATTGGTGTGGGAAGTGGCGGCATTGGAAGTAGAGTCGGATCCAGGATTTAAAAAAATCAATGCAACATTGTAAAGAGATTACTTTAAGTTCTCAAATTTGAGAGCCTCATTTATTTTAGCAATAATAGATTGTAGGTTTTTCATAAGAAATATACCAAATACGATTTAGGGGAAAAATAATATTTAAGGAAACGATTATTTGAAGTTTGATACATCTTGAGTATCATGTCACAAGAAAAACTAAATGCATAGTTATATTAATTATTGATTGAAAAAGAATTATTAAATGAAAACATTTATTTAAAAAAATGCAATTTTACATATCAAGAAATTTTGAAAGTACATTTTTTAAAAAAAATTAAGAACTCTCAAGCTTTCAAATTATTTTGTTTTAAAAAATAACAAACAATGGTGCTTTTTGATTAATTTCTAAAACGAGATCCTCTCTTGGAATCAAACCCTCAACCTCACAATCTAAAACCAACATTAAAGTCAGTGAACATCCAGGCATTTGTGATCATGGGTTCCTTTATTTAATATTTAATATATTTTAAGAATTAAAACAAATAATATATCGAGTTTTATCGAATGATCACGGATTTCGATAACCAATTTTTCACACTTAAATTCGCCAATGGGAAAGTGTTGCCTTGAGTATGCAAGAATGACATTAGCGGCAATTAATCAATGACAATAGCTTAATAGTCGCTAAATATGTATTTTTAGCGGCAAATAGCACTCTTTGTATATGTCCCAAAACCTTTTAGCGACATTGATTCTAGACATTTAACTAATGCGGATAAAGACTTTATCACTCGTAGTTAGTTCAGTTCATCATTAACACCCGGGTGCCATAATATCTAGGCTCGAAGATAGCTTAGAGAGGGCCTCTCGAGCATCCATCACACAAAAACAATATTGTGTAAATACACTACACAAACATAATTTCATTTTGGTAAACCAGAGAAGCTATATTAATAACAAAAACTACAGAGAACCGAGATGTGGCTGAGCCACGGTAGTTTGCGGTGGTTGGGCCACTATTCCACCAGCAGTATTTACAGCAGATACAAAAGACCTATCACCAGCATTAGTACTGTACTACTAATATCATACATCGTAGAAGGATTATGATGAATAGCATTTGACCTCCTGACGGATGTGGCACCAGTTTTATCGTCAAGCCAAAGGTTCTCCGATGATGGTGGTGGCCATCGATGCTAGTCTATTACCAAGTCAGTTCTGTCCTCTGTAGATGTGTTCAACCTGCGCGCTATTCAGCCTCCGAAGGAGGCACCTGCAATCATCCAAAATGACACAACTATGTTTGTTAGGACTGTGAAGCTGACGAACTACTTCTGTTGTGTCAATGTTAACTTCCACATACCAAATTATATTTGAAGTGATAGATTGAGGTTGCAATTAATGTCTATTAACAATTATTAAATAATAGAGCTTATATAAGAGACAAACATTATATTGTCGAGGATTTTGACGCTAAATAAAATATAAACTTGAAAAATCTTCGACAAGTTGTGAGAAAAAGAAATGGCATAAACAGGTAGTCAAACTTGGCCTCAGTTGGCTAGTAAGTTGTACTCCAAACTTTTGAGTAAGCACATCAAGGCACCTCAACTCGTCTCTAACTGTGTTAGTTAATGCTCTAACTTACAAAATGATCATCTAAAACACTTCCAAAATGAATATGTCATGTCAGCATCAAGTGTCAACGAGACACAATGAGGAAGAATTGGAGTGTTTAGTCATCAATTGAGACCAAGTTATGTTGTCTACATGTGAATACTTAAAATTGGAGTACTAAGTTTGAGTGTATATTTACATATTATGCCAAAAGAACTCCATGACATTAGTGAAGAGCTTCTTTTTTCTTTCAAGTAGTTCTTCAAAGAAGTGTTTTGGGATTGTTTAGCAAAAATATCTTTTTACACTCACATGATCACTTGCATCAAACTCAAGCATAGATTATAGGATTTGTTTTCAAGCTGCTTGTTCTTTGGAGGATCTACAAACTTGTAAATACTTACCCTTCTGAAGCTCAAGCTGCACAGCTGGCCGAACATTACGAGGAAGTGGATTAACAACTTTCCTAATAACTTTGATAGTTGACAATGCCTTTGAAATCTCCCTCTTCTTTTTCCTAATCTCAATGGGAATGCAGGAGTTTGAAATCCTCTTAGATGGATTGATACCCCTTTTTGGTGCCAGATTATTTACAGCTTCAGTCAATGCATGGATACGATTAACTAATTCAGCATGTCTTTCATTGCAGCTGACAAGTAGCACATAAGCTAGGCGAGACATCATCATGATCAATTCCATTTTCAAAAACTGAATGATGAGCAACATCATCAAGCTCATCACCACCACCACTATCATCAAAACCACTACCAACAACACCTATGGGATCAGCAACAGTCTCCTCACCACCCCCTAGTGCTTCCCTTTTGATGGACGTAACTCCATCCAATACTCTTTTAATCCTATCAATAACCTTAGGATCAGGTAAAATTCTCACAAATCCTAAAGTAAGAAGGGCTGGCATGGTTGATTCGAGATCAGTAGGGATAAGCCACGGATGCACAATCTACAACCAATAAGTAGATATATTAAAATAGTATTTGAATCATAAAAATCAACTAATAATTAAAGAAATCAGCACATGTATAATCAAAAGTGTTTAATATGTTAAAATTTTGTGCAACAAATGTTGAATCAGCTCTATTATTTCACAGATTTGTAATTTACTGCAATAGACTACACATTTGGTGCACATACTCTGTTAGAAGAACTCAAACAAATATTTAATATATAGCAACATTTAATAGATCGATTGCTACATATGTCCTTCAAGTTAAGTAAAATCTACATAAAAGAAGACTTACTGCATCATCAGGAGGGGTGAACAAGTCGACAACATTCGCGTTTTGGTTGTTCTTGGCAGACAACCATCTAAGGATCCTTGGATAAGAAACCTTTTCAGAGTAGTCCTTGACTTGCTGTCGGAGGTGCGGAATGGCTTAAAATGCCCAAGCCTAAATATAATGATGCCAAAAAACGAATCAGAATAATTATTCAACAAAAAATGAAACACTAAAGAAGAAAATCATAACTTTACCATGAAAGCCCAAGGAAAACCGTATAGATTGATTGTTTTGGGTGCTAACTTTTGCAACAAATATTTAACAGTTAAATTGTAGCTTTCTTGTCCCCATGGATAGTTGTTGAATTCCTCACGATCCTGAGATAACTTTAACAAACTAGTTGGTATGACTTGTTTGGTGTCTTTGGCCCATAGAATAGCATGCACGAACCAAACTAAGCACAGTGACTCTTTGTGCTTACTTGAAAGTGTTTTAGACTCCAGATCTGTGAGCAAATTTGTGCTTCTGTAGCTCTTACCAACAATATCCACCAAGTCATCATCATCAGCTATTTTTTCTTTGCCTTTGACTTTCTTTGTTTTGTTGGTTGTATTCTTTGGCTTAACAATAGGAAGAGGCTGAACAGCATGATGACATCTAAGTCCAGTAATTATGGCAAATTCTTTAATACCAAAACATATCGGCATGCCACAGTAGTTTATCCAAATCTCATCTTTTTTTTCCTCATTCTCATATAGAATCCTACGTTTCAAAAGACCATAGACCATAGTCATTCGAAAACGTGCATTATTATTCTCAGGAAGATCAAGATACAACCCAAAACAGCTAGACCTAAAGAAAGTCTCCAACTTTTGCTCCTTCAATATCACCCTGAATTTATCAAATGCTTTTCCCATCACAGATTTAACAACAGAATCACCAAAATTTGTATCATCATCAATGGGCATCTTCACTTGAAACTTGTCAATGCTAAAAGTTTTGACAAATCCAGGGGTTGAAGGGATGCTATGTTGGACTTCTGATCTAATCTCAACATCAGTCGTCGACCTTTCCCCTACTTCATTCCCTATGGCTCTAGAACTTGAACTACTTTCTCCTCCTCCTCCGAGACCTACTTCCTCATTTCTATCTCCTTGCACTACTTTCTCATTTTCCTCATTTCAACCACTTCATCTTTTACTGCATCTACAACTGGAAAAAAATGATTTCTTTGAGAAAGGGCTTCATCGGCAAGTTGTTTCGATGGTGTTTGTACTCTAGTTACTTTACTCATTCTGCACGAAGTTGATTTTTGTTCCTTTCTTTTGATTTGATCCATTTTATCTGCAAAAAATAGATAAACAAAAAAGGTTTCAATTGATTTGTGCATCACTCAAAAGAAGAGAAAACATAATAACAAATAAGTCATCATCCATTGCAACAGATTCTTCGTATGTTTCTAATAGATCCTACCGTCTTCTATTGGACAAAAAAAACCAATGCAAGATGTTTGTTTTATGTCATGGAGGACAATAACCACAACAAAAATAAATCAGTTTTACTACACCTTTAACAACACCAAATATAATAATAACAAAGAAGTATGCACTAAAAGATATTTTACAATCTCTAAACAACAATCAATATTTTATCCAACAAGCCATTTGTCATTTCAATACTTTCATAACAATGTTCAAGAACAATAACAACAAAATTTCTTATTACAATGTTCAAGAACAAGGTATACACCAAGAACAACAACAAAAATTCACATTTCTTAGCAAAAACAAAAAAACAAAATTTCACAACAATGTTCAAACAACAAGAACAAAATCATTAACTCTAAACTTAACCTTGAAGAAAAGACCTTAACTTTAAATTGACCAAAAGCATTATTTTCAAAACACTAATTTTATGAACTCATTTCAATACACCATTGAACCCATTATTGGAAGTACAAAATATAATAACAAGTGTCACTAAAGTTAAGCTAGAATCTCAAATAAAAGTTTCCCTACTTGACCAACCAAGTTCAAGAAGAAGAAGAACAATAACAACATAAAATTCATATTTCCCTTAAGAAGAACATGGTTAAGGTGTAAAATGCTAAGAAGAGAAGAAATACCAAAAAATATTAACAGACTTACACTCACAGTTCTTTTTCATTAATCCAAAAGAAATTTTCAAAATCTTAACTTTTTGCACAAGCATTACCTGAGAAGTGAGAGAAATTGCAAGTTTGGCTTTTAGCTTTTTATTTTTGGCTTTTGACTTTTTATGCAGTTAAAATTAGTTTTATAAGTTACCTAAACACTTTTAAAATTAAATAAGAATTTGAAGTCAAAAATCCTTAAAATAAGGAATAATTGTACAAACTAAGAATGTAAAATAAATACTGTAATTATCGTTTGATTTAATTGTGCTTCGGAGCAAATTGTTTGTCAATCGTCTCTCTTTCTCAAATTCTCGTTCGCTCCTGTCGCTCGCCTCTCTCGCTTCATACGATAGAAATGCATAAATTGTGTTTCTGTTTATATAAAGCGAGAGAAAATTGTATATACACATGCAGATATATATACCTTCATCTTATACACTAATGATTATACAATACAAATATTTTTTTGCCCAATTCTTTTTTGTCTTTCTCTCTTTCTCGTTTTATACAAACACATACTATACATAATATAATTCATAATTTATGTTTGTATAAAGCGAAAGAGAGAGTTATATTTGATATACAAATGTTTTATTTCGATTCAATTGTATACAAATTCAAATTTTATAAGATGTACAAACACATGAAATTGAATTGAGAGGTTTTCAACGATTTATAACCAGAGGCTAACAATAATTTACACAAATGACCTGTTATCGAAATTATACAAATCTGAAGAGGAGCCATTTAATTATACAATTGCTTCTTTATATGTATGTATAGTAAAATAGGCATAGCTTTCGTTTGTATATGTATAGTGAATTATACATATATATGTTTAATATGGAGTTCAATTATGCAAACTATAAATGTAGCATACAAATATAATTTTTTTTGTTTGTTACATGTGAAAGTTACTTAAAATAATAAGTCAATCAAAACAGCTATGGCTTTGGTTTTGTTTTTTTTTGTTATTTTGGAAAAGTTTAACAAATATTAACAATGTTATTGCAATCCACAATTAACTTAATCAGATTTTTAAGTGGTCTTTGATCTTGACTGGTTAAACATGTTACACAATATTTAATTTTGAGACTTAAAAAACAATCACAATTCAATTTTCTAGTTTCTTTGTGTAAAATTTATTTAGCACATCATTTGTTAGCGAAGAAAAAAAGGTTTTGTCAATGTTAAGTACTTTTTGTGTCAACATAAACAATATATGATTTAATGAATGTTGCATTCTTACTTTCCCGTGGGAGAGATGTTTTCCATTGAAATATGGAGGTTCTTTTTGAGATGTCTTTTCTTGAAATAGTGCGCTCATAATTTGTTGTGTCATGATCTTTATCTCACATGTTGTTAGACGGAGATTGGTGAGACGAGGCTCTGATACTAATTGAAAGTGTAAGAATGGGTGAATTGCTCTTTTTCATTTTTCTTCTCTAAGTAGTCAACTTGCGAGAATCACCAGTTGATGGTTAAATCCAAAAATAATACTAAAAATGAAAGTAAAGAACGAGATATTTTTATACTGGTTGGAATCCAATGTGGATCTTTTGTCCAGTCCCCTTGGGTTGCAAGGATGTTCGCTTCTAGCCTTTCGAATCTTTAAATGAGTACAAGTTTAGAGTATATTTCTTATGTTTACACTCAATCTTTTTCTTTCTTTTGATACACAGTATTACCAACAATATTTTTATGCTCTTTTGCTTACACAGTAGATCTCAGTGTATTAAAAGTAGAGTTGAGAATTTGTGAAGATTCAGACTCAATAATGTATATTTGAGTCATTGGCTTTCTTGGAACACAAGACATATGTCTTGCACCTAAAATTGAAAATTTAAAAGATACACATATTTGAAATGTAATTTTACAGCAATGAGATCATTATGTTCTAAGTTCGCATTTCATGCATTTACATGTTCTATCAAAGTGTGTTTTTGAATCGTTGAACTCTTTTTACTTATAAATAATGAATTCTATTTAGTACAAGACTTGATTTTATTACAAACCGTTTAATCGAGGAATACTTTATATCGTTAAAATTGAACTGCTTAAATGATAAATTTCGAAGAAGGATTATTATTGGAATATTTATGATTTATGAACTGTTCATAACTATTTTTGAAATTTTTCGGATAGAATTATCTTCTCTCCGGCTCACGTTTAAAGGAATAAATGCACGTGTACCTGTTAATTTCAGAAAAATTCTTTTGTACATACGGAATATATAATTAATGTGCACCCTAAAACACTAAGTTGAGTTGGTACATTGGTCCAGCCCTATTTTCTGGTTGTTGCATCTTCCTTTTGCCATTTTTTTTTATAAAAAAAAAAGAAGGCATATTAGAAACCTTAAGCTAGATTTGACATAGCAAAAACAAGGTGTACACATAGGGTTAAGATCATCCAATCATAGAGTGAACTATGTTGTGTTTTTGTTTAATTTATATTTATATATACCTTCAATTTTATACTTGTTTAACAATATTTTTGGATAAAGTGTCAGTGCTTTGACTCACCAACATCCGCCTTTAATAGAGACCTTCTTCGTATTCAAATCTTGAGTTCGCATGTGCCTTGAAAAACTATCCCCAACTTAGGTGGGAAAATAAAATCAATCGTTATTTATGCATAGGCTTCGCGGAGTACTAAATGGGCTTTTAAGTAAAACCACCACATGTTGAGAGTCTTGATCCCCTCTTTGACCAGACAAAGAAGAAAAAAGGATGTCTAAATCCATGGTCCTCCCTAGAAAGAAATATAGAAAAGAAGAGAGTATTTTGACAAAAGTTGTAAAGAAATGTTTGAAAAGAATGTTTTCTTGTATTTTAAATGCTTTGATTTGCATATAAGATAAAAGGTAAGATGAAAGGGTACATTCACAACTAAAAATAAAAAACACAATACATCTCACAGGAGTTGTGGATTGAAGCATATACTTGAAATGAAAATAAAACACCTTTAATGATATGATTTGACAAAAGTGTTACACCAAAGTCAAGAAAATGCAAACCTAGTGAAAAGATAACACTATCAAAAGAGGAGTTGAGCCTTGGTGATATTATTAATAAAATAATCAATCAAATCCTTTGACTAAATGCCTAAACAACAGCTGACTTTGGTCACAATTTCCAGCATAATATGTGATACCATATTCACCCTAAAGGTATTATTATACACTCACTTGTAAGAGGCCTACAAAACTGGGAGGCTTCGATTTTTGGCGGATACCCCATGAGTAATCTTTTATCCATGTTGGAGATTCTCTAATGTGGTTTTGGTTTAAAGCCATCAACAGCAAAGTTTCTCGTGGCTGCAGGAAGAGCTACGCGGATTCCATCAAGTTCAGGTTTAGCAATTACTTGACAACCTAGACGAGACCTGAAGAGAACGAATGCATAATATATGAGAAGCTTGAGAATATTACAGAAAACTGAAAACCAATACAACAAATAGAAGGGACCTACGTCTCTGTGAGGCCAAAAGCAAGATCCAACATGTCATTTTCTTCGTCTGTTGGATCTTCTAGCTTGTTGTACTGGTCCACATCCTGTCCAGAGTTGTCAAAGTTCAGATAACGAAGGTAAGCTCCGTTAAAAGGTTACAACTTTTAAATGGATCAAAGCTGAGGCAAAGGAGGGGTTTATGGCCTAATCATATGTTACATACCATAACTATCACATGACATGTGGAACAGGCAAGTGACCCTTCACATGCTCCTGCATCAAAGCCAATTTTGTTCGGTTAAACTTAACAACCAATAAGGCACCGTAACTTAGATATGCTAAGAAATGTCCACCAGTAACACCCAAAACTGTTTTGGTATACAATTCTAACTGTAGGGAGGCAGAGATGGTCATTCAGTAACGTTAACCAGATCTGTGTAAATGAGAGCTCATATTAATAGTCGAAAGGTAAAACTGAACATGAAAGATTACACCATAATTTGGAAAGAATGTTAGTACGTGTCTAATATGCCCAACTACCTTTATTGGGCCCCGCCAGTATCCAACTAGTTTTGCGGCATTGCCTCTCTAGACAATGTCTCAAGATTCATTACCAACTCTCACACACCTTCCCACACTCAACTCATCTTCACCAGTATTTATAATATGAAGACGAGAATACTTGCAGTGCTCCCAGTATTCCTTTTGAATAGCTTGGAGTTCAGATTCTTCTTTAACTAACTTTGAATCAACTCAGGGTCTTCCCTCATTTACTCCAAGACTCAAAATGTGAACTTAGATTATTACACTATTTAATTAATTACTCCATCTTTTTCGGATAAGAATAATTGTGAGGTGAAAAAGTTTGATCAGAATACCAGCCCAATAAAGGCATTCTAATCACAAGCAGCGATCAGATTCATAAAGGTCCTATTGAATCTAGACTAAACTGGTTTAAGGATGCCACTATTAAATCAACATATAAGATTTAGAATGCCTTAACAAAGCTAACCTTCAAGCTCAATGTCATTCTCATGTGCAGCTTCTAACAAAGACATTCCAACAGGGACCTTGATGTGCTTCTCTTCTCCATCCTTGTCAACAAATGTTACAGATATTCTGTGAAAAAGAGAGAACATGTAAAAGTTGGCAGAGAACAGAAGCAGATATGTATATCTAGTGACACGCCACCAGACATATTAGAGATGAAATTATGCAACAAACACAACAGGAGATTGGACTTCAATCCAAGATCAAAATAACCATGTATTTAAAAGGCTATTCAACTACTGACGAGATATCTCTGAAATAATGTATATTGCTTGCAGAGAAACACGGGGTGTACACAAGATCATAAGATGCAGAAAGATAAAATGTTTGCCCAATCTCTAGGGCAGTCTTTGGAAACTCGCAAATCTAGATTAGGAGGAGCACGTGTATATATGTTCCATGGAAGTAGCTTAGAGAAGAAAACATCAGATATATCAGGGCATCAGCTTTGATCTGATTATGTTAGAAATGTCAGAATTTGGTTTTGCATCAAAGCATATTTGAACCAATCTCGAATAGGACTTGATTAAAAAAGGGCATAGTTAAGACACAAATCATTAAAATTATACTGTCCATTCTATTCATTATATAAAAAGATTGTATTTCTGTTACTTCTCAAAAAAAATGTATTTCAACTTTATGACATGACCCTTTTCTATGACGGTATATGGACTAATTTACAGGTACTTCAACAATTGCATTGGGTGTATAATACCTCCCACGAGTACAAGTACCGGGTAACTTTGCCCACCAAGGCTTATGCTTATGGAAAAATCACCAAACATTTTTTGTCTCTATTGGGGTTTGAACCGCGGTCTTCCATGGTTTTCACTTTTCATTAACTGTTAAGCCACATCCTTGGGTTATGATATGATACGACTTTCTTTAAACTACTTCTGCAGAAAAGTAAAGTCAAACTAATAGCAAAATTAATCGCAAGTACAAACAAACCCAATGGTTATCAATTTTAACTAAGCTAGAACAAATACTAAATGGATCAAACCCTTTGTACATCTATTGTAGCATTAAAGGAAACTCAAAAAAAAGAAAAATTAAATATAATATAATCAAGAAATTTTTCAAACCATCCCTAGTTGACCTTGAAACCCCAAGTTCATTGCATGAATCCCCTTCCACAAGAAACAAATCCAAGGTCCTAATCCTTATCAAAATAACTTCATATTTTCAATCAATTTAAATGCCATTCTAACTGCTCTGGTACGTAGCAGTTAGAAGTTGCCCTTGAAAATTGAGATACTGATCAATACAGTTAGGTCAACAATAATTAGCAACCAACAGCACCTCGTGAGTAAGGAAATCCAAGGTTTCCTAGTTCAAAGAGAAAGCAACTGGTAAAAGAAAAAAAATAATGTTAACAATTCATACGTAACTTACGTTTGCTTTTCCTCATTCCCTGTAGTAGTGCAATATTCTTTATGCCTCTGAGACAAAGAACAAAAGTTCAGGTAAAACAAAAGGAGAATGATATGAAATTTCAAATTTAACAGTGGAAAATAAACAAAATCCAACAGGATGGGGTACGAAAGAGTCTCACAATCAATAATTTCTAGAAACTTTTCAAGTATTACATTATCTTGCAAAGCTACTGACCAGGCCCAACAAAATTTGGTATCTCGACAAGGGTCCATATGATGTCCCTGGGTTGCAGGGTGATGTGGCTGCAATGCATTCAACGAGAAAAAAAGTAGTTTAGGAAATGAAATCTCACATTAGACCCATTAATATTATGCTACTTGAGTTTCTGTCACATCTATGCATAGGAGAACATACATGTAAAGCCTATTGACTGCATTGACCTAAGATAAAGGTTTGTATCACACAAATTGAAGGTTCTTTTTAGTAAGTTGGATAACATAATGAGCACAGATGAGATAAACTCATAATACAAGGACTAATTTATTTGGCAAGGTAATAAAGACAAGAAAGCCCTTCACTTAGTTAACTGGAGCACTTTCCTCACTAATTTTTTTTTTTTTATAAAGAGCACTCTCCTCACTATTGAAAGGAGTTGAGGACTGGGAATCAGGAACCTCAAGAACCACAATCAAAGCCTATTAATGAAGCGGTTATGGAGATACAATATGGAATCCAATGCTCTGTGGAGAAGGCTAATTCGTGAAAAATGTGGACAGGATGACCATATGGTGCTCTAAAGTTGTCAATAGTCTATATGGGGTGGGGGTGAGGAAAGCCATCAAATTCAATTGGGACCTTCTATCTGACAACACTACCATAAGGATAGGAAATGGTAGGAAAGCTCTCTTTTGTAGCGATAACCGGCTTGAGCATAACCTTCTCCAATACTTTTTCCCTGAATTATATAGTATAGTCCCTGAAGCCAAGCTAAAAACATTGTGGGGTCAACATGGATGGAATGTTACTTTTAGAAGACTCCTACATGACTGGTAGCATGAAAGAGCTGTGGAACTTTTCAAGAGTCTGGAAACTTCCCAAGGTTTTAAAGATGAGGAGGATTCACTTTTCTGGAAGAGCTGCAGGAATGACATCTTTACCGCTAAATCAACCTTCCGCTATCCAATCCAAGCCAGGTAGTTTGGGGGGGGGGGGTTCATTGGGGAGGGTAGAGTGTACGGGACCTTAGCCATATCTCATGGAGTTAGAGAGACTGTTTCCACAAGACCCTGGACTCAAGTATTATCACATAACAGAGCAGTATGAAAAAGAGTGTATTTAAGTAAATAGGACATAGAAAAATAATAGAGAAAACATTACATATCATTCATTCAGGAAAAAGGAACAGTAACAGTGGCAAAATAATGTGATAACCGAAGCATAAGAAACAACAGGTAGTAACAAAAAACGAGGGACAAGAAAATCACAGGTAGTTGGCCATGGAGGTTTATTTGGAAAGTCAAGGCTCCTTTCAAAGTGGTCTGTTTCTCATGGCGGGTGGCAATACAAGCTTGTTTTAACTCAGAAAAATCTTTAAAAGGAGGGATTTCAGCTATGCTCCATCTGTCCTCTATGTGGTTCTGCTTTGGAAAGTAATGCCCATCTTTTCCTCCACGGCCTTATCCTTACCAGCTTGGTGACTCTTAACATTGTGGGACTTAGTTGGGTTATGCCAGCTACTACTAGTGAAATGATCCACTATTGGAACTATAATGGATGTGACTTGAACTGGTGGAGAATGGTATCTGCTCGTATATGGTGGACAGTAAGGCATGAGGGAAATGCAAGAACTTTATACAATAATCACACTCCTCTCCAGAAATTTAAGCTGAGTTGTATCTTGTTGTTCTACTTTTAGTGTAGGAGACAGAATTCCTAGTAGATTTGCTTGGTTCACTGTAAACTCAGTTTTTGTTCCTACTCGCACTTCCTTAGTGCTCTTATATATAGACTTGTTACCAAGTTCAAAAAAATTGCAAGATACTCAAAAATTTAATGAACTTATACATAATGTTCTAAATAATACAGGATAGTCTACTAGCCAAACCAAAATTCAATCACTAAGACTACTCCATTATATTTCATATTGGAAACTTTCTCCTTAAAGCATTAGTATTATGAACTCGAACTCCTTTACACTTCCTTTTTAGCAAGAATTATCATCATTTACGGATTAGAACTATGTGGCATTAGAAAAAGGAATAGATAAAAGTGTCAACTCTTTTAATATATTTGGTGAAAGAAGCTGCTTGAGAAGAATAATGCACTTTATTTCTGATTTTAAGAGGAAAGAAGGGTAAATCAAGAGCAATAGCATAACCTTCCTTTATGCAAGCCTTTTAAATGAAACTCTTTCGTACTGCCAAAACAAACATTTGTCAAAATGACACAGAAGTGCAAATTAATAGTATTAGCACCAACTAATGTCATTTACTTTCTTTTGTCATGTTGTCAATTCAAACATGGAGAGGTCACTTTCCTTCTCTCTATGAGATAAGCCAAATGAATTGGAAGTTTTTTCAGTGCGACAATGTTAATATGTTATGTTCCCAGACACTTGACTTGCTTGGGTATTCCTATCTCAAACTGGTATAAGAAAGGTAACAGCACTTCATGTGGACAACACCTACTTGGAAAACTGAAGGTGGAGAAGAAAGCAAGAAAAAAGATATGGAAAGCAGTACCATCTTGTATATCTTTGACATTATGGAAAGAAAGGAATGCAATATGCTTGGAAGAAGCTCAATGACAGACCCTGCACTAAAGGAAAAATGTTTTTTGGATCTTTTTTTTTGGTGTAAACATTGAGATGAAAGTAAAGCAAAACTGTTTTTGAATTCATTAGCTCCTCGAGTTTTGCATTTAGTACTTCTGTAATTATGCATCTATTAGACCTCACTGTTAATAAAAGTATCTCTTCTTCTGTTAAAGCAAAGATGTTTCCAAAGTAAATATGAGAATGCTCGTTAACTGAAGCACACATGTATTACTTTCATGGCTTTTTGGTGTAAGCTAGAAGCTGTCACTTCTGTGGATATGATGATAGCTTTCTCAGCTTCCAACAGTAATGTAAAGGATCTAAGCTGTATATTACTTTTTGGCACAATCCTTGTCCTTTGTTTATAAAATTTAACCATCCTCGAAAAATTATAAGTATCTCTACTTCACCCAAGAACCAAAAAAAAAAAGACCACCAAAATGATGTAAGTTCACGAAATTCACAAACAAGCCAAGCTACAAAATAAGGCTATAATGTTAGACCCTCCAACACACACTAACAGAAAAAACATCACTTCCTTTGTTTCATTTCATTTGTCCTATTTTGACTTGACGTGGATTTTAAAGAAGTAACTAGACATTTAAATTCACTGGTCTTACACTAAAGATATGTCAAATGTACCAAAATGTCCTAAATCTCGGGGTCTTAAACATATTACGAGGAAAGTTGGAATTATACCGTTGCTATAAACAGAAAGATACTTCTTTTTAATAGAATAAAGGTAAATAGGACAAAAAAAATTGAAACAGGATAACATAAATAGGCATCAATAACCCAACGCTCCATTCTGCACCTAAATTTGCTTTCATGGACAATTTTTCTACCACTCTTGTTTTGCTTCACACAATACAACAGAGGCATAAACCATATTTATATAACCTACTGTCCTGGCCAGTTTGCAGGCTCGTGGGGTTTGAAACTGACATCATTCTCAACCCCACGTCATTGACCACTACGCCACACCCTTGGGTTCAAAGGCATAAACCAATATCAAAGTACAGAAAGGCTGTAACTTCACTGAAATTAACTCAATTGCAGATGCAAATAAGGCTCATATGAGACATACCGTTTGAACAATTGGATGGAAACAAATCCCTAATTCGATTCTTCGCCGCAGTGTTGTAACTCCTTGAACCCACTTTCAATAATGATACATGCGCCGCCTACATTGAACATAGAACTCTTTAGAAATCAACCAAAAGTAAATAAAAATATGCACATAAAAAACACATAACTTTTTGAATTTGATAAAAATATGCACATACAGAAGCAGAATCATGAAGAAGAAGGGCAGAGATAGAGGAACGAGTGAGCCGATGGGCCAGTCGGCGAACATGGAAGCCGACCATTTTGGAGAGGGAGGGGAGGTCACCGGCCGGAGAAGAATGAAAAACGGGTCGGGTCGGGTAGTTTCAGCTAAACCCCCCTTATAACCAAAACCTCTATATATATATTGGGCTTTGTTTGCATCTATCGAGAGTATGAAATTATGAAAAATTAGTTTCCCTATCATACAAATTATTTTTTACTATACGAGTTTGTCCCGAACAGATAATATCACATCATATTAAAAATATAATTGGGTAGGCTTAATCTAGCAAATTCAACTTCTTGAGTTAGAAAGAGATTAAAATTTGTACAAAGTTTCTGTTAATTATTATTCGTTCGATTTTGAACTAGATAACAAAAAGTCAGGGATGACTCGACAGCTTAAAAAAAGAATGTATCTCATGCAATCAAATTTAAGTGGCCTCATTTTTAATAATAACAGGTTATAAGTTATTATTTTTTTTAACAAATATTGAATACTATTTGTAGAAAAAATAAACATTTCATGAAAAATGAAGGGATTATTAGAAGAAATTTAACATATTTGGAGCACTATGTCTCATGAAAAATAATTTAAAATAAGAAAGTTATATTATCAAATAAAATTAAAAGAAATCAATTATATAAAAATTATTAAGAATTTAAATTTAAGAGCCCGTTTAATTTTTATTTTAGGCTATTAATATATTTGAACCGTCGTCGAAGAAGTACAAACTATTGAGGAATACACATTTATTTACGAGTTACATAACTTTAGGAACAAATTAAATGAGTTACGGAGAGATTAATGGTGCACCCGATTTGGTATCTACATGGAACCATCTATTTATCGGAATTATCTCAATGGTAAAATATCGAGTTTTTGGCCAAAAGAATTTTGATGTTGGTTTACTATATTATCATTAGAAAGTCTCAAAATATCTTTATCGATTAAATATTTTATTAGAAGCATAGATTATTATTCACATCTTAATATTAATTAATTAAATTATTAGCTATTATTAAAAAATAATCGTATTTGAATCATATAAGAAAATTTCTACTATTAGTCAATTTAAATTAGATAAAACTTTACTTGATGTATTTCTAATTTTTGTTATAGAAACATTTGGCTCTTCCTCCTCCTCAAAAGATTCAAGCGATAAGTTAATATTCATCACAAAAAAAAATAAAAAGAAGATCAAGTTATCCAAAATATTATACAATATGAAATTATAATATTTTCCTTAGATTATCCAACGCAGATGAATATTTTCTTAAACATAGGTGTGGTTTAACCAAAATGCTTGTTATGATTTCGTTTCTGTGTAGTAAGCTTGAGATCTTGAATTATAAGAGCGCAACACGAGATATGTGAATTAAACACATGTTAGATCACCTATTGTTCACCGAGTTTCAAATGATGCAGCAAAATTAGCAATGCAAATACCTTTATTATTACCAAAATTGTTTGCTCTTGCACCAGTCAATACTAAGCAAATACTCACTTGAAGCAGAGACAAATACTTAGCTTTAAGGGCTGTGCAAAGGGTAAATTGCTTTACTATTTTGCCTTACCAATAATGGTGATGAATTTCCAACATCTCTAAATGGTGGCCTTTTTGGTACTCTTGATTCTTTGCTGCAAGAATGTTCTTTTCTCCTCCCAACAGGAGAAACTTCTCGTTTACAACTCGTGTCATTGGCTCCGCGATTTTCCTTTAGACGATGCATAAACATGCGTTTTTCCTTCTCTAGTTGTTTCCCTAATGAAACAGGAGGCAAATCTTTTGTTGGTATCACTTCAACACCTCTTTGTTTTTGCAACTTTTGATTGACATTTTCTTCTTTCAACCGACAAACCAACACGCGTTTTTCCTTCTCAATTTGCTTGGCTAATGACAGCAGAGGTGAATTCGGGGTAGATGTTACCTCCCTCTGATCATGTGCTGTTGATCTCTTTGTTCTTAATGTTTCTAGCTCGGCTTTTGCTGCAGTTAACTCATACTGCATATCCTTTGCCTTGGTTTCAAATGCTTGTGCTTTGTCTTTCCATTCTTCCACCTACAAAAGCCAAGTAAATGAGATACTTTCTGTTTCAAATCGGAACTTCTTTTCAACGTGTCATTGGAAACAAAGAACCAGATTCTTACGGAGGACTGTAAAGATTGGATTTCATGAGCAAAGTTAAGGGCTCGGTTTTCCCAGAAATCACGTGAAGCCTGAAGTTCTTCCATCTCCCCTCTGACTTGCTGCAGCATTTCCTGCATTTGTGACCATTGCTCAGTTTCAGCTCTCACTTGTTCTACAATCCTTCGAACTATAACCTTGCAACGCCCCGAACATTTGTTCTCCTCAAGTGGCAACATGTCCTGTTTGCATGAAACAAGGGTGAGAAAACTGCTTCTTCAGTTCAAGACTAGCAATAAAACTCTATAACATGATAAAGACAAGTACACCATATTACAAATGCATGATTCTTGAGATGTTATGCAAAATACTCTCTTTAGATTGATTTCACTGATCATCGAACTACAGGTCTGTTACAACAAAGCCATAAAACTAAGTTCAATAACTACGATAGAACACATCGTCTATCGCTATACTTAGCATAAAATGAAAGTCACTAGAAATATCAATCCAACCCTGACACTACAAGCAAGTTGCCGCGTAAGATAAAAACTGCCAAACAACTACAAGGTCCTATCCAACATCTAAAACAACTACAATTAGCAACACAACATTTCCAGGTTCCTCTCTATTTTCTAATATAGGGTTGATTTCTGGTCACTCAACTAATAGTTATTATCTCAAAAAGTCGCCTCTGATTTAAATTTTCTTCAACAAAGAAAACGTGACTAGCTGAGATAATAACTATCACCAGTCGAGTAGGTACTACTTGTATTTTGATGATTTGTGGTGCTTGTTTGGTGATTTAATCTTATGTTGCACAAATTCTGAAATAACTCTAGGGTCTTAATTAGTAGCATCAAAATCTTACTACAAGACATCCTCAAGAAATACTCTCTCCTTTCAAACATTTACTTTCAACTTTTTCACGTAATATGATTAAGACCATAAATTTAGGGGCATTTTGATACATTCGACATGAAGAACTCATTACTTTCTTAAGCTTCGTGTCAAATCAAAACAGGACAAACAAATTGAAACTGAAGTAGTAAACACAATAAGTTCATTATAGTAAGTGTAGTACATGATTTTAAATTAATATTGAGGTACAGACAGAGAAGTACAATTATTATATGTATAAAAACATTTTCTCTGTTCTGACTTTACCTGAGATGGTTGTTGTCTTGTTGAGAAAGATGATGTAGGGTCTGTAATAGAGTCAATTCTCTTGGAAGTTGAAGCTGAACTGGCAACTGAACTGTTTGTTGTGCTTGAAAGTATTGCACCATATTCCTCCTCCATTCTATCTAACATACCCTTTGATAGTCCTTCCATTTTTTCCCTCAACAACTCCACCTACAAAACATTTTTTTTACAATTTCTGTAAATATAAAGCCTTGACGTAACTGTTAAAGTTGTTATCAAATGATTAGGAGGCCATAGGTTCGAGCTATAGAAATACGCCCTTGCAAAAATGCATGATAAAACTACATATGGTAGAATCTTGTAGTTGAGACTCTTCTTTGGACCCCTTACATAGAAAACTTAGTGCATCGAACTATTTTTTTTTTCATTTTTCAAAAACTACAAGTAGTCAAGATTACTTGAATTTTGTGAATATATAATTCAAAATTTGTAGAATGTACTAAAGTTGAATTATTTATGAGAAAACATCACCACCCCTGTTGTCTTTTTTCAAATTTTTTATTACAGTACTTTATTTTTTAAAAATATTCCACGTGGAATAACAAGATACCCTTATTCCAAGGTGAAATTTTCAAATAGTTCATTCTCAATCATAATTAACTAATGCACACAAACATCCAAAAAGTAAAACCAATTATCTTATTTTTTTCTCAACAAAAAGTCTATATGGTATTACTTAGTTGATAAACATGCCATAAATGGCTTACTTTATAGTCTCTATCAAGATTTTTTTTCGAATCGTGGAAGTAGATATTAGTGCTTACATTAGGTATGCCTACATGACATTCCTTAGAGTGTAACCTTTTTTCGAACTCTGTTAATGCGAGATGTTTTTTGAATTGACTATCTTTTTTTTTAATAGCTATATATAATAATATATCTAGTGAAATTCTATAAATAAGGCCTGAGTAGGGTGAATGTATGCAATCTTACCCCTAACTTATAACTGCTATGAGAGGTTGTTTTTCATAGACTATCGACTCAAGTAAAGAATACCAGTAGCAACACTAATCAATAGAAAAAATGAAAAAGGCAAAACTTACATCAGCAGAAGTATTATTCTTGGTTTCTTTGTCAATTTCATTTGTTGATTGAGCTAGTTGTTGTAATTCCTTGAGAGTTTTTTCATCTGTTAAACCTCCAAACTTCTCTAGCCTTTTCTGTAAATGACATGCTTTTTTATCAAAGTTACTACAATGTCTCACTTCAACATCTTTATTTTTACAGCTTTTCTTTAACTCTTCAAGTTTTTCTGCTAAATCTTCAATCTCTTCTTCCAATACTGCATTCACATTCTTCCCTTCAAAAATCTTCTTTTTGCCCTGCAAAAATCAAATAACAAAAAGATTTAACATTGAACTTTCACCAAAGTAAGAAAAAATCAAGGACTTCTAAAATTCACTTTTAATATTCTAAAGCACCTCCATTTTTAATAATTCTACTCCCTCCGTCCAGAATTATTTGTCATGTTGCGCTTATAGAAAGTCAATTTGATTAATTTTCAAAGGTAAATTAGATCACATTAATTCGATATTTTTAAACAAAAAAATTAGATATTTTAAAACTATATGAAAAGTACTATAAGTTATAATTTTTTATATATTAATATGATGAAAAAATTCATCTTAAAATATTAGTTAAAATTTTTATAATTTGACTCTAAAAATAAAAATCATAACAAATAATATCGAATGAAGGGAGTACTATTTTTCAAGTAAAAAACAAAGAACATTAAAGAAAAAAATACTATTTCATATGTATAAAGAGAAAATTTGAACAGTGGTGGCATTTATTGGACAGTGGGATTGCATGAAAAAACTGAAAAACTGTTTTTTTGTTCTTTCTACATTTGACAATTAAGTTTTATACATTAATTAATAGATAAAAAGAATTATTACAAATAATTATAGATAATAATAAGTGAATTCAGTTTGGTATTATTATTAAAAACAATAATACATCAGTATAATTTCATAAATTAAGTCTGAAAATAATTGAGTATACATAAAACTTATCTGTACATCATATATATAGAAATATTATTTTTGATAAATCAAACATTTTGAAAATATAGAAATGAAAGCAGTAACAACAAACCGAAGAGCAATACACAACATACATAGGAAAGAACAGTAACGACAATAAATGTGATAACTAAAACACAAAAAAATACTAACGATAATCGAAATCGAATAACAAGAAACTATAATACTCACAGCAATGAGAGTGTGAACAGCTGATCTAAGAGTCTTCTCCATCTGAATTCTATTCCTTTCCAATTTCTTCAAAGCAAATTGTCTTTCCATCCTTAAAAAATTACACTCTGCTCTTAACATATCTGCTTGAAACCTCCATTTCTCCTCCTCCCTTTCATCACAAAACATAAACTTGGTTCAAGAATCAATTTTGAATTAATTCAACAAAGATTTGTCAGCCCCACTTTTTAGGAAACTGTAAAAATTGGAACTTTATGTTAAAATATCAAACTTGGTTCATAAAAAATGTATTAATATATCCATGTGAATAAAGGGTTTTCTTGAAAAACAAATTTAAAGCTAAAAAGTTCAGTCCCACTTTTTAGGAAACTGTAAAAATCATAACTTTAAGCTACATTTTTCCTTCGTTCAATCGACTGAACTACTAAGATTCATTAATAAAAAATTGATTTAACAAACCTGTCTCCGGCATCACCACCGCCATTGACAGCACCTTCTTGTTCTTGTTCTTCGACTCTTTCTCTCCTCTGAGCCGAAGTAGAAGAAGAAGAAGAAGACGAAGAAGAAGTTGAAGTGTTGATGAGAAGAATGGGATTAAGAGAGGAAGACCTTCCATGAAAGTGTCTTTCTTGATCAAATAAACATTCCAATCTCCCTTTGTAATAGTCATATTTCTTCTCCATTGGATAAAGTTGTTTCTTTTTCGTATTTCTGGGGTTTTTCCGGCGAGTTCTCCGGGAGAAATGGAGGATTTTAGGGCTTGGTGGTGGTGGTGGTGTTGGGTGCCATTTGGGTTTTCTTGTTGATGACATTTTCTATATTTTTTATTGTATTTGTTTTGGTGCAACAAATTTGAATTTAACGGGTACACTATAATCACTAGAGAGCCTAGAGGAAGTGAATATACTTATAACATTTATATATAGAGTGAGTGGTGTTTTGATAATGACATAATTACCCTTATGCTATATGAAGTCATACTTATCTTTGGGGGTGTTCACGGTTTGGATAAAAGATCGATCTAAATCGAACCAAATCGATTGTATTGTGGGTTTGGTTTTAGAGTTTTAAGAACCGATAATATCTGATTTTATTTTAAAAATAAAGAAATAATCGAACCGTACTGAATCGCTTATATATTATTATACATGTATAATATATTATTTTTATAAAGAATTTTAAATATCATATATTCATCAAAATTTATTTAATATTTATTTATGAAAGCAAAAATGTATGACGATTCTATAAAAATTCCTGTTTCATTTTTGAATGAAGTTAGTGAGAGGGTGAATGTAATTCAGCTCGAACGAAGTGAGACCCAAAAGGTGCCTCTTCCTGAATTTACAGCCAGTTCGATCTGAGCAAGCCAAAGGGGCCGTATTCTATCATGAGATAGCGGTGTGCACTTTCTGTTATCACCCTCTTTCATTGCCATTTTTGAAACAAATAGAAAAAATCTTCTATAACCATGAGAGGGTAGAATATTTATCTTATTGGTTTCATATATATGAGTGTTTATGATGAATAAATTATATTTATATATTTTATACATTATAGCAAGTTTGGTTTGATGTTGATAATTCAATAATCAATCACACTAGGATGAATAAATTATATTTATATATTTTATACATTATAGCATGTTTGGTTTGATTTTGATAATTCAATAATCAATCATACTAGGCTGAATAAATTATATTTATATATTTTATACATTATAGCAGGTTTGGTTTGATTTTAATAATTCAATAATCAATTAAATTGATGTGATTTTTTATTTTGATTAATAATTGACTCAAACCGACTTGTGAACGCCCGACATCTAGGTCCGCTGAGGTAAAGCGAGAAGTTGAGCCTAAACTGGCGAATCGAAGTCATTATCGAAACTATACTTCCTACAACTAACATGTGTCCAGTCCAATGGGAATGTGCAATGCAAACGAACCTAAGTTATTATACCGAATTTTCGCTGGCCATCGGGGACCAAGTGGTAAGGCCATGATTCGCAGGGGAATAAATCACTCATTCTTCCATTGGGGACGGGTGCATGAACGACAACTCCAAGCGTCACATATCCGCCGCCTACCTACCGTTTAGGTGGCCACTAGCGAGATCTGGTAAGGAAGTGTCGCGGCTGCTCCACTCCGCTGCGCTACGATCTCGTGAACTAAACTTCCTGTCTTCCCGCGCGCGAAGCGAATGGATGTTGTGTCGTGGGTCAATTTTGGGATGGGGAGCAAAGAGAGACCAAAAATATGATTCATTTGGATCGACGAGCTTTATCAGCCCAAAAACGAAGAATCCATAGAATGTATGTCTAACTATAGACATCTATTATATGTGTATATCTAGGGGGGATCTCTCTATACATATAGATTCTTTTATGAAACAATATGATCGGCTAGCTGTAGCCGCATATCAGCTATGCTTAATGCGGGATTTCTGTTGAATTAGACCTTTTGAGAAGCTTTTGGACCTAGCGAAAAGGACTCTAAGCCAACATGCGCTAGAGAAGCGGAGCAAAAAGCTACCGGTTCCCCTAGTCGACTAAAATACAACAATTGCAACCTACTTTAATTAAAAAAAAAAAAAGGTGAAGAGTTTGGCAACAAGCCCATGTTTATCCATTATAATGGATAAGCTCCAACTTATCCATTATAGTCATTTTGCAATGCCTATCAATTATAATGGATAAGCCCCTACTTATCCATTATAGTCATTTTGCAAAGAATTTAACACATTTATATTGTTCACTTGCCACCTTCAAATTATCAAGGATTTACAACCTCATGAAGGTTAGAATAAAAAGAAATATATATTTTTGAAATTGAAGTGTGAAGATTTTAGTATAAATTCCAATTGGTACTTCTACATGTTTTTTGGGGAAATTCAAGAATGTTGAAATTTAGTGAGTTAATGTAAGTTACCCTTCACAGACTGTTCTTTTGCTATATGACCAAACCTTGTGTCACTGATCTTCTGTCTCAATTGGTACCCTCAACCAACCTATGAGGTTCTATTCATCACTTATAATAAATTCTTTGGATTAATGAAACATAAATCTATAATGATTAACAAATGACAAACATATGTGAAGTTGCCAACATGTCATATACATGGACATTCAATTTACTCCCTCAGTTTTATATTACTTGACATCGATATATTAACCTATTACTTAACATTTATCAACTTGATAAATATATTAAGAAAATTTTATTAATGATACTTTAAAACTCTAACTTTGATTATTAGATTATTAGTACTTTATGAAGTTAGGTAAATATGATTTAAAAAAAAGAATCTCTTAATTTGTTAAAATGGAAAAGTAAAATGAAATGTTTATGTGTGATATATAAGAGCCAAGTAAATTAAAACGGAGTATATGTACTCCAATCTTCTATTTTTGTAAGAAAAATTCGAGTATTTCTTTTTTATATTTAGTAAAAAGAAAATCTATCTAGTCTCGATTGCAAATTTTGAGGATGGGAAAAAAATCTGTAGCATTTCCTAATTTTATGTGACGTACATGAATCTGAATCAACATGCAGCAAAAGAGGGTAGCACTTCCAGTGGGTGCAGGGTTTATCGAAAGGCTCTCCGCCTCGTGGCATTATTAGATTTACTGACAAATAACATTTCTTCTCTTATCTTTTTTTTTCATTAACTATTGAGATATATCACAATTTAAAGAAGGTAGCAATTACTGAGTGGATAAACATTCACAAATAATAGGTCAAATATATAAGCAGATCCCTAAACTTGTTGGGTTTTTTCCCTCAGGTACCTCAACTACGTCATTTTCCTATTGAATCATTGAACCACATAATTTGTTCGTTTAAACAAACACCGTTGTCTGATGTGGAACCAGATTTGTGAGCGGTATTGATAGAGGATATATATGTTGTTCTACAAATCATTAGTCTAATTGATAGTGAAAATGTTTGAGAATAATTGTGTTTTACTTAAGTCATTTGAACACATTAGAAAACAAATGAGACTAACACGGTTTGTCTTCATTCCTTCAATCAAAATTACTACAATTCGAACACAATTGAAGACATTTACAATAGAAAAGCTGATCAAAATCAACCAACGGTGTTTTAAATAAACAAATTATGAGTGGTTCAATGATTCAATTGAAAAATGACTTAGTTGAGATACATAAGGGAAAAAATCCAACAAGTTTAAGAATTTATTTATGTATTTGGCCTAAATAATAACTCAAATACTTTGATGGAAGAAACGAATAATCTGATAACATTATATATATTCTTAATTTAAATAATAAAATTTAATAATCTTCTTTAAGTTGTTAAATTTTATATCTAATCAAATTAAAACACATTATCAAAAATATACTTAGTATAATGTAGATTGTCTAGCACAAACTGATATTGGTGATGGTCAAATATATTGGCCTCTTGTCTAACCATGATTATTTATTTTTAACCATAATTAAACTGTTTAATTATTGGTTTATGGAAGGTTCTTTTTTGTGAAAAAAAAAACTAATCAAAGTTGCAATTGGCAGATCTTCACCGCAGTTGACATATCAAAAGAGAGTTTTTTTTTTCAATAATAATAATAATACTTAATAAAAAGACATTGATGCCTCATGAAGGAAATTAAATACAAGTAGTTAATTAATTAATTAATTTTTTTAAAAAAGGAGCCAAAGTCCAAGAAAAAGCAGAACAAAATCACACGTTTCAAGATGTTGTGTCCTCTGCTTCTCAGCGTGACTCTAATTATTTATTACTCTTTACTTTCATTTTGCTTTATTTTATATTTTTCAAACCAAGGTTGATATGTGTATTTATATTTGATTAAAATTTAAATTTATTTATAATTGAAATTTATTTTTGGATGCATTTTCAACATATATTTTTCAAATGCTTAAATTTGAAATATTTAATTAAGGTTGGAGGGATTTTAAACTGTTCAAGAAGTAGAAAATTAACGATTGAAATATATCAAAGAAACATGTTCAACGCTGCTGACTGACGTATCTAAAGCAAGTGTTGATGAAAGAGAAAGTTGACGATTGGAATTCAGGCAAATAGGCGGATCACTCATTTTACTTTATTTTATATTTAGCAACGACATATATGATTTGACTAAATTTGAATCAGTGTATTACTGTATTGTTAAAACTTATTTCTAGATGCACTTTCATAGATTCTTTTTGATTTTCTATTGCTCGGATATGAAATATTTGATTGAGGTTGGAGATATTTCAATCATTCTACGATAATTTATGTTGATCTTTATGTTGTTCATATTAATATATGAGACTGCGATATTTGATACGTATATTGAAATTTGATTAAATTTAAATTCATTACATTGTTAAAATCGATTTCTAAAGATACTTTCAACATATCCTTTTTTTTTTAATTTTCAAATATTTAAACCTAATATATTTGATTAAAACTGAAGAAATTCTATTCAGTTTACAATAATTTAGATCGATCTTTTAAGAAACAAAATGAAATTTTGAAATGGAGTTATATGAGACTACTATCTTTAAGAAATTTTCAAAAATAAATTAATTAATTTGGTCCGTGCCGTTTAAGTTGTGTATATATGTTATGGTAGTCAATGGGTAAATTAAATGCGCTAGGTTATTGTGTCTCAATTTTGTTTTTCTTTTAAAAAAAATTATAATCCTCTTTAAAGCATAAATATGACCACATAATATACAATTACTTATAATTATATTTTGAAACATACAGATAATGCAAATAATATTTTTGATGTTATGACACTACTCTAAAAATGACTTTAAATGATAATTAATTAATGACAGTAAATTAAATCGTTAAATATTTTTGTTGTGGCAATTATCACTCTTTATAAATGTTCAGAAAATCTAAAATAACATTGCATCTAACAACAATTAACGAATATCAGCAGAATCTTTAACATTCTTTTTTAATATTTATATACGCTGAAGTATACTTTTAAAATTACTTATATGTCTATAATAATTTATATTTTGAAATATTACATATACATATGTTAATAAAAAAAATATATGTATTGGCTGATATAGGAATTCAAAATTCATATTTGTCAAAAAATTAGTTTGAATTGTTTGACATGAAAGGAGATTGAATTGAACAAAATATAAATATACTATTTTTTTGTCACTTTGTCATTTATTGCGTATTTGTTAAGAAATGCAAGTGCATGAAAACAGCACAAAAATAGGCTCAACCATTTAATTCTTTATTACTTTACATTTTGCATGCATGCATTTATATGTGCTGTGATTCTCTTGTTTTTCACATTTATTTTGGTAAAACCCAACATTTTCTAGAAAAATGAAATAAAAATTCTTTGTAGGTACTATATGTTTAATATATTAGTTTTTTTATCATCGAGGATATAACAATAGATATGAAAATATATGATGATAGATATAAGGATATAAAAGATTGAGAATTTTTACCTTTTCAGCGATAGAGTGGGATTCTAAATATGTAAAATCTATTACTTTTTTATCAGTATTATTGTTACGTCAATATTATTTTATTATGTGACTTTATTAATTGTTAAATATTAACGTTGTTTTTTTACTTTAGGCATCTTTATTTTTTATTGGTAGCACTTTTTAAAATATATTTTTACATAACTTTTTATTTCTTAAAATAGATGTCATTACAAAGATTTTTTAAATCGAAGATTTACAGAAAATAATTTTATTATCTCACAGAAAGTATATATCCATTCTTCTGAAACCTCAATTATATCATTATATTGAGTATATTATTATATTTTTTACTTTTGCTTTAAATTATATTATACATAAACATAAAGAAGCATGATGAGCAACTTGTAGATCTTGATAAACATTAATTAATTTGAATATTTTCAAATATGTAAACTTGATTCTTTTTTTAAAAAATTTTATTCTGCAGATATTCTATAAGCTATAAACTATTAATGTCACGTGCATTGACAAAAAAAAAATATTGAATGAACTAAAAACAGATTATGTAATATTTTGTTGATGGAAATTTAATAGGATGATTATGATATAGTCAAAATTGAGCGACTTTCTTATTGTAAATAAAATAACTTTAATAAATAATTCTCAATAATTGAGTGATCGCGTGAACAATAAAGTCAAGTTTTTTATAAGTAAATAATCATGAGTAAATTTATAGTCTCCTTTAAAAGAATGTTATCGTCTATTTCATCTTTTAAATTTGAAATTTAATTTCTTCATGTACACCATGATAATATTATTTTCCTACTGTATTTTTTGACAAATCCAAATGGAAAACATTGAGAGTAATCCAATGTTGGAATCTTATGTACAACTGCAATATATAATTTATAAATAAATTAGCACATTAAAAATGTACCTTACAATATGAAATTAAATTAATTAGTACCCTGTATTCGAGAATTTGAATTGAAATATTGTTAATTAATCCAAGTTAATTTTAAGTTATTGACTTATTCACGATTTTACCGTTGTGAAGATTTTTACAATATAATTATAACAATTAGGAAAAATCTACATTTGATTTGGTGATGAACCACAAGTTCCAATAATTAAGTAATCTAAACAATGTTAATTTAATTACTCTCAAATTGACCGTTTGAAGTACTTAATTGATTTTCTAATCTTCTGAATTTTTAATATTTAAAACTTTAATAGTTGAATATTCATAAACAAACTATTAAAAGTCAATGTTGATGTTAAAAGAAACTACAAAATACAAATGATTAGCTAGAAATAAAGAACTTGTTTTGTCTTATACACTGGACATTATAATTTGTTTGTATTTTGAAATTCCAAAAATAATACTCAAAAGTTCAAATCTTCACCTAATACTGGAAGTTTTCTATTTAAACTCTTGTACACATTTTTAATATGCTACTTTTCATGTTAAATTTTTTATAAATGACCAAAGTCAGCTTTAATTAAAGGGCACTTCTTTGTTTTTTTTTTATTAAAAAAAATGAATATTTTTGTTTCCAAATTATAGAAGGCTGAGACGATTTTTAAATGAAAAATTATGGATCAAAATTTCTAAAATAATTAATAAAAATATCTACGCTTTAATTGCTACATAGAAGCATCACTCAATTTTAATAAGAAAATTATATCATCAAATATATATTATGATAAATAATGTAAAAGATATGAAGATATTTTTAATCATTCACTATATATTTTATAATTTTTGAGGTATATGAATGTGATAATGTTAAATCATTTAGGGATTGTTTGGTTACTGTATAATAGACATTTTATTCATGTATAAAAGTTGCATCACTTTTACTATGTTTGATAGAAGCTTCGTATTAGTCCATGCTTGGTTGCATTTTTGTACTCCTACATAATTAATAGCAACGCAACTTATGAGGGAATCTATGTATAAAGTTATACAGGTTAAAAGATGGAATAAGTTATGTGGGTATTAGTTATACATGTATTAAAATGATAAATTACATATTTATCCTATTAATTTATTTTTATTTTTTTTAATTGGAAATTTTACTATTTTCTTATATATATGTTTGTTATTTTTTATTTCTTTTTATATATAGATCACTTTTATTTCTTTTATTTTTTTAATTGAAACTTTACTGTTTCCTATTTACATGTGTTGTTTTTATTTAGATATTTTTTTCATTTCTTTTTATACTTACGGTTTTTATTGATTATGCAAATATAAATATTTTTTTATATTAGAAATTGATCGTATATTTTTAACGGTACACGTGCTAATAAATATTAGTATAATATATTATTTAATATATTCCACATTATATTAGAATCTATTATTATTTTTTAAACAATATATATTAATAATTTACAAAAATTTAATATTCAATGTAGTTAACAATTCATGTATTGTAACTAAATAATACTTAAATAACTAATATTCACATAGCTAATACCCGCATAATTAAATCAACATAACTAAACCATGCATAACTAATACCTGCATAATTGAACCATGTATAACTAATACTTGCATAACTAAACCCTGCATAACTCTAACCAGTAACAAACGGCCCCTTAATTTCTGTTGAAATGTTTTTAAAACCTACTAAAATTTACTTTTTTTTTCTTCTTATAACAGTCGATTGTTGAAAAAGCTATTTAAAAGCTTAGAAAGATATTTATGTCCGCGCGAAGTATGGATAAATTACCTAGTTAGTTGTAATCTTGTTTAATTAATGTTATGTCTCTTCTAATTTTCAGTAATTAGTTATACAGTTAAAAGGAAACTAACATAACAATAGGAAATCTAGGGAAAACTATACAAATTAGATTCATTAAGCTAAGCATTACTTAAACTAGACTCAACCCAAATTATTTACAACTGATTGGATTCACGGCCCAAACAATTTACGTGACTGCCCCCTTGTTCTATTCACGATACCACTACTTTTTCATCCTTGATACCACCAGAGTAATAAAGAAAAATGTCGTAATGTAAAAACGGATTGGGACAGGTACTACAAAAAGGCACCCTTTCAAAAACTAATTTGAAAGAAAATAAGATACAGGCCATTATCAGATTTTGTTTACTCATGAAAAGGAACTGGAAAATGAACAACGAAAAATAGAAAGGAAAAATGCAGTGTACTGTCAGCTCTACGAGTGAAGTACTATAAAAACTTGCACAACATTATGTCAAAATCCTCCACTTGTTTCAGCCAAGCAATTTCAAGACGAAGACGTAGTCACCAGTTAAATCTCCTTGCCATTATCTTTACTGTTTTGCAACACAAAAGATGACTTGGTCAGTCCATGCTTTTCCCATTTTGCTGGGAAGCAACATAATTGCGAATTACATCAATCGCCAATTGATGGGCATTCTTATTTTGTATTCTTGCAAGTGCATCCATGGCTTGATACGTCTCTTTATCAGCAAATAGCTTTAAGTTATAACGAGATGATGACTCAGGGATGCCATCCCATTTCTCAACCAAGTCCCCTAGTTTCTCAAATCCCTATAAGAAAATTACAAAACAAAACTTTTATGATTCAGGTTCCTCATTCGCAGAATTCCAGAATGAAACAGAAACGGATGGTGTCTTCAGTTTCAAACTTGATTTGCTTTTGACAAATACAATGTTTAACTACCAGAAGAACTGTTCCTTACCAAGCGGTTTGAGAACTCCCCAAACGATTCTTTAGCTTGTCGCTTTCTTTTCCAATGGAAAAATAAAGGCTCCAGAACTTTTTCAAGATCCTGAACCTTAACCTTATCCTTGAAAGTTCTTGCCAATACAGTTTGATTGGGAGTTCCACCAAGCCAGATCTAAGAAAAACAACACAATTAGATTCACTAGATCCCATATTATATAAATATGGAACACTACAGAAACAAGTCAATAGACCTCAAAAATTCAACTACCTGATAGCTGTTTGGACCATCTCCAACCAATCCAAGTTCAGCCATGTATGGTCGAGCACATCCATTGGGACAACCTGTTACCCTTATAACAACAGATTCATAGAACCTCAGACCAACCTGGAACCACCAAGGCCAATTCATTCAATGTGCACCACAAACCGACAGTACAACAGATAATTTAAATACTTCATACCTTGTCAAACATAGCTCTAACACGCTTGAGGATGTCAGGTATTCCACGCTCAGCTTCAGTTATTGCTAGAGGACAAAGTGGAAAAGCTGGGCATGCCATTGCTGTTAGATTGAGAGGATCGACAAACCTAGGTTGCTTTTCAATGAAAAATGACCATGATTACTAAAGTGGAATACCATAATGAAATGCTAAACACAAACTATAGGACAGATTATATCGAACAATCAGGAGAGGTTAGCAACTTCCTATTCCCTACATTTTACGCAAGGACAATCAAGAAAATTAGAGGAAATTCACATCAGTTTCATGGTTCACCTAGGCCACCATATAAAACATAAATACCACTTCACTCACGTTTAGAAACAAGCAGCTCAAATTTTCAAAACTCGCATATATATATATATATATATGAAATGACAAACCTGCAAGTACAAAGTTGGCAAATTTTCTGCATGATCTGTACCTCAAAAAAGTTGTCAGTCTACCGTCAAGGTTATAACGTTCAATTGAACGTCATCCTCCAGACCGACCATGTTATTGGAGACGGAGGGAGTACGCTAAAGGCATACTTTTTGTTAAGGGTGTCCAACTTAAAATACATATCCTTTAAATGTAGAATTTGACATATATATACAACCTAATTTTTCGACAAAGGGTGTTTAGTTGGACACCCTGGGGTGGCTATAGCTACGCCACTGCGTTAACATGTGTTGAAGTGTGTGACCACCATTTAAAAGCTCAAGTTGTTAGTTAGAGACACACTTCTAAGTTAATTATGTGTGCATCATGCACCCTCGTGTGTAGCTTGATTCTTCTTAATGAGCCAAGCACATGGAAGAAAAATGATGATCGGTGGCAGTGAGACTCGAAGCACGACACCAGGAGTGTGTGACGATTTCATCTTAAGTTGTTAGAAAGCACATTTTTAGTTACATAATAACGTTAACAACATGTTTATACTTTTTCAGACTGATTATATAACATAAGCATTTCTTTAGTTAAATGAGCATTTTTTTTGTATGATGGCATTCCATATTCATGACCACCTCCAAAGACACTGCTCTACATAACCTTTTTCTACTTATTGAGAAAGCTCAACCACTTATTCATGGAAAGCATATAAGGATCAATTGAATACTTAGCCTTACCAGCAAACCACCCTGTGCAAGGACTGTGGTGATGGAGCGCTTCCAAGATTGCCGAATATTGCTCAAGATAATATTTTGGTTGGGTGTGAGACGCACATTCAGATTATACTTCTCAATAACTTCCCTGAGTGCCTTCTTCATCTCTCCTTTTACACGACCATTGTCAACATGTAGACCACAAAACAAACTACCGTCTCCCTGACAGAATTATTTGAAGACATGGGAAAATCTCAGAAAGTTAGTTTAATGGGAATGAAAAGATTAATAAAGCATATCACTGTTAAGAATCAGAATTGGCGCTTCAACAGAACTCATTGTCAGAGATGAACATTTGCTTATTCCTTCTGCAGACACTAACCTGTTCATGCCATCCCAAGTAACTTTTAAATTCCCATTGAGGCAATTCACGGCAGGGTTCAAATTTCTTTCCGTAATATTGTTCAGTGACAGATCGGAACTTCTCAATCCCCCATGAACTGAGTAAATATTTCAATCTGCTATACCTGCGATCATCTCTTCTCCCATTCTCTCTCTGAGTAACAACAATAGCTTTAACTGCATAAAGTATATCCACTTTAGGAACATAACCTAATGGCTCAGCCAGACGAGGAAAAGTAGTTTCCATCCTATGAGTTCGTCCCATACCACCACCTACCTGCAAATGAAGAAGAGAATTTTACTAGTCCTTATAGAAAGCAAAAGAAGTAAGAGACGAGAATCTCTATATTTCCTTCTTACATATATATTGAATCCCTGAGGTTCTCCATCCTCATCAGATACAACAACTACACCTATGTCATTCGTGAAAATGTCCACCGAGTTATCACTTGGCACAGTAACTGCGATTTTGAACTTTCTTGGCAAGAACTGAGTTCCATAAATGGGTTCAGGTGAGTCAGGGAAGTTCGTTCCATGGGAGTTATCATTCCGAGCTTTCACAACTTCAGGAGGTTCTACTGTCATAAATTTCTCCCCATCCACCCAAACGTCATAGTAAAATCCAGACTGGGGAGTTAAAAGTGCTGCAATGTTGTCAGCTGTTTGTTTAGCAAAAACATAATCTTTTTTTGCAAATGGGGCAGCTGGAGCCAGAACGTTCCTGTTGAGGTCACCACATGCACCAAGAGTTGAACCCATGTTGTGGATGATTGTACTCATTACTGTCTTTAGGTCTTTCTTCAAGACCCCATGCAGCTGAAAGGTCTGTCTTGTTGTCAAACGGAGTGTCCCAATCCCAAATTGGTCAGCAAGATCATCCATGACTAAGTAGAGTTTGTTCGGTACTTCACCACCAGGGTTCTTTGTCCGAAGCATAAATGAGTATGATCTTGATCCACGCTCGTCTCTGTTGTATTGCATATAGCTTCCATGAAACTTGATCAATTGTGTTGCAGCCTCATTGATGTTTGGGGCATCATTAAGAATCTCCTCATTTAGAGGATATCTTATGAAGTTACTCTGTTCTTTGAAGATTTCAACCTTACTACGTTTGGGCTCCACCGCAGCTGGCTTTGCTGGCTGCAAAAGATCAACAGATACATCACATTTTACAAAGCTCTATCACCCACACAGTATAATGGAAAATGACAGAACTCCTCCTAACTATGAGGCCCAACAGAGACACAAATTGCAGTAGTAACGCATCTCACAATAACTACCAAGCATCACTTGAAGCAACACAAAACATAGAATCCATACAGAAAATTCAATAAAGCATAATTCTAGATGCAGGGAATTTCATCTCTTACTTCAGAGAAGTAACCGATTATTAATATAGCAGCGCCACCACCAAGAAAAATGAATAACGCACAAGAAAAAAAATCAAAATAAATCCACGCAGAACAAAAAATTAGCAAAAGGCGGCTAATTGACAGGGACAATAGGCAAATTTACTTAAAATAAACAAAACAAAGGAAACAATTTTTTCTTTAAAAAAATGAATTGCATATACATAAGATAATTGAAATAAATTCACCAAAAGAGAAACCCACATCTGCAGATCAATCAATTCTCAACCAAACCACACAACAATAACAAAATAACATTTCTATAAAAAAAAATTATAAAACAGAAAATAAAATGCGACGGAGACTCAAAAAAAATGATTTTACATATCAAATCGGCGGGATTAATCAATGCGCAATATCGAGCACGGAACAGAAAGTTTTTTTTTTTTTAAAAAAAAGTTGTATCATTTATACCGTAGATACAGCACGGACAATAGAAGTAGAATTGGAATGAGAAAATGAGCGATGGATACGTCTGCTAAGCAAAATCGAATTAGAGGTGCTTTTCAATCCATTGAACCTCTGAATTTGTAGCTTCGGGTTGGGGTCATCGACGGCGGCGATATTGATCGCTGCTCCAAACGACGTCGTCATCCGTAGCCAAAAGGTAAGCTAGGGTTTTTAAGAAATGAAGAATTTTGTGAAAATGGCGGAGAGAGTATGCAGATATTTGAGCAAAAATATTTGGGTGGTGAAGATGAAAGCCAAAAGATTGATGGCCTTTCTTTTTTTTGAAGTGCTGAGTCACGTGCTTGGCACGAGGCAGTATCTTTAGTTTCTTCACGCGCCCTTATTTGGATCAGTTTCTACACGTGCTACCTAATACTAAAGTAAAGTTAATATTGGACAAATAATAGTAATATATTGTTAAATAGGAATGAATGAAATAATATCTTGTTTTAACTGTTTGGGGTTTTATAAGTGTGATTTTATTCATGTAGGTTGTGATTGTGTGATGTAGGTTGATTCTTTATTAGCTCAGGGATAACACATTTGTATGGCATATATTTGTTGATAGGTTTGGGTATCACTTCTGATTCAGGTTTTATATCGATTAGTTGAATATCACACTTGATAACATGTTGATTGTTCTTTTGTTTGTTGATTCCATGAGGTGAATCGAATTTATTTCATTTTGATTATGTTGACCATGTTTCATGTGGGTGTTAAGGCAGATTGAGAACTAAGAGTTTTGTTAACTTTTACTGACTTGGGTTATATGTGTGTTGTCCTATTTTTCTAAGTTCATATTTCGTATATTTGGAGCTAGCCGATGATCCTATCAGTATACTACACTTTGTGTACTGATATCGCACTTGCTTTTTTTTTTTGGTTGAATATAAGGCATATTTCACCAGCTACAACTTCTTCACGACTTAATGTGATTCTCACGTTTTTTGAATTTAAGGGTGAGTTGCGCGCTTCTTCTAGACTGTCATGGATTCATCTTTCCTATCTTGTCCGATTTTGGATTTAGATTGCTTTTGTTTTAGGGTTGGATCCCTATATCATAGAATATGTTAGATGTATTTGTACATGACTTTCAGATTAAGGGAAGTATTCCATAAATATTTTTTATTAATGATTTCAGTTATAAATCTTGAACTCTTACTTTTAGATGTTCAGTTGGGTTATGATAACTATTTAGTTGTTTCACGAAATTAATTATAGGTATAGTTGCATTAATGATTAATCATCCTTTCTTGTTTCTAAACAACTTGTAGACTCTCATATTTGTTTACTTTTGAATCTGAGATTTTTTTGTATTTGTGTCACCAATTTCAATAAACAAAATTTTTTGTTCTTTTTCTTGTTTGTTATGATTTTGAAATAAAACTTGATTACTTTACTAGTAATATTAGATTAAGTTTTTGTTTATTTTCAACTTTTTGTTACTCTTAAACGATTAATTATGATGAATGTAATTTGTATACATAAAGTAGTGAAGTCCTTACGACTTAATAAAATTTCGAATCATGACAACTATATATAATAATAATTCATGTTATCTAATCTCAAGAGTTGTTTATATATTTAATTTTTTCTTGTTTTAAATTGTTGTGAACTTATACGTAAAATCAATGTTAATATACTTCTAAATAAACAAAGAGTGAGAAGTAATAAACAAACAAATTAAGTAATGACATTTACTTATGAAACAAATGAGCAGAATAAAATTAAATTTTTATTGCTCGTATTTGTAATTTTATCACATTGAGAAATCAGAGTTCAACTTAATTACGTCATTGAGCACGAAAGAGCGAAGAAACTTTATAAATATATATCAATAAAAATAACAATAGATTTTAGAAATTTTTTAAAGGTATTCTATTTATTTGGTATTATAATTCAAAACTATATGTTATTAATGACTATCGGAATATAAAGATACATATACATGATGAAGAATAAGAGAAAAATGACACCTAAACAATACGAGTAGATTACAATACTTGACTGAGTTCGGAGTGTAATAGGTATAAAATATTATCAAAATTTCAAAACGGTATTTAAATTTTAAATTTAACAAAAACGGCAAAATCGCTGGTGGAGCAGCGATTTTGCTCGCCGGAAAAAGCAAAATCGCTGCAACACCAGCGATTTTTGCTAAATTTAATGATTTAAAAAAAAATTTAAATGAAATCGCTGCCATGTCAGCGATTTACAATATAAGATTTTTTTTTACCATTTTTTAATAAATCGCTGCCTAGGCAGCAATTTATCTTAATCTTTTTTTTAAAAAAAATATTATTTATTAGAAATTAAAAAAAACGATAAAGCAAATCGCTGTCTGGGCAGTGATTTGTGTAACAACTTTTTTTTAATTATTTATTTAACTTAAATCGCTACCTTATGTCAAAAAAAAAAATAAAAAATAAGTCGTTGCTACTGCAGCGATTTAGGTTTATTTTTTAATTTTTTTTTTGTTAAACGCTGCCTTCGCAGCGATTTTCCTCTTCTTTTTTTTTTTAAATCAAGTAGCTATTTATAATCTAAAAAAAATTAACTAAATCGCGAGATTTAACGTTATTTTAATTTTTTAAAATTTTTTTGTTAAAATCACTTAGTAGGCAGCGATTTTCACTTTTTTAAAAAATTTTTTATAATAATTTAAATATTAAAATAATGTTAAATCGCGTGATTTAATTAATTTTTTAAAATTATATATAGCTACTTAATTAAAATTAAAAAAAAAAGGAAAATCATTGTTTATGCAGCGATTTACAAAAAAGAATTTTAAAAAATTCGTAAATCGCTGCGTAGGCAGCGTTAAAATTTTTTTTTTTTTAAAAAAAAAAAACTAAATCGCTGCAGTAGCAGTGACTTTTTTTTTTAAAAAAAAAATTAACTTAAAAGTTAAATAAATAATTAAAAAGTGTAGTTTCATTTAATGATTTTCCGCTTTACCGTAAAATAAACTTTACTTTTATTTGTTTATTTTTAATAATCAAGACAAGTTAATATTTTCATTCAATACTATTTTTTGTTATTAAATAATTATATTAAGTAATAGCAGATATTTAAAAAAAAAGAAATTAAGTTAATTTAATAAAATAACTCTTGATAAAATTATTTATAAATAATTCTTTTTTGATAAATAACTTTTAGTAAGTAAAATATAATTTATTTAATAGGAAATGACTTGATCAAATCAAGCCGCTCATGTGGCAAACGATAAAAAAGAGATAAATTCTCAAACTAAAGTAGTTGTGGCTATCATTATTGTTTAACATTAGGAAAACCTTAAAGCTGATGACCTAGTTTAAGAAGCTAATGCTGAGTCGGTAGAAACTGAAGCAAGCATGAAAAGATGAATCAAGCGACTCAATTTGTGATGCAACAACCTATGATCCCATTCAATTAATTACATATTTTTTTTAATTGCAAAATGTTGCGATATAAAAAAATAACTTTAAATAATTAATTATAGCATAATTGATTTTACAGTTATGTATCACATGAAACACTAGAATTATATTTTCAACGTATAAAAGTTTCAAATTTTCTTTTAACTCATGCTAATTGGTGTGACTTCGTACTAAGGGGAAAAAATGAAATTCAAAATTTTCGGTAATACTTTTTTAATTCTTGTAATTATACATGTGATAATTGGTATTACAATACTAATAAAAATAAGTGAAGGTGATTAATACATAAGATTAACAATTTTATATTAGATTTTAAAATAAGAAAAACTATTATAATAAATAATTTTAAAAGACAGATATAATTTATAAAGGGAAAAGGGATAAATATATCTTTGAAATATCGAAAATGGTATACAGATATCCTTCTGAGACATTAGTGCCTATTAGAGCATATATAGCTTTATACTAAAGGACATATACGTGTCATAATGTTATTCATCTATTTAATATTTATTAAATATCGGATCGACGAATAAGATTGCATAGCATGTCCCTATTCAGTCTTCTATTAGAATGAAAAACATATCTGGTCTAATTTTTGAACGACAAGGCCATTTTATATTTTTCCTTTTTTTCATTTATAAAAGAAAAACTAAATTGTTTTTTCAATCTTTCCATTAGTGAATTTAAAATTAGAGAGTGGGAGCGCGTGAAGCATGAGAGTGGGGTAATATGTAGTCAAAGACAAATAAGTGAAATTGCACTTTTTAATTTATACAATAAATTAATATTTTTTGGCAAACAAAATTGGACTCTTGTGGGGACTGATAGGTACATTGAATCTGGACAATATTAAATTAGGGAATCTAGCTAGTGATTATTTCATCAAATAAGTAGATGCTAAAATAAAGTTTTTCACATTTAAACAAAATTAATTTAGAGCCGTCACCGCTCTTTCCCGGAACAGACCGATGTATTAAGTTCTCGTTAATAAAAATAGTAAAAATTGGATCATAAAAATGTTTTTATATAAATAAATTATATCATTGGTGTATTATCTATATTAGCTATGAATTTTACTAAAAAGTTAAAATTATTTAAGTGGTTGAGCAAATTGAATTAAAGTTCATTTGCAATTACCTAATTAAACTTCGAATTTTTAAAAATAAAATGCAAAACGAAAAAATTCAATTTTGTACAAGAATTTCATGAAAAGTAGTTTTCTATCACTTTTTCTAAAATTCTTTTCTATCAGATTGTATTTTTTTCCCCAATCAAAAGTCCATTTTTTGTTGGATAAGAAGCAAAGGGATTATAGAATAAAGTTCAAAAAGTTTGTTTCAAAGAATATTACCATAATCTTGTTTCAAACATATTAAAGATTTTTTTAACGAATAATATGAATGGTCTACAAAAAAAGAGCAATTATTTCCTAATTCGAAATTAGTAATAGTAATACTAATGATAATAATAATAATAAAGTATTAAGTAATTAAGTAATACTACATATTTTTGATTTTGACGGCATCACTTAGATCAGCAAACATTAAGAAGATCGAATATTAATTTAATCATAATTAAGGAGTGGGGACCAAAGCATTCGTTTTGGGGTCTTTTTATATAAGAAAATAATAATAATTGATGGTCTTTTCGTGTGATTGAAGAATCAAATAAGAAAAAACATGATCTTCTAGTTGACAACAACCTATCTTGTGTTTATTCAATATCAAAGTTTTTGAAAAAAATGGGAAAAGTGATTTTAAAAAAAATATATTTTTATTGACAAATACTTGAGAAGAAAATATAGGGAAAAAAGATATAGATTTTCTCTGAATTTGTTTCGAAACTCAATTACTACACTTATACACCTAAAAAGTAAAATATTTATTTCTTTAAGTGTCCTATTACTTTCACTTTTTAACTTTTTTTTTTTGGAAATGACAATATATCAAAGAAAGAAAAAGATAAATTACATAAATATATTATAATAACTAAATATTTATCATCTATGTCAATATAATTTTTCTAACTAAATATAACATATTATTGAAATTAAGAAAATTGTACAATCGCTTGCCTCTTTCTTTGCCCTTTTCTCCTCTTCCTCCGCCTTCTTTTATTTTATTTTTCTGCTTCTTCGACTTTTTCTTTAGCAATATTTATCTTCCTTCTTTTTTTTTCTTTTTTTTTTTAACTCTTCTTCTTCTTTTTTGAAACTTTCATTTAAATAACTATCCTTAAATCTATTTTTGCCAATATTTCACTATATTTATTTTTAAAAAAACACACAATGAAAAGAGAAACAGAAAGATAAAATTTTTTACAAAATCATGTTTTTAAGCAAAAAATCCAAATTTCTAAATTACAGCAGCAAAAAAATTCACCATTAGTGGTCATTATAAAACTCTAAATTTTGAATCATTATTTGAATTTTACGAATACGTGACTAGTCTGGATAGATTGTTCCTACAAATAATTGAAAATGTCGTTTGGAGTTTATATCTAAATTTTAAGAGGATTTGATTACTTTTATAATTGATTTTAGGAGAAATATTAGATTGGAACTCGGAAAAAAAATAAAAGTTTATGAAAATGTATCACAATTGTATTAGATATGTTTCATAATTATATTAAAATCATGAATAATACATTTATAATACATATTACAAACTTCACTCCTTTTTTAGTGATATCAACCAAAATAAACACACTGTAATATATTTATATCATCGGTACAATACATATTGCAACACTCATTTTCTTGAGATGCAAATCAAAATAATTTATAAGACACATACAATAAATATTTTATTCATGAATAATACAAGTTTAATTCAATCTATAGATTATTTTTTTTTATCTTTCGTTAGTTACTTTTTTCATTTATTGTTAATATTCTCTTTTAATTCAACTTAAATATTATGTAATACACTTTTGACACAACTTTAGTTCATGTTGTAGTTTATTATTTGTTACAATTAGAATACTTGTTTAATTCATTATTGATGTAAGTTTAATTTACTCTATAGATCATTGTCTAGTGTTTCAGTAATTACATTTTTTTATTCATGCCTGATTCTCTTTTCTAGCTCAACTTTAATATTTGTGTAATACACTTTTCAATACAAATTTAATTCGTTTTGCAATTTATTGGTTTGATTTGTTATGATTGAATTACTTGTTTAATTTATTATTGATACAAATTTTATTTAGTTTACAAATGTTTCGCTTTTAATTCAACTTTAATAATTCAAGTTTAATTCGTTTGACAGTTTACTATGTCTCTTCATTTGTTACGATTCGATTACTTGCATCTAATTAATTATTGATACAAGTTTTATTCAGTGTACGAATCATTCAAAGTTTTTTCGTTTGAATACTTTTATAGACATTTTTTAACTTTATTCAAACACTTTAAAATTGTTTAAAAAACTATTTTGACTTAAAAGCAACTAAAATAAGTTAATTCAAACGACCTTTGAAACATACAAACTTTTTTTTTAATATTGGTATATATAGATGGGAAAAGGGTCAAAAATACCCCCCAACTTTGATTTATTATTTAAATTTACCTCGCCGTTAAAATAAAGTTAATTTTACCTCTCTCATTACTAAATTCACTAAATTTACCCCTTATTAGACGGATTGATCCAAATTTACCCAATTTTTTTTATAAACCCTATTCCTTATTTAACCCAATAACCCCCGTTTAAAATAACCCGACCCCATTCTCCCAAATCTCCTATACCCATTTACCCATTCTCCCAAATCTAATTGACAGTGTTTAGCAACTATAAATATAAATATATATACTGAAAAGACAGTTGTGGTTCTACAATTGTTGCTCTCAAATCTTCCATCCAAATCGAAAATGGCTACCAAAATTTACATAGTGTAAGTAAATTTGCTAATTTTCAGCTGTTTCTTAAAAAATTGCTAATAATTTTGTTTTCCATGTTGATTTTGTATTTAAATCGGATGAATTCAGTGTTTTTAGTTGATTCGTTTTTTTATTGAATTCAATTTTGTTAATGATTTAGCGTTAATGATGTTAATTACACATGAAAATCATAATTTTTTAGTTTAGAGTTTTAGTATATTAATTGAAAGATCATATTTTAGCTTAATTGTTGCTGAATTTGGGTAAATTATTTGTTAGACAGTGAGTTGATAAAATTGTGCAATGAATATATTTTGTTTTTATATCTTGATATTAAGGGAAGATGTAGTTATTGATTAAAATTTTTCATTGAATTGATTTAGTTTGATATTAGGAGTGGATGTAGTGTTTGAGTAGTTGATGTGGTTGCACTCTGTGCCTCAGCTTGAATTTATGTGTGAAGTGGCGGATCCAGAATTTAGAATTTATGGGTTTTGAGTTTAGAATATGAATTTTAGAGGATTCAGAATTTAGACATTGTGGGTTGTGAAGGGTCCCGAATTTAGATGTTGTGGTGGGTTCTGAGTGCAGTGTGAGAGTTCTGGATATATATTAACATTGAGAATGAGTCGGATTAATTTAAATAGAGTCGGGTTATTGGGTTAAAATAAGAGAAAATGTTTATTTTTTAAAAAAATCCGGGTCAATCCGTCTAATAAGGGGTAAATTTGTTGAATTTAGTAACTGGAGGGGTAAAATTAACTTTATTTTAACGGCGAGGGTTAAAATTAACTTTATTTTAACAGCGAGGATAAATTTAAACAATAAATTAAAGTTGGGGGTATTTTTGATCCTTTTCCCTATTTTTTTTTTTTATCTATTATCCGTTAGGAATTTTCGAAAATCCTTCATTCCCACATAGAAATTTGGGATTAGGGTTTCTCTATTGACCCTTCCCTTCCACTGATCATCCTCACCGGTCGCTGCTCGACAAAAGGTGACTTTTTCTCTGTTTTATGCTGAAATTGATCGTTTTAGTCCTTTAGTTTACTGGAAATTTTAGTTTTGCTTTCATCATAGCATTTTGGTATTACAGTTGGATTGACATCGTAGATGTGAGATGAATAATTTTCCCTTTCTATCATTTTTCAAGTTTTATGTATAATTTTGGTTTCATTTATTGTTCAATTGAGTATTAATTCCATTTTTCTGAATTGTGTGAAACTGCCAGTTTGTTTTATGGCTAGGTATTGTTTTTGCATATGTTTGAGTTCGTTTGAATTTCTAGATTCAGTTCAGTTATAAATAAAGGTCTGCTCAATGTCTAGAGTTCAAATTAAGGGATTAAGTGTTCCTTCACCAAAAACAGTCATCCTGGAACCACTGTACATTTCACAGTCTCTGTTTTCATCATCGATCAAAGCCCAAATGATTTTCTCAACTGACATTAAGATTTAAAGGGTCCTTTTTTTTTTTCAGGTCTGAGTTTGGTTATACTAGTGGTGGTATCTATGCGAAATTTGCCCGAGTGTCTGAACATCACACTTCTTCTTTTTTGGAGGAAAAAAAAAGGTGCAACAGTTCACAATTATATTACTGGATTGAACAGTAATATGATTAGATTGGTCTTTGCATTTTCTTTGATGTCATGTGTTTTAGCCATTCTACATTTCTTTTAACTTACTTAAAATTTTCTCAACAACATTTTTTTACTTTTGAGTCTCATATTTTGCTCTGGTTAAATGTAAAACAGCTATATAACCTCCCATTTGTACCATTCTGTCAAATCTCTTCGTGATCGTCTTCTCTTCTTCCGGGGTCAGCTAAATCTTATGTCTTCAAAAAAAATTCATCTCTGTTTGGGTGTACACTGTGATTTTGGAAGCTTGCTTATTTGATTTGATATGATGCATTTTTGTCCACAATCTCTAGAAGCAAATCTCTGGTCCATATAATTTTGCAATTCTCTAAAATATAAATTCTGAATTGTATTTCATTTGTATAGACTTCCCAAATTGTAATTTTGCTCTCTTAAGATCAAGAAAAAACTTGCAAATTATGCAGTCTATCGTTCTAGATCTTATGGTCCTGATCCAAAATACATTTAATGGTCTTGATTCATAGAAGTATATTTCCTCAAGGCTGAGGGGTTGTATGAAGACCATAACTTGAAAGCAGAATGACAAATCAATGAAATTTGTATTATGATTATTGCTTAAAATCTGTCCATGTCTATAACTAGAATGATGTATGAAGGAAAAATAGAGAGGTTACTTTATGATCTTCCTTTATCCGTGATTCGGGTTCATTTTAATTGGGTTCCCTTTTCTGTCCTTTCATAGACGATTTTATCACATTATACTTCATCCTTTCTGTTTCATTTCACCGGTTGGCAACAACAACTATGGCGTGAGTTGTTAATAAGTTCTTTATTACATCGTTGATTATGTGGGCAACTGTACGCCTTCAACCACAACTTAATTCCTGGTAAGCTTACCCTATTTTTATTTTTTTAAGAAAAGCTTCCCTGAATTTTTCTGATAAAAAATTTACTTTATAAAAGATTTTGTTTAAAAGTCTGGACTATCATATGTGCGAGAAGTTGATAGCCCATTTAAAGTAGGTATTATTTTACTTAAAAAAATAATAATATATATAATAGTAAAAAATGACTAAGTTTCAAAAAATTGATTAATCTTATAGGTTAAGAGAAATCAATTTCCGAATTAACAGAGTCGCCACTTGATTTTTTAGAAAAATCAAGAAAACTTAAAATTATTTTTTCAAAAGAATTAAAACAGATAAAAATCAGTTGAAAAAGGGTTCGAAGTTCAAATGTACATTCCGAGAAGGTATTAGGCCCTCGGAGTGTCCGCTAACTTGCGGTTGACCGGCGATTTGACTAAAAATGACTTTTTATTTCATTTTCAAATTTTAAACTACAGTGAAGGAAGTTCAATTATTTATGTATTTGCTATCACTTTCTAAGAAAAAATAATCTGAAAGGAAATCATTCCTAAAATGATATATCTTAAGTAACAAGACGAGATAAAATAGAATTAAGTAATAAGTATATATTTTGACATATAAAAAAATGACCATCTTTAGGGAATAATTAAATTAAAACAAAAATGTTAGTCAATGACAAATAAATAAGAGAAGGAAAAAGGGATAGAAAATTGAATTTTGGCTAATTAGCCCAAATCCACAAATCTGATGGGCCCAACTTATTCCCCTGTCCTATATCTAAATGGGCCTTGACTATTTTCCCTTCTTTTGGGAAAATTAGTAAACTAGTCAAAATAAATAACATATTTAGTAAAAATATCCATACTTTATAAATATTAGCAATAATGTCAAAAATGTCATTATTTTAAAAAATTTATGTGTCCCAATTTTCCTCCTATTTTATCTCTCTTTTTCAATTAATTCTATATATCCTTTTTTTAAAAAAAAAATCATTCTCTCTCATATTTATCTTTTCAAATTGTTAATTCTCTCTCCCATTTAATTTTTTTTCTCTCTCATTGTTATCATTTCTGATTTTCCTCCAACATTCAAGTTGCAAATATTTTTCTGCCATATATTTTGGTTGTTTTTTTAATCCAAAATTGGATCAACAAGAATCCCTTTGATTAAGGTATCTCTAATCTTTATCCTATATTCAGATTTCTTTTCTAATTTTATTTTTGTTTAAATCTTAAAAAAATGTTGTTTGTATTTTTCAATTTCCGTTATGATTTACTCTCCAATGGCTGAATCCAAGAGGCTTACTAGAGGTATTCATCTTAATCAACCAATTTCTGGTGATTTTTCATCCTTTAATTTATTTATTACTTAACAAATTGTGTATAATGTATGATCCGCTGCTAAAATGAGGGAAGAAAGAGGATAAGAACATTTACAAGACTCATTGGTGTGAAAAACCTTCCTCAAATTCAGAACGCAAATGTAGAATCTTTGTCTACTCGTGAGGATCTTGAAAAAGACGACGAAGATCGGATAGTTGTCGAACAATTTTCTATTAGTTTGTTTTGTATTTATAGTTCTTTTTTAGAATTTGGTATGCTTTCTCATTTCGTATTCACTATGTATATAATCAATATTTGTATTTATTAAAAATTTCATGTTGCATGGTTTATGAATCTTGTATTTGTCCCTAATTTGTATTCATCCAAATGTATGTCAACTAGTTATGTATTTTATTTATAAGAAGAACAACTTTCTATTAGTTTATTTGTATTCGAATACAAATACAAACAATAGACATATTGAAATGAATACGACTTAGAAAAGGAAACAAGATTTTGAAAAGAAAAATAAATATACAGTGAAAAAATATACGAATACAAATGTATTTCTTAAATAGCTACATTTTATTTGACATACATATTGGAATGAATACAAACTAATAAAGAAATACAAGCTTCATTATACAAAATACAACATGAAAACTAGAATGGATACTAATACAAACGGTATACATATTGGAATAAATACAATTTAAGCAAGGATACAAAATTTTAAAAAATAAAACAAATACACTGTGAGAAAAGTATAGCAAATACAAATAAAACTATAGGTGTTCAAGTTTCTAAATTAAAAAAATTAAATTTAATAGATAAAACTATAATGTATTATCATAAAGTTTCATAATAATAATAAGTGAGAATGAGATATTATATTTTTTGATTATGATTTTTCATATCAATAATTAGTGAAAATTTGATATTGAAATTTTATAGATGTGGTACTTCTTTAATTTCGTGATTTTTATAACAATAATTAGTGAAAATTGAATATTTATTTTGGTTAATAAAAGTGTTTAGAAACAAAACAAAAAAAAAAGATTATGAAAATTGGATATTGAATTTTTTTAGAACAATGGAGAAAAAAAAAGATTTTTTATAACATGATAAAAAAAAGAAAGAGATGAAAGTTGGTGTATTTTAATAAATTGTAACTGATGAGACTTTTAACATTTGTTCCTTTTTAAAAACAATTATCTCCCCTAAATTCCTCTCAATCTGTTATATAAAAATTATATTTTTTTAAAAATAAAACAAATAATAAGAACATAATAAGATACATAACAAACTTAAATTTTGACATTTTTACTAAATATTAAAAGTGTTGTTAATGAACCCTGTTAAATGTTAAAATATTGACATTTTAAAAAATTTCCTTCTTCTTTTTTCCACCCGTAGTTAAGACATTGGGCATGTTTGCCCTAAAAAAATGTGTATACAGTTTACGTATACTACTGTATACGAGGCGTGTCCGACCCAAGGCCTGCATTTTGTTGAAACTTTATATCCTGTATTTTTACCTGCGTTTCCACGTTTTTGCACCTATCTATTGTATATTTTTACTGTATACCAGTGTATACAGCCGATATATCGGCCTTTTTCCCTGCATTGGATCATAAAACAAATGTAAAAAATCTACTTGGCCCCCGCAACCTGTATTGCCCTTTTTTAATCACGTATTTATTACGCTGGATCATATATCATGTGTAAAGGTTGTATTTCAATCTATTTTCAGCCTTCCAAAAACAATAGTGCAGCTCCTTTTTTCAATTCTTTCAAACTTCCGAAATCCAAGAAAGGAAGGGCCGACTCGAAATGCAACTTAATGGTGTGCGTGGGATGGAAAGTACGTGAGAACTCGGTCCAAGTTCATGCATAAAAGAAAAAGAGAAGAAGCTTAGTATTATTCTTGCTTAAGCCAACCTAATCAACCAACGCCTACTAAATCGAGTAATAAATAGTAAAACATTCCAAGATGAATTCAATATGAACCTTTCAAAAATTTTATGAAGTATATATGCTAACCAAGACAAGACTAAAAAACAATATTGAAAAAGGAAATAAACAATACTCAATGCACGTGATATTTTTTAAAATTCAAAGAAAATGGAGTAGTTATATTGAGGGAATAATATACTATAATTTAAAAGTAAAGACAAACATAATCACATTCTTGCACATTTGAAGCTAAAGAGAGCAAGAAACACCCAAATTAAGGAAAGAAGAAAATTTTCAATAAAAATGAGTTGCAATGAACAATCATGCTTCAAACAAAAAATAAATGCTTATTTCCTAATAATGGATAAACAAATAACTAGTGGAGATTAAAAGAAATGCTAAAATTCTCAACTAACACTTGAGGAATCAAAACCAAACCATAAGGATTCATAGCCATGTATTTTCATTCTTTATGTATACCCAAAAAGCTAAATTAAACCATCACTAAGTCTAAAGTTCAAATAGCATTATGAACCTATTAATAACAAGCCAACAAATTTCAATCCATTGAAATAACTATAATCAATGAATCATAATTTTCTATATATTTTAACATGCCAATTCCACATGAATACAAATACTAAAAAATAAAAAAATAAAATTGACATTCTCATCCATAAAAGGATCATAATGTATCCAACATATTTCATATCAGCAAACATCCAGTGAGGCAACAATGTAATTGTATAAGTTTCATAGTTTTGATACATAAGTAAAAGAACTAACAGGTTGTGTGTGTACATATATATATATATATATATATATATATATAAATATAAAATCAGGCCTATATTTACACATACTAAAATCCCAACAAAGAAGAAATTCAAAACTGAATAAATTTCGAAAACAGAAACAAATATAGGATATGGGTTCTAAAACGGAAGGAGTGAGGGATGTTACCTTTTTTCGGGCAACGAACTAGGGACGTCGACGAGCTAATCACGATGAGCTTCTTCCAATACCACAAGCCAAAGACTCTTGATGAGAAAAAAATAATAAATTAAAGAAAAATTGCAAACTAAAAGGCCCAAAAGTGGTTTGTCCAAATGGGTTTAAGGATTTCACTAATAACTAAATAATCGGAATCAATATAAATTAATTAATGAGCTTCTTAATTTTAACAAAATAAAATAATTATTTTAATTGTAAACTAATTAACATAAAAATATAAGTTATTTTTTTAAACCACACTAGTTGTCTAAATATTTTACTAAAACTAAAACTTTTTGAGATGATTTTTTAATAATCATAAAATATATTAGTTATATACATAATAAAGTAAAATATATATATTATCTAACTTATAAAAATGACAAAACTATAAAAAAAAACTTGAAAATATTTTGAATTTTACAAAACTAATTATTCTAAATTGTTTGGGGAATTAAGAAGGTCGACGATTAATTTATATTGTGAAGGGTCAAAATTGAGTCTCAACAGGTATTGTTCGGTATTAGATAACTAATGTGTTCTCTTCTGACTAATTCATTATTTAAAAATCTTTGACTATGCCTTTCTTTTCATTTTTGCGACCTTGCCCTTTTCTTTTTTGTGCTTTTACATTTTACTACAGTGATATTCCGTTCATATTCCCATCATTTCATGGAACATGAGAGTGAGTGTGACAGATTTATATGCCCATCAATGCTCAACTATTGTTGCCCTGCAGTCTTTGGTGCTTGAGAAGATAATTTCTTTGCCTCTCCGAGTCAATGTATCCAAAGGGAACAAAGGTGTTTCACACTTTTATCTTAATTCCAGGGACAATTATTGTATGCTGGCTTCACATTATGTTCTGTCAATTGAATTAATAGGATATTAGTGAGGATTTGTAGTAGTTATGTTTTATGCTGACATTGATCTCTGCTCGAGAATGGGAGAGGTTGGTCATGGTGAATAGAGAATTCTGAAGTTTTTTGTCAAATATTCAAATGAAAAAGAAGAAAACTTGTTTCGTTGGCTAGGGGTTGTAAGGTTTGGTAGATCACTCTTAAATGTGCCCCTTGCTTATGTCTTAAATAGCACACACGGTATTTTTTATAGTTCTTTTTTTGAATGACCGTGGTGTCCAACCCAACTTTTCTTTGAGTAATATAACTTTGTATTAAGACAAGTACTTAGGTAGTACTGAAAAACCAATTTACAAATGGAATAGATACAGAATATACCAGATATGAACCAAACCTAAGTGGTGCCTGAGACATCTAGGATTGATTCAGTGTCACTAGAATACACTTTGATGCATCAAAAACAGGAAAGAAAAATGCATTTTAGCTTAGTATCCTGTACTAAACTGCTCCTATCCTCAAAACATCTATCATTTCTTTCCTTCCAAATAGTCCACCAAATACATGATGGGATGATCCTCCATCTTTCTCTGTTTCCTTCACTGCTCCGGCTTCCTCCCAGCTAAAAGGAGTGTCAGCAATCTTGCATTCTTGCTTGGCATTGTCTAGGCTATGCCTTTGAATATTGATGAAAATATTCCATAGGAACAAACGATTTACTGTCTCATCTCCTTTTCACAAGGAAACATCTAGAGTAGAGAGCAATATTCCTTTTGATCAAGTTTTCATGTGTCAAAACTGCTTCTTTAGCTAGAAGCCAGGTGAAAGTGTGAAATAAGATACTTTGTAAGGTATCTCAGTCTTCGTAATATGCTTCCAAGGCCAGTTGGTACTATGTGGCTCTATCTGGTTCAAAATCCTATACCCAAGTGACCTTATATGTTCCACTTTCATGTCCGCTCCATCGTAGGCAATCTGCACCTTCTTCTAACCCTTCAAAATTCTCCAACTGGTTAAACAGTTCCACAAGTCTATGTATCTACCAATCATTCAACATTCTTCTGAATCTAAGCTCCCACCCTTGTTATGTCCACATCTCGGCATCCAATTTATGTCTAAGGCTATAACATATAAATTTGAAAACATTTCTTTAAAGATCCTTGTCCCTATCCATTTGTCTTTCCAAAACCTAGTCTTGTTCCCATTAACACTCCGATGTGGGAGTGTTTTTGAGAAAAGGTCAGTAGCTTCTGATAATCTTCCAAAGATTGATTCATTCGATATGGAGTATTGACCTCCTTGGAGACTCAACTGTCCTCTTCCCCATACTTGCTCTTTATGACTCTGCTCCATAGTGTTTGAAGAGCCTATGAATATCTCCACAGTCATTTAAGCTTCAAAGCTTTGCTATGATGCTTCAAATTCCTGATGCCAAGTCCCCCTAGTTTCTTGCTTCCGATGATTTCCTTCCACTTGACAAGGTGAAAAGCTCTTTTTTCCTTGTCCTTGCCAAAGGAAGAATGTCCTGATCTTGTCCAGTCTTTGAATGACTCTAGAAGGGATTGGGAATAGAGAAGCATAGAAGTAGGCATCAAAGACAACATTTATTAGAGTGGGTCTACCTCCGAGGGACAAATACTGAGATTTCCACTTCTTAAGTTATTAATTTACCATAACATGGATAGAGTGGAAGATGATGAAATATAGCAGGTACTTATGACAGATTTGTGACTAGTTCGCCTCCTGGCGCGGGCAAGTGTAACTGTGCTGAGCTTCCTGGATACATATCTGTCTGATTACCCAATCAATGCTTGCTGATTCCTGCTCTTTCTATTAATATTTTTGTATAAAAGAATGTCAATGAAATGCATGATAAGATAGCTAGGAGAAGGGAAGTATAATATCCATGCTTTGGCAACAACTCTAGCTCGAGTGGCGAAAGGTGGAAGATTTGTGGCTTACGTCGCAGGTTCAAGCCCCACACCACGCAAAGTGAAGCCTGGTAATTTAAGTGGAGAAGGGTAGAGGGGCGGGCGGCGACCCCATCATCCACTGAGTTTAGAAGGCTGTGATTTGTCCAAAGGGTGGGTCACAGACGGATATCTCAGTTATCAAAATATTAAAAAATATATCCATGCTATGTCTTTCTCAAAAAAAATATCCATGTTATGTAGACCAAAGAACCTGTCACCATTTGGGGTACTTCTAGATAATTTTATAAAGAAGCTACTGGAAACTTCCATGCAATTATTATGAAATGTTCTAGATGGATGAGTTTTTGAGATACTTTTTGCTGATGTAATAAGGGATCACAAAAAGATATTGTCATCTTAGATTATTAAGTTGAATGTGAGCGGTAAGACGACTTAGAACTATCTCCTGTTAATTCTAAACCTCTGCAGAATCTCTGTTCTAATGACTTCTATAAACACTTAACCTTTTCATCTTTTGTTTCTCATTATCATAACAGTTCTTTTTGTTGAGTACTGTTTGGAGTTACAAATTAATTCCCATATGCACTGGAAGTATGGAATGCCATTTATCTCGTAATTGAAGGCCTGCTGTATGGTCATGACAGAATATCTTTTATCTTAACTGACTGCAATATTAATTCAAGTCTGTCTTATGAGTAAATTCTATAAATTTTTGAGGTTTCTCTTTGATTATGAGTACTTAACATGCTCCTGAATAGTTTTGTATGTCGTACAAATATTACTCATTTCAAGTTCTTTTTCTTTTTTTGTTTTGAGATGTTAACATAATTCATTAATAATAATAAGTTCATCACAATGATACTGCTAAGAGAACCAAGCCCTAACATACAAAACTTCCAAAAAGGAGAGAAATCAAAAGCAGAAGACAAAGTCCTGTGGTAGTTACAAGGACCCAATGAGGTCAAGTCAGGACTCTACATCTTGTACTAAAGCTTGTTTACACCAAAAGTGAATAAAAATATACAATTCATTTGAATCTCCTGTTCAGAATCTGCCGAGTCTCCAAAACATCTGGAGTTTTTTTTTTCCAGCCACATTGTTCACTATATACATGCTGATTTTGGGATGATACTCAACCACTTCTTCTGACTTGGCATGAAGCTAAGTTGTCATATCAGACTAAGGAGCTGTTTGGTAGAGTGTAAGGAAATATAATGCAAGCATTAGGTGTGTGTATTAGTAGTACCTTGTTTGGTACACTTTTTCTTGCCATGTATAACATTAGTTATACATTCTATTGTGTAATAAGTTGTGTATTACTAATACCAAGTAATTCTAGGTATTACTAATACATAGCATTTTAACACTTGCATTAGATCAAATAATTACAAAACTACCCTCAAAGCCTTTTTAAAACATTTCCTAACATTTTCTCCCTTCTCATACGTTTTTATTTTTATTTTTATTAGTTTTTGAATGTCTTTTAATTTGTTGGCGTCTTAATAGACTTTATGGCCTCGTAAATCTTTTTTTTAAAATATCTATTTTCAAGATAGTATAATCAAAATGTTTACTATTGTGGCGATAAATTTGATAAAAAAATTCTTTGCCAACTTTTCACAAAAATATTAACTCAAATAGTATAACTATTTAATATTTTTTTTTTAAAAAAAAAGAAGAGTTAATGATATTTTAGTAAAGAAATCTTTTTTAATGTTTTAGCAAAGAACTTTGTTACAAAGGAAGTGTAAAAATAATTAGCGTGAACGGTATTTATTTAAACATATAAATTTTTATATAAAAATTGTGCAAGATTTGTTATTTCGAATACATCAAACCAAACGGTGTATAAGAAATAATGCTTGCATAACTAATGCAAACACTACTAATTGCAAGCATTAGTAATACATCATTTTTTGCATTATTCTTATTTACTCTACCAAACGACCCCTAACAGTTCCACAGTAGGCACTACCCAACTCAGGCCTTTAATACTCAAAAATAGCTGCCAGTGTCTATTGGTTACCCGACAATAGAGGAAAAGATGGTTATTTGTTTCATTGGCCCCTGCCACACAATAAAACATTTTGAACATAGATATATTCATCTCTTCATTTAAGCTCACATGTGTCAGGAGAACTTGTTTAACCAAAAACCAGCTAACACAGTTACTTTGCAAGGGGCCTTACATCAAGATATGTTTCCATAGCCAGAGCCCTTGTCGGTATACTGAGCTATTTAAAATCTTCATACAGTTTTGTTGCTATCCCATGAAACTCTATGCACTTGCTCATCGGTCCCTACTTTCTCGTAGTTGTCCAGTATCTTGAGGAACTCAGTCACTCTGATTACCTCCCAGTCAATTGTAGTCTGCTGAAGCTAAATTCCAATCGTGCTGGCTCCATGTTTCAGCAATAAAGGCATATCAGGCTGCTGTGCTAGGTAGTACAAATCAGGGAAGCTGCTTTGAGTGGACAATTCCTATCTTGACATCCTTTCAGAAGGAAGTCTTTGTCCCCCACTTTTATGCTGACGTTGGGCTTGAGAGTTTGCCGTAGTCATAAAGATCTGATAGATCTCCACACACCAACTCCATAACCACTGCACCTGAAGTCCACTATCCCTCCATCCCATATTTTCTACATATCACTTTCCTCCACAAAGCTCGTTCTTCTAGGGAAAATCTCCAAGGCTATTTCATACGTAAGCTTCTATTATGAAGTCCTCGATCCCCCCCCCTCCCAAGTTATAAAAGGTTGGGTCGATAGTATTTTCATTTACTGGGTCAATTGGTGTTGTAATCCAAGATTAGATGTTTCATCTTGGGATACCTAATGGGTCAATCAATCAACATGTGAAGAGCAACACCTATTTTTTTTATTTTTTTTTGAAATAGGTAAGTTGAAGAGCAACACCTATATCTTTTTTCAATTCGTCTTTGTTAACAATAAAACAAGAAAATCCATAAGCATGCAATATTGTAATCCTCATATGTGTCCTTTTCCACTTTCATTCGATCCTATCTAATTTTTGAGTATATATTAGTCATATAAAATCTTTACCTACAAAGACTGAGAGAAGCATAAGTTACTTCATAATTTTTTCTCATTTTCAGTTCTAGTAAGAAACCGACAGTTAATGAACCAGCTATGTTAGTGTTAATTGTAGTTTTGATGATTTGACAAACTCAGGGACCTTGTAAAGTTACCAGTTTTCCTACTTGAGTTTTGAAGATGAAACAAACTCAGGGACCTAGTAAAGGTACCAGGTTCCCAATGTGACTAGCCGGTTGACTGCCAGCTGGAGAAGGTACAGAAAGTAGGTGCACATTTCCCAACGGCGTCAGAAAGTCAGACCTCTCCAACCCAAAGAGTTTAAGGAAAGTGACTTTTCCATATAAAAGTCACTTTCCTAAACATTATTCCTTAGTTTTTGCAACTTGATAAAGCATTTTCAAGAACACTTGCAAAGGCTATCGAACCTGCAGAATTATTCAGACAACAACTGAAATCTCTGGAGCATTTAGCGTAGTTGTTTAAGAATATATTCTCTTGGACTTACATTGTAAACTATTCTTGAATCTATAAAGGAATCAGTGGGTGGTATTGATATTCTAAGTTGTCTAGGTGGGATAGCTTAGTGGGTAGATTTACTTCTACTTAGGCTTGTCAAGCAATAGAGATTATTGCTTGAACGTGAGATTAAAAGCTTCTTCTCACATTTGTTGTAATCGGGTTTCACTTTTGCTTGTGAAGATTAGTGAAAACGGTTGAAAATCCTGTGAGACAGGTCGTGGTTTTACTCCCTTAAGTAAGGAGGTTTCCACGTAAAATCGTTGTGTTGTTTAAACTGCATTTACTTTCTGTTCATACTTGTTAGTGTGTCAAAGGACCTGGTCCATTAACTGATAAGTGAAGGCATATATTCAATAAAGTGGTATCAGAGCAGGCACTCTCTATTTGGTTAACACCAAGAAAGTGATATCTGTTCTAGAATGACTGCTCCACTTAATCAGAAGAAGGTCAATCTTCAACCAGACCTCCTCGTTTCAATGGACATTTCTACAGTTGGTGGAAAGTTAGAATGCATGATTTCCTCATGGCTGAAGACAATGAGCTATGGGATATCGTACTAGATGGACCGTTTATTCCGATGATAGAAGAAAAGGATGGAGAGAAAACTAGGCTTGTTCCAAAGCCTAGACAAAAATATGATGAAACTGATAGGAAGAAGATAGAAAAGGGCTACAAGGCAAAAACTCTTCTTGTTTGTGGGATAGGGCCTGATGAGTTCAATCGTGTCTCAGCCTGTGAGTCTGCAAAGGAAATCTGGGACTGTTTAAAAACTGCTCATGAAGGAACTGAACAAGTAAAAGAATCAAAGATTGATATGCTCACCTCTTTGTATGAAAACTTCAAGATGAAAGAAGGAGAAACCATTCATGAGATGTTTACAAAATTGTCCTCTATTACCAATGAGTTGAGAAGTCTTGGGGAACCTATCAGTATGAGCAAGCAAGTCAGGAAAGTGCTTCGAATTCTTCCAAATTCCTGGGAAATCAAGGTTGATGCCATCACTAAAGCTAAAGATCTGAAGGTGCTGACAATGGATGCTCTCATTGGAAATCTGAAGACTCATGAGATGAATCGAAATCATGATTTGTCAAAGAAGGAAGTCAAAAAGGATAAGTCCTTGATGCTGAAATACAAATCTGATGAAGACTCCAGTGATGATGACATGGCTTATCTTATCAATAGATTTCAAAAAATTGTGAAAAAGAACAAAGGTTTTAGAAGAGGAACAAATGGTCCTCGAACTGCTACTCAAAATGATACTTGCTACAAGTGTGGAAAAGCTGGGTACTTTATTAGAGAGTGTCCTTTACTCAAAACTGAAAATAAGGAATATCAAAAATCAAGAGGTGAAAAAGAGAAGAGAAGGGACCTGGTACTCAGTAAAAATGATCGAAAAGTTGTTGCTGACTATGTGGTCAAAAAAGCTCTTGCTGCATGGGGATACTCTTCAAGTGACTCAGAAGATCCTGATGAACCAAATGACGTGTCTATGGTGGTGGTTCATGAAGAAGAAACCATATTCAATGAAATGTTTACTTTCATGACTCATACAGAAAATGAAGAAGAGGATGACAAGGTAACTCTTCTTGATATGAAACATGATCTGAATAATTATTCTCTTAAAAAATTGAGAACATTAGCAAATGTTATGATTGACTCAGTAATTGAGTTGACCTCTGAAAGAGACATTATGAATACTGAACTCGACAGTTTAACTGAAAACAAGGTTAAATTGGAGGAGAAAATGTTGAAAATGGAAGATAAAATGATGTCTCTAGAGTCAAACAACACTGAACTTAAAAAAAACAGTTGACTCAGATAAATGAAGAAGTTGAAAAGCTAAATGGAAGGTCAAATGGTTTACAAGTTGAAACTGAAGAAAAACTGAAAACCACTGAGAAAAATCTGGGATTGGCTGTGGAGAAGAGCAACAACTTAGAAAAGGAAATTGTCAAACTTAAGGAAGAACTTGAAAAATCTCTTACGTGAACAAAATCCTCTAAGTTGCTGTCAAGTGCAACAAATCAGAGTAATTTCAATAAGAAAGGTCTAGGAAGTTTGAATATCACTCCTCCCTTTAATCCTCACAGTAAGTATGTGTTTGTGTCTGACAATCTGCTTTGTCTTCATTGTGGTAAAAATGGGCATCTAAAGGGAGAGTGTACTGGGTGGAGACAATCTCATGAAAGACTCTCTAATTATACTGAAAGACAAAGAGTATCAAAAGAGAGACTTGGTCCTCCAAAACATGTTTCAACTGATAGATTTTCAAAGAAAAAATCTGTTTCTGCTCCAAAGTCTTTTGTTAGAAAGATTCAAAAACTGCCCTATTGGACTAGATACAATCTGATCACTCCCTTGTCTGCTTTCTGGGAACTCAATTAAAATGGGTTCCCAAGCTTAACAAGTGATTCTTGTTGCAGGTGAGTGAGAGGAGCAGCAGTCAATGTTGGTATATGGACAGTGGATGATCTAAACATAATGACTGGTGACATCAAAAATTTCCTCTCACTCAAGACACTTCAGGGAGGAGGTGTCTCTTTTGGTGATGGAAAGAAGGGGTACATTTTGGGAGTTGGTAAAGTGGGAAAGTCTCTTGAAGAATCAATTGACAATGTGTATCATGTTGATGGGTTGAAGTACAGTCTTTTGAGTGTATATCAAATTTGTGACAAGGGAAATGAAGTCAAGTTTACTTCTGAGAAGTGCACTGTGGTTAGTCTAACTACAAAGAAAGTGATTCTCACTGCCTTTATAAGTAAAAACATGTATGTGGCCAACTTAGAAACGTCTCATGGAGATGATCTGACATGTATTAGTGCTCAAAATGAAAATGCTGATCTTTGGCATCGCAGGCTAGGGCATGTGAGCTCATCTTTATTGAATAAACTGATTTCTAAGGACCTGGTTCGAGGTCTGCCAAAGCTGAAGTTTGCTGAAAATAAAATTTGTGAAGCTTGTGTTAAAGGAAAACAAANTTTCAAGCCAAAGAAGCAAGTAATTTCATCAAGAGTACTGGAGATGTTACACATGGACTTATGTGGACCTTTGAAGGTTCAAAGCAGAAATGGCAAGAAATACATTCTGGTGATAGTTGATGATTACTCAAGATACACATGGACAAGATTCCTAAGATCAAAAGCAGAGACACCTGAAGAATTGGTGGTGTTCTGCAAAATGATTCAAACTAAATTGAATCATGTGATTTGAGGGATTAGATCTGATCATGGAACTGAGTTTGAGAACTCAAAACTGAATCAATTTTGCATGGAGAATGGTACTAGTCATATTTTTTCTGCTCCAAGAACTCCTCAACAAAATGGAGTGGTGGAAAGAAAAAAACAGAACCTTGGTGAACATTGCCAGGACCATGATCATTGAGTCAAATCTTCCTCAAAGTTTCTGGGCTGAAGCTGTCAACACAGCTTGTCATGTTACCAACAGGTGTCTGATAAGGGCTGTTTTGAATAAGACCCCCTATGAGTTGCTCAACAACAGAAAGCCTATGCTGAGCTATCTTAGGGCATTTGGCTGTAAATGTTTTGTGCTGAAAAATGGAAAGGATGACCTGGGAAAATTTGATCCTAGAAGTGATGAAGGAGTGTTTGTTGGATATTCTTCATCAAGTAAAGCATACAGAATATTCAACAAAAGAACTTAATGTATTGAAGAAAGCATTCATGTTGTGTTTGATGAAGATGGAAACTTGAAAAGCAATGGATCAAATGATGAAGATGAAGTGATCAAGCTGTATAATTCACAGAAAATTGAAGGAAGTGAAGCTGATGCTGAACAACAGTTGAAAATGACTATGATAATAATAATCATAGTCTATCTAAAAAGGCTGATGAAGTGGAAAAGTGTGATGAGATACCTGGTACTACTTTGAATTCCAGTCAGAGTACATCAAACTCTCCAGAAAATAATGACATCCTTGAAGAAAAATGAACATGTTGATCAGCTCAACCAGTCTGCTTTGAGACCAGGATGGAAACATAGTTCATCACATCCTCTTGATAATCTTATTTCTCATTTGAACTCTGGAATTCACGCTAGATCAAAAACAAGAAATCTAGTTGCATTTTCAGCATTCATATCATCTATTGAGCCTAAGAATGTGAAAGAGGCATTAGGTGATGCAGATTGGATCAACTCAATGCAAGAAGAACTTCATCAGTTTGAAAGATGCAAGGTATTGTACCTGGTTCCTCAACCTGCTGGCAGAACAATGATAGGAACCAGATGGGTTTTCAGAAACAAGCTCGATGAAAATGGAGTGATCATTAGAAACAAATCCAGGTTAGTGGTTCAAGGATACAATCAAGAAGAAGGAATAGACTATGATGAGACTTTTGCACCTGTTGCCAAGATGGAGGCCATTAGAATTTTAATAGCTTTTGCTGCATTCATGGGGTTCAAGCTGTATCAAATGGATGTCAAAAGTGCATTTCTGAATGGAGTTCTGAAAGAGGAGGTATTTGTTAAACAACCTCCTGAATTTGAAGATGCTGAGCTACCAGATCATGTGTTCAGATTGAATAAGGCTCTGTATGGTTTGAAAAAAGCTCCTAGAGCATGGTATGAAAGGCTGTCAAAGTTCCTGTTGAAGAATGGTTTCAAGAGAGGAAAAATAGACAATACCTTGTTCTTATTAAAAAGAGAACAAGAATTGCTTATTATTCAAGTTTATGTGGATGATATAATTTTTGGAGCTACTTTAGAACACTTGTGTGAAGAATTCTCATCATTAATGGGAAAGGAATTTGAAATGAGCATGATGGGTGAACTGACATTCTTCCTTGGCCTACAAATCAAGCAATCATCAAATGGAATCTCAATCAGTCAGGAGAAGTACATTAAGGAGCTACTGAAAAAATTCAATATGTTTGACTCAAAACCTATTGATACTCCTATGGGAACAAATTCCAAGCTTGTAGTAGAGGAAGATGATCCTCTTGTGAATCAAACCATGTATAGGGGAATCATTGGATCCTTGTTATATCTGACTGCTAGCAGACCTGATATTGTTTACAGTGTTGGAATGTGTGCTAGGTTCCAGGCATGTCCTCGTGATTCACATCTGAAGGCTGCAAAACGTATTCTGAGATACTTGAAGAAGACAGGGGACCTGGTTCTTTTCTATCCAGCAGGTGACACTTTTGATCTAGTTGGCTTTGCAGCTGCTGATTTTGCTGGTTATCAAGTTGACAGGAAGAGTACTTCTGGAATGGCTCATTTTCTTGGATCTTCACTCATTTCTTGGGGAACCAAGAAACAAAATTCTGTGGCTCTTTCAACAGCTGAAGCTGAGTATGTAGCAGCTGCTGCATGTTGTTCACAGTTGTTATGGATCAAGCAACACTTGGAGGATTTTGGTATAAACATCAAAGATATTCCTCTTATGTGTGACAATACTAGTGCAGTTAGTATGGGAAAAATCCAGTTCACCATAAGAAAACTAAGCACATTGATGTTAGACATCACTTTTTGAGAGACAATGTTGAAAAAAGGAATATTGTGCTTACATATTGTCCAACAGAGGAACAAATTGCAGACATCTTCACCAAGGCTCTCAGTAAAGATCAATTTGAGAGAAATAGGCTGAAGTTGGGCATGATGATCTCTAACTAAATTCCTGAGCTTCAACAGTTGAATTCCTTTGATGGCTAAATTTGCAGTACAGGTATCCTTTGTGTTAATAATTTATTATCTGGATTAGACATCTTGGTACCTATTGTAAGTATACTTTCAGGAAGGACTAGCTTAGCAAAGGCATGGCTAGAACAACTGGGGAATGAGGATAAAACTGTGTTAAGGGACCTGGTGCCTGTCCAGGTTAGCATTTGTACATTAATTTTAAACTGAAAAATTATGACCGTTGATAATGCCACATGTCAGTCATCGGTCATTCTGACCGTTAGTCCCATCGCTTATTCCTCAAGCGACACGTCAAATCAAGGACCTGGCACCGTTTCAAATCCTTTTTAAACCCTCTTTATTTCTTTTTTATTTCTCATCCATCTCTCAACATTCCTTCACTTAAAAAAAAGGGAAAAGTTAAAGACAAAATCTGTTCTTCTTTCTTCCTCTTTCTCTTCGAAAAGTTTTTTTTTGTTCTTATTCTGGTCAAAGATGTCTGATCCTTCTTCAACCTCTAAGCAAATGCTCACTGCTCTCAGTGAAATTGAACCTATCGCTTTTTACTCTCCTTCAGCAGTAGAGTCCAGATCTAGTGTTCCTTCAAGTTCTCAGTATGACACTTCTGAAAACCCCTTCCATTCCATAGATCTGAATATACCTACTGGACCTGGTCCTTACCATGAGATGTTGCCTGACAATTTGTTTGAGGGAGACTTGCCAAGAAATAAATCATCTGAGTCAAACATTTTGGCAGCAAGTGAAGAACTGGTTATGGAAAGTCTTGCAATGATGAGATAAGAGGCTACGGCTGAGCAAAATGAGGCTTTACAAGGAGAATAGGTAAGAGACACTCAACCCATTTTTGATAAAACTCCAGATTTTGGGAGGTATCCTTCTTCTAACTCCTCAGATTCTGAAAGTGATGAGGAACCCATTAAATGGCAGGTTGAAAGAAGGGAGGTTGGGGTGTCTAGAAAAGGCAAAGAAAAGGTAGTGGAAGAGGATCCTAGAAGAAGACCTACTACTAGGTCTGATGCTAGGAAGTTGATGGCAGATGCCTTAAAGGCTAGTGCAAGATCTACGGCTGAAATTAGGAGTGCCAGAACTTTTAAAGTATCAAACTTTAGAATGTCTGGATCTGGTGTCATTGAGGTGTGTGCTGAAGAAATGGAAAAGAAAAACGAGAAGAAAAAGTCAGGAAAAACAAAGTCAAAGGATCCAAAGAAGGTTGAGAAAACAAAACCCAAGAAGAAGAGTTCTGCAGGAAAATGAAAGAGATCACAGGGACCTGGTACCCAACACAGGAGTGAAGAGGAGGTCAACATGCAGGAAATTGTTGACAACTTGAGAAAGCAGGCTGTGTTGGCTGGAAGAGTCTTTGACATGGGAATCATCAATCTTCCCGGCATGGACTCTCTTCATGACATGGTGGAAATTCAATCATGGATGCATCTATTCAACAGGAAATCTCCTATTTTCTATGAAGAAGAAGTGCGCGAATTTTATTACAACATTCAATTCAAAGAAGATGGGAGTATCCTCACAAGAGTAAATGACATTGCAGTGCATCTGGATGAGTTTCTGCTAGGCAAAATTCTCAGGGTACCTAGAGAGGGAACTTAGGTCTGTGACTCGGAAAACTTGTTCGATCGAGTTTGTGTCCTTGGTTTCTAAGCTTCCTACAACAAAGATTGCTGGGGTTTTTAAGAAGGTCATGAAGAGCGAGTACCAGTTGGTGTTCGAATTTGTTAACAAAGTTCTCCTTCCTCGGACTGAAAAGAGGACTTCAGCAACTTCTGCTGACTTATTTGTGATGGAGATGTTGTGCAGATTCAAAGCTCTGAATCTCCCAGGACTTATGCTTGAGCACATGTACAAAACTGTCATCGAGAGGAAAGGCATTCATGGAATGGGATACGGATACTTTCTCACTGAAGTATTCAAACATTTTAAAATTCCTCTGAAGTGTTGGCAGGATTGGGACTGTGAAACAAACTTTTTCAGAGAGTACCCTGGTCGAATGTGAGTGTATCGAAGGGAAAGGCAATCCCAAGAGCAAGATGGCTCAACTCATAGACGATCAGGATCAACTCAAGCATGAGGTTGAGAAGCTAACTGTGCGTTTGAGTGGTAAAGATGCTGAAATTGCTATACTCAAAGTTGAACTACTTACTGCACAGACTGAATGACCTGGTACTTCTATGGTTCAAGCCCTGGAGAGGGAAAATGCAGAGCTGAGGGCCAAGATTACTGACTTGCAAGAGAAGGCAATTAAGGATAATGATGCTGCCAATGCTCTACTCACTCTCATTATCCAATCCCTTTCTCATCAACCTCCCCCTTCCTAGCCTGTTCAAATCTTCTCCTGTGTCTTCTTTTTGTGGCTTGTCTTTGTGTCGTTGGATTATCAGTTTGTCTTTAATGTACTAAATGTTATTGTGGAATGCTATTTAACTTATTCCCCTGGTGTTCTAGTTATTATCTATTGTGAATGTTTTTCCCTTCTGTTTGATTGCTATCTAGCTTTGATCTTATCTGATATTACTGTTGACATCATTGGTTTACTGTATCTCTTTTTTATGATGCCAAAAAAGGGAAGTAAAACTGGTAAGTGGCTAAGTGGCTGAGTTTTGTGTGAGGGGGAATACAGTGAGGGGGAACAAAGTGAGGGGGAATACAGTGAGGGGGAACATAGCTGGAGTGGTGCCTGAGTATTGTTTGTTATCATCAAAAAGGGGGAAAATGTTAATTGTAGTTTTGATGATTTGACAAACTCAGGGACCTTGTAAAGATACCAGGTTTCCTACTTGAGTTTTGAAGATGAAACAAACTCAGGGACCTAGTAAAGGTATCAGGTTCCCAATGTGACTAACCGGTTGACTGCCAGCTTGAGAAGGTACAGAAAGTAGGTGCACATTTCCCAACGGCGTCAGAAAGTCAGACCTCTCCAACCAATGGCAAAGAGTTTAAGGAAAGTGACTTGTCCATATAAAAGTCACTTTCCTAAACATTATTCCTTAGTTTTTGCAACTTGATAAAGTATTTTCAAAAACACTTGCAAAGGCTATCGAAAATCAAACTGCAGAATTATTCAGACAACAACTGAAATCTCTGGAGCATTTAGCATAGTTGTTTAAGAATATATTCTCTTGGTCTTACATTGTAAACTATTCCTGAATCTATAAAGGAATCAGTGGGTGGTATTGAAATTCTAAGTTGTCTAGGTGGGATAGCTTAGTGGGTAGATTTACTTCTACTTAGGCTTGTCAAGCAATAGAGATTATTGCTTGAACGTGAGATTAAAAACTTCTTCTCACATTTGTTGTAATCGGGTTTCACTTTTGGTTGTGAAGATTAGTGAAAACGGTTGAAAATCTTGTGAGACAGGTCGTGGTTTTACTCCCTTAAGCAAGGAGGTTTCCACGTAAAATCGTTGTGTTGTTTAAACTGCATTTACTTTCTGTTCATACTTGTTAGTGTGTCAAGGGACCTGGTCCATTGACTGATAAGTGAAGGCATAATCATTATAAAAGAGATTAACGTAAATCTATATAATCATTACGAATTGTTGTGGAGAGGTGATTAGACAGGACCTATTAATACAACTAGTTATTTTTCACTGGGATGAAAGGTTTGAGATAAGGTTTAGTGCTTCATGCATTGTTCTCTTTCAACTATGTCTGATGGATATATGAAGTGTAAATCAAACTATGAAATAGTAAATAGGTCATTGTTATCACAACTATATTACGTCTAAGGTATGTTCCCCTGATGTGCATTTCAGAGAGCTGGCAACAGTGTTCTTGTTGCTACTATTAGCATTAAGATAAAAAAAGAATTGCTTAACACATCCATAGATTGAAGTATAATGCTACGTGGTCTATATAAAATTTGAGTTTAGATCTAAGTGTTTGTTGTAAAAAAAGGTACAAGTACCTGCTAATATGTAGATGAATTTTTAGCGTTAGTTTTGTTTTTTACGGGGACCTATTACCCCACTAATTTTTCTCTTTAATTTTTATTAAAAATACCCATCATTTATTAATTCCAACTAAACCTCCTTCGGAAGTTTAAGTTTAACTTTGAGTGATAAAACTGAGAAAAAAAATTAAAATTGTGTTTGATGGGTTATAATTATATCTGAATCAATGACAAATTTAAGTATGTGATTGTTGATTAATACATATTATTGCCCTATATTGTTATTTTGTTGTTGTTGATTATTACCAATTATGTCATAAAATTATCTTTTGACGGAACATGTCATTATAAATGATTATATAATTTATAGGTATTTAAATTTTTTTGTTAAAATTTATGGATAAAAATCATATTTTGTAAAATAGTTAAATATATTTGGAAATTGGAGACCGAACACATGATAAATTCATCCGAATATATTATGCCAAAAATATCTGAAAATTTGAGGTTAAATACTAGCTCTAAAAAAGTGCAACGTTCTTCATTTTTGGGTCACAAGATTCAACAAAAACTAAGTTACATCCATACAAATCAAGCTCAAATTTCAATTGCAATTTAATAACAATATCATCACCAAACCCCAGTTATCTAGTTAGCCAACTACCAAAATTATTGACAAAATCATAGAGTTTGATTTTTTACCCGTGTAACTTTAAACACCACATATACTTTTTCCGTTTTTATTTAGTTGTCATTATCTGTGTTTGATGCCCCCTAAAAAAGACTAAGTAAGTTATCATTATATCTTTATATGATATTTCTTCACGTCAAATTTTCAATAAATGAACATAAATTATTTATTTAGGTTTCTATGTTTTTCTTCGTTTAAAAAAGATAACCTACTACTTTTTTTAGTCTATTTAAAAAGAATAAATCTTTTTCTTTTTGGTAACACAAGATTAAATGATACTCACCCTGTCTAACAATAAATACTACTATTAATTTGACTTACCTTTTAAAATATAATAAATAATATGAGTAATATTAATATACTATCTTTTAATTTATTAAATTTAATGCTTTGAAAAATGTGTTAGAGTAAAATAGACACAACAAAATAAACTGTCTTTTTGATTTTTTAAATTAGATAGGTAATGTTGCACAATTTTTTTTACTATAGTGGATAACTATTGTTGGATTGAGAGAATATTTTGGTACGTTGATATAACATTTAATTAGAACTACAAAATAGAAAAGTCTTCTTAATTTTTAGTATGTGTTAAGTCAAACTATGTCATTCTTTTTTAATCGGAGTGAGTAATTTTCAAAGGATAAAATAGAAAGAATTATGTTAGGGTTATGCCCCCTGATTTTCTTACATTATTGAAGTTTTTTTTTTCCTATAACGAAAAACATAGTACTATGATAAATGTTTTTTTCTTTTTCTGAAAAAAAAATTATTTTCTTTCATATTTGATTTATTATTTTCTTAGAGGAAAAATTTGAAAATATATAAATTGAGGATCCATATTCTTATAGCAGAACACAATAACATCGACATCGTAGACAATTAAAAAAAATTATGGAAAGATTTATTCTGTCAATAATATACGTTTTTATAATCTGATTTATCAATTTTATAATTTACAATTTTAAACTTCCGCATAAACCCTAGTTACTTTCTAATCCAACTAAAATCACAAATATTAAAAAAATATTTATCTTTACTAAAAACGATGTATAAATAAAAACGAAAAAAATAATTTATCATAAATTAGAAACTCCAAAAATAAATTAATAAAATAAGGTCCTAAAGTGAGGTTGGTCCTCTAAAAAGGGACATATGCTAGCCAATAGACAACATATAATAAATGGATCGACCATCAATCGTATTATCTCAGCTATGTAAGAAGACACATGAACGCACGTTCTTCTTTTAACAACTTCCAAAGCTTTTATGATATAGTATATAGGTAAATTAATACTAATTGACCTGAAAATTTAGCCAAAAATTGATAAGTAATTTAAAATGTTATATATTTTTTATATTTAAAAATAAATAATATATTTTTTATTTTTTAATTAAAAAGATATTAAAATTAAATGGATAAAAATGTGCATAAAGATAAAGTAACATATTTATTTTATCATTCTGATCAAATTCTGACCAAATTTTCAGACAAAATAATCTATATATAAAGGGTTATTTTACTCTCTCCATCCACAATTATTTGGCAGGCATATCAAAAATAGATGTTCAAAATTAATTGTCAATTTAAATAATCAAGAAACAATTAGTCGTCTTTTTTCAAATTTGCTCTTAATGATAGTGTAGTTCAATTAAAAACAATTAGCCACCTTTTTCTAAATTTGCTCTTAATGATAGTGTAGTTCAATTTAAAAAATTATATAAATTTTTGATATTTTTGATATAATAGTGTTATATTAGTCAAATTAATTTTTTTTGAGGAGTGTACAGGATCCTAACATGACAAATAATTGCGTACGAATAAAACACAAAACATAAATTTGTGGGTGAATTTTGTATTTGAGAACTCCAAATTGTAATTTGACATAAATAAATCAATATAAAATCATATCTCATAATATAAAATCACGAGATAAAATCAGCACGGTAGCGGCAAGAAGTGAAGAAGAGGAAATAACTCGGCGCGCCGCCCTATTGTTCATTGTGCATATTGACTCCCTAGGGAGCCGTATCAGCGGTCAAAATTAATTAAAAATCTTGTATTATCTTTAAAATTAATTTTTTTTAAAAGTACTATTAATATTATAAAGTGTTAAAATAGCTGTTTCAGTGTTAATTTTGGTATTGATACATAAGATCCATTAATAGAGAATATTAAAAGAAATTCAAATGTAAATTAGTAAATATATTTTTCTTATTTATAATTTCTTAAAGAATATCTACGAGAAATTAACGAACAAATAATATAAAATAGAGGGAATAGATAATCAGTGTTTCGGTATCCTTCTAAACTAATGCGTTTTTGTTATTACATAGTATTTCTTGTATTTTGATTATAATTTTATTTTGTTGTAGTTTTTCAAATATTTTGTCATACCTTTTCTTTTATATTTTGTCACGATTCTTTTATCAAACAATTACATAACTACACTGACGTATAATAGTTAGTTATGCTCCATAACTACAGTTTAATTCCTTTTTTACAAATCAAGATAATACATTTTTTTTATCTATTACATTCTCAATTTATTTAAAAAATTAATTTTTTCAAAAAAAATAAAATCACTCTAACGAATAAATTAATTAATTAAAATAAAATAATAAACTCAACATATCAATAATTATTTTCGAAAGTAATAGTTATTTATTGATTGAGGGTAACAAGAAACATGTGCATGACACCGTAGATTGCTCTTCAACTTATTTATAAGTATTTTGGGACAGTTACACTTTTACAATTGGAACTCTAAATATAGCACCAAAATATCTCACTTGCTTCAATGTTATATTGACACATGACTAGTGTTCTTTTTCAACGCACTACTTCCTCTAGTTTATATTAAATAAATTATTGACCACAGAAAATAAATAACGCGTTATTTTTTCAATAATTTTCTTAAACTTTAATAATTCATTTACTTTAGATTATAGAAAAAGTCTTTAACAATTCATTTATGCATAATATATGAACACGTGCTCTTTCACTTAATTTTTGTTGATATTTGTGTTTTCATGTAAATACTTAAATTTATATAAAATTGAATAAGTAGATGTATATGTCCTATATGACATATCACACGTAGAATATCGTGTAGGATGTAAATTACCACCGAAAATGCCATGTAAGATGCTTGTGTCTACTAACATACTAAAAATTGATGGACATAAAATACTAACTGAAATCAAATTAAAAGATACTTTTATGTATCATTCAATTCATTTAATATGAACTAGAATGAGCGAATAGTATTCAAAATCCGCTTCTATAAATAATGAATCATATCTCTATTAACTTTGCCTCATCCATATGACCAATATCTCATTCAACAAAAACAAAGGAAGATAGATAGTAAGTAATGAATATGAAGGGAGTTTTAGTTGCTTTTGTTTTGATTAATTTGTCAATATTGACAAGTTGTGGGGCTCCAAGGAAGGTAATTGATGTGCCTTTTTGGAACAACTATGAACCAAGTTGGTCTAGTCACCATATTAAGTACCTTAATGGTGGTACTACTGCTGAACTTCTTCTTGACAAATCCTCTGGTAAATAAGAATATCTTTTTTTGTATCGTTTCAATTTATTTGTCTCACTTTTATTTTTAGTTTGTTTAGAAAAACATACTTAATTTTCTTTATTTATTTAATTGACAAGCTCTTTAATCTTTTTTTTCGACATGTTAAAGATTATAATATTATAAGAAAATTATACATGACAAACAAATTGAAACTGAGCAAGTATATTGAAGCACCTAGGCTTTTTCCATATCTTTGACTCCCGTCACTGAAAATTCTAGATCCGCTATTAATTTTTTTTTTAATGGTATAGCCAATAATGTACTAATTTGAATCTTGAATGATATAAGGAACTGGATTTCAATCAAAGAGATCGTATTTATTTGGTCATTTCAGCATGAAAATGAAGCTTGTTGGAGGAGATTCTGCTGGTGTTGTCACTGCTTTTTATGTAAGTTAATTAGTACATATTAAAAAGAAATAATCGAAATTTAATTTTGTAGTCCTTTATAAATTTTCTTTTTAAATTTTATTTTCTTTTACAAGATATTTTAATTAAAACACAAAGCATCTAATTTTTTTTAAAATAAATTAATTTGTAAGTAATTATAAGAGATCATATTCTTATACTGATAAATGTTTTTATTATCGATGATTTGTCAGTTATCATCGACTAATGCTGAACACGATGAGATAGATTTCGAATTCCTCGGGAATAGAACCGGTCAGCCATACATATTGCAGACTAATGTGTTCACAGGAGGCAAAGGAGACAGAGAACAGAGGATCTATCTCTGGTTTGATCCAACCAAGGACTTTCATTCATATTCTGTTCTTTGGAACACTTACCAAATTGCGTAAGTTGATATTTTCTTTTTGTAGGAAGTGTATGGTATGTAAAACTTGTTCCTGTCTTATGAGAGATTAAAGAAATGAAAGTACTGACAACAAAAATAGTATAATAACTCAACTAATAATTTATTCTTTAATCATTTTTTAATTATTAAACTACTAAACATCAATTAATAAAGCCATTATGATAAAACAATCATGTCAAATGTTACTTCATCCGTTTAAAAAAGAATGAACTTCTTTCCTTTTTAGTCTATTTAAAAAAGAATGACCTTTTTCTTTTTTTTGGTAACAACTTTTCACGTGACATGTTTAAGGCCACAAAATTAAAGGACAATTTTATACATTTGACATAACTTTAATGTAGGACCACATAATCAAAAGTCTTCTTTATTTTCTTAAACTCCGTGCCAAGTTAAACTAGATCATTCTTTATGAAATGGAGAGAGTATTTTCTTAATGCGTTCCAAGCCAAATATGCAAGTAATAGTGAATAGTGGGGGTGGGGTGGGTGGGGGTGTTATATTATTGAAATTTTCCATTAGGATGAGAGAAAATTGCGTGACTACTTACTAACACTATATTCTAATCTTCGAATCTACGCATTTTTCTATCGAGGGCTATATTTTCGATCAATTAGGAAATGTGTCATCTCTTGTCAGGTTTAATAATTTCTAAAAATTAACAGGATTTTTGTGGATGATGTTCCAATAAGAGTATTCAAGAATTCAAAAGACATAGGAGTGAAATTTCCGTTCAATCAGCCAATGAAGATCTACTCAAGCCTATGGAACGCGGATGATTGGGCTACAAGAGGAGGGTTAGAAAAAACTGATTGGTCGGGGGCACCATTCATTGCTTCCTATACTTCATTCCACATTGATGGATGTGAGGCTGTCACACCACAAGAGGTACAAGTTTGTAACACCAATGGCATGAAATGGTGGGATCAAAAGGCTTTCCAAGATTTAGATGGTCCTCAATATAGAAAACTTCATTGGGTTAGACAAAAATTCACAATATATAACTATTGTACTGATAGAAAAAGGTATCCTACACTTCCTCTAGAGTGTAGAAGGGATAGAGATCTTTAATAAGTTCTTATTTGTATGGGGGCATTTTCATTTACTCTTTATATAAAAACTGATCCATTTTGTCTGGAGACGAATTCAAGATTTTAAAATTTGGACTGTATTAAAGTTCTGAATATGTCAAATTAAAGATTTTAAAAATTTCAAAGTTTGTACCACACATTGAGGGCTTTGTTCCTAACAAATCTCATGGAAGCCAATCAAATGTTACCCAAAATTCAAAAGCCTCAAACAATTTAATATTAAAAAAATGAACATATCATTTAATTTACCTCTAATTTTTGCCATAGAGTCAACCTTCCTTATCAATAGATCTAACATATCTTCATTTATATTATTTAGTAGTATAATATTTGGCAGTGAATCCATCTTTGTCTATCAATAGAAGTTGAGACACCTATGAACAACGCTTTTAAATCTGTTGAAAATATCATTGTTGAAAAAAAAGTTTTGGGGTTGGAGAGGGGGGGAGGGGTGGTTCAGGGTAGGGTGAAAAAATAAATATTTGAACTTGAAAATATTTTTTTAAAATAAACTTAGTATTTTTGGGGGAGGGGGTTGGTAGGGGGGGATGATGTCA
>NC_028647.1:60817013-60841346 GCF_001406875.1 Solanum pennellii | reverse complement strand
GTGAAAGGGGGTGGGGGTGAGGGTGGGGGTGGGGTATCGAGGGTTAAAATATTAATAGGGACGCATGTATGAAAATTTTGAAAAATCGCTTCTAAAACTTGGCAACAGACGGTTTCTTGAAAATTTTGAGAAGACGGTTTCTTGAAAATTTTGAGAAAACTTGCAATACCCATATATGACCTGTTGTTTACCTATAAAATATTCATATTTAAAAGGAAAAATTACGTGGCTAAGTAAACTTACACTTTTTAATTACTCATCATAGCTATATTTTGCTATAATTACCACTTGCGACAAATATTTACATTAATTATGTGGGCTGATTTCGAGTTTGTATAATTAGTCATGTTTGTATATGTATATTTTGTCAGGATATACAAATACATATGTATAATATACAATTATTAACCTATATACATATACAATTCACCTCCCTCCCACTCTCTGCCCTCTCTCGCTCGCCTCTCTCTCCCTATCTCAATCTCACTCGCTCTCTCCTCCCTTTCACAATCTAGCTTGCCATATATACAAATGCGTATGTATAATGTAAAATTATATACAGTTATATATGTTTTATTAGGAAAAGGAAAAATATATGTTTTGAAAAAATTTCGACTTTTTAGAGTCGCCACTTAGTTTTGGAGAAAAATTAAGAAAACATTTATTTTCAAAAGACTCAAACAGATAAAATCATTTGAAAATATTTAAAAGGTTCAGGGATTCTTATTAACGTCTTAGGAAGGTATTGAAAGCACCTAGGACGTTCCGCTTAATAACAATTATCCGACAACTAACTTATTTTGGCTAAAACTTAACTTATAAATTTATTTAACTAAAAAACAATTTTAGAATGGTAAAGAGTTAAACTACTAATTTATTATCTAAGTGAGTTATTTGCAAAATTTATTTTGAGTTTTATTTATTTTCTAGTTGATTAAAATAAGTGATTAAAACGAGATGGCGTCTTGCGGAGGATTTGGATTCATTCAACCCTAAGACTAACGACATCTAGTTAACAAATAAATAAAAGACATAACTAGATAGAGAGAGAGAGAAAATTGGGTCCAAATCCGGGTTTTCTGTCCGCCTTGACCGTAATTTTGGACCCACTTGTTTTGGATTTTTGACCCATTTGTTTTGTACCTGTCTTAGACTAATCATATAATAATACAAAATAAATACAGAAAATAAAAGGCGACAAGGACTTAGGCCCAAAGTAAACAACATACAACACTTAGAAAATAAATGAGAATTTTGGATTCTTTGGTCCAATTTCTTCGACCTCTTGATTCATCTGAAATTTTCTCCGACTTTGGAATCGGTATGCTGTCTTTTTGAGATTGACTCGACGAAAGGGAGTATAGGGCCTCCATGGCCAAACGAGAAAAAGCAAAGGAATGTAACAATTCGCACGGACCCAAGCGAATTTCATGCAGTCATAAGATAAAGAAAATGAATTAGTTTTTGATCCAAATAATATAGGTACTGGAAGGATAAATCAACCCATAAAAAATTTCTTTTACTCATAAGAGCGCAACAAAACAAATGATTAACAGAAAAGTAGGCATAGCACGGACGGATACTCGGAAAATTATCGTAATAGAACAACAAAGACAAAGATGAATCATTCGAGCAACTATAGAGATGCGGGAACAAACTACGTATATGAACAATGAATGAATAGAAAATCAATTTAACACGAATTCACATGCCTATAACATTCATGAGTAACCAAATGAAGCAAAGGTAAGCTAGCAGAGAATCTACAATAGCAATATGTGAGGGCATTTGTGAACACTAATATGTCAAATACAATAATAATATCCTTGAAGGGATAATGATATTAAACAAGAATACTAAACCAGGACAAAATCATGATAAATAAGCCTCGAATGGCATCAGTCAACAACGACTAATAAGTGTGTAGTTATAAGAGTCAAATTCCAATATAAAGGAAACCCATTTACTAGTAGTTTGATAAGGAAATGCCACTGTCATTGGAAATTCATTTAATGCCTCATTTTACTAGTAGTTTGATAAGGAAATGCCACTGTCATTGGAAATTCATTTAATGCCTCTTTTTTTTTTCTTATGTAACAATATGCAGCAACATCAAAGAGTGGACCATAAAAGAAAAAAAAAAATCAGAAATAGATCAAGGCTTGAATGACCTTGGACTATGGTATAATTAAATTCTCACATATAAATTCGCGACATTAAGAGCGGACAGTCGAGAATCAATAAAGAAATTATACAACGTAATAAAGAAACTATTAGGATTTTCGATTTGGGAGGAAAAAGGATAGAACGGAATTCCCCAAAACTCACCTCCAATTCGAAATTTTCCCTTTTTTTTACAATCATCGAGCTACAATAACATAAATAATAACTATAATTATAGTAAAATGAGAGCTTTACCAACACACTATAAAATATTGTATTATTTATAAAATAAAACAGATAATATGCTACAAATATTTAATAATAGACAAAACAAGTAAACACTATTGAATTGAAATAGAAATGAAATAGAGAATTTACCCTCATATCAGATGCATGAGTTTTGATCATGCGCGATTCATCCACGCATAATCCAATTTGTTTTAATGCCATTGAGAGGTTTACCTTCGTAAAAAACCAAAGCCTTTCGAAATCCAGCTTTAACTTTTTTGTGTATAATAGGCTTGTCAGCTCCGGTAGCCTTCCAATAGTCTGTTCCAGCAGCGCGATTTGGCCTTTCACCATTAGGATATTTCCGAAGCCTTTGGAGTAAAAAAGTACCATCCCTCCGTCCGGATTGTTTGTCATGTTAGGCTTTTTGAAATTCAATTTGACTAGTTTTCAAAGTTAAATTAGATCACATTAATTCGATATTATAAACAAAAAAATTAAATATTCTAAACATATATGAAAAGTACTATAATTTGCAATTTTTTGCATATCTATATGATGAAAAAATTACATTTTAGAATGTTAGTCAAAATTTTTATAGTTTACTATAAACATAGAAATAGTGACAAAAAATGAGAAAACATATTAGAACTAAAAGAAATAAAATAATGCAAAATGAATAACTCAACAATGCAAAATGTAACAATATCTTTATACATCTATTTATGAAATTTTTCAAAAATAAATGGGAAAAAAATATACAAAAAGTTAATACTATGCAATTAATTGAGATCATAGATCATTCATCACAATAAATTCAACCGGAAATATTATTATTTATGTAAAAATTATTTTGGACGATAATTAATTCGAAAGTGCAGAGCAATCCCATTAATTCGACTTGCCTTGTTGACAAATTCGACTTGCCTTGTTGACAGAAGATTTGACAAATTCGACTTGCCTTGTTGACAGAAGATTTATACACTGCAATGATAGTTAATTATACATTGATAAATAAAGTTTAGGACTAATATTGTTGGGCCTCCAAAAATAGGCATAATCATAGGATTATACATTGATAAATAAAACATTCAAAAATTTAGAACTAGTATTATTGGGATTTCTCCCTCCAAAAATAGGCGTATGCCACTATTTGCAATGCTCACACGGTATTCTTTAGTAAAAGGCGAAAGAATAGTTCGCTATGTGCTCATTGCGTGGCTGCGTAAGTTGATCTGAGGCGCTAGAGCCCATTATATGCTAGATCGAGACACTCGCTTCTTCTCTAACTTCGTGATGTGGGATTTTCTTCTAGTTTCTGCAGTGACTAACACTATGGGCTCTGCTAGTATGGGTTTTGTACTCTTTCCCATGTGAGGAAGATATTGGGCTTGTATTTTTGGGTCATCTTTAAACCAAAAATGTGCAACAAAACTCTTATAATAGACTCCTTAATACTCTAAGGGGCCATTTGGATGGGCTTAATAAAAGCAGCTTTAAAAAAGTACTTTTGAAAGTGCTGAAACTTATTTTTAAAATAAGCAGTTATGCGTTTGGATAAAAGTGCTGAAGTTGCTATGCCGAACGTGAAAAGGGAAAAATGGAAGAAAGAGATGTTAGGGTTATGTGGGTAATTTGGAGATTGTATAAAAATATTAAGGGCAAAAAGATAAAAATGTGGTCAACTTAAAACAGCTTATAAGTTAAAAAAAAAAAAGCACCCCTACCCCAGCTTTAAACTTTTGGCTTAAAATAAGTTTTTTTTAACTTAAAATAAGTTATTTTGAGTATTGCCAAACAGCTAAATAAGTCAAAAACCAGCTTTTAAGCTGAACCAAACAGACTCTAATACGGTTAAAACAATTATAAAATTTGTTTGAATTTCAAAAAAAAGATTTAGGAGATATTTTCATCTTATCTAATTAGTTAGGATTTTATATATTTAAAAAAAGAAAAGAAAATGTGGCTGCTCTTCTATTTTTAATTTTTTTTAAAAAAAATAAGTTGGATCCTCTCTTGAATAAATAAATTTGCAAACGATCAATGTAGTTTATGAGATTGTTTTTACTGCTCCCTCCGTCTCATTTTATAAATAGTTGAACAATAATACTTGTCATTTTATATAATTTATGTATAAATTATCATATTTTGCCTATTATACCATTGATAGAGTAATTAATTAATCTTGAAAATGTATTCATCATTTATTATAAAGTTGACTTAAGAAAATATTAAATAAGGATAAAAGGGTAAAGTTATATTATTTCTTAATCAATGTAAAAATGTAATATATAAAATGGAATGAACGGAGTAATTATTAATCATAATTAATTTTGAACAGGACTTTTTGGTCCGCTAATTAAGATTTAACTAACTTTTAGAACTATTCAAAGTTTAGTTAATTATTAAATGAAAAAAAGTATACTTTATTTTCAAATCATTTTAGGGGGGAATTTTCTCATCTTATTTGTGTGTGTGTTTTATTTTCTGAAAATCAGTATATTTTATACATATAATTTTAAAGTAATTCTTTTTAGATTGTTAAAATTAAGAAGCCCTAATAATTAGTTAAATATATATAATTTATCACTTCTCAAAGTTTTCAATTTCAAAAAAAAATTCAAACATTAATTTTGCTAAAATACGAGAGGACCAGGTTCCTTCACCTATAATCCCTTTTAAGTAAATAAAATTGAGAAAATTTCATAAATAACAATGATAATGATCCCTTTTAAGCAAATAAAATTAACGTCAAAGATAATAATTCCTTTTAAGCAAATAAAATTGAAAGAAATTCATAAATAACAAAGATAATAAATATCATACGGCTTTTATAGCTATAGCTATATTTCGTTTGTCGATATATAAAAAGGGTAATTTATTATAATTTTTTCATAAATTATATACAAATAGCTAGAGAAACCATATATAAATTGTGATTTTATACAATTGGGGACTGAAATTAGTAAAATTTTAATTTATAAAATTAGAAACTAAATTATACAAATTGTGAATTTATACAATTAGAAAACCAAATAGAAAATTTCACAAAACTATAACTATAAATTAAATTAATCAAAATTATGACTCTAGATATTCTTCCAATAAAATTCAATACCTAATTTTATTTGTGACGAGTCGACGAGAGCATAATTTGTGAAGCTTGGAGATTTAATCGTACATAGACATTTTTCATATGACATAATTGCTACGTCGAATGAATTTAATTGATACTCTTAAAATTTTAAGAGATTTCTTTAGCTTTAAAATAAATAATTTACATCATACCACAAGGAAGTTGAATTTTAAGAGATTTCTTTAGCTTTAAAATAAATAATTTACATCATACCAAAAGGAAGTTGGAAATTAATGTAATCATGAAAAGAATTATAATTTGTATGGAATATTAATTGAGATAATTTTAGAATTAACGTCAAAATATGATAGTTGCAGTTTGTGTATAAATAAATGAAATATTTATTTTGCTCCTATATTTTTTTGAAAATGATCATATTTGTTCATTTTCCGATGCACAAACATAATCATTTTTTAAAAAAAATATAAGGATAAATATGATTCTTTTTCAATTCACAAATAAAACTAATGATCAATAACAAAAAAAAAAACAATAAATTGTATAACACTATAGAAGTATATAAGAAAAGCTTTAAAAAACTCTATTTCTACTCAAATTCCATTTATATTGAAATTCACCTTATCATATCAATTTCTTAAAAGAATATGTTTAGTTTCTCCTTCTTATCCTTATTCTTTTTTAAATACAATACTCGTTTTCTTCAAACCTAAGTTGAAAAAAATACTTATTAATTTTTTTCAGACGTTCTTTTTTTTCTTTTCTCGTGTATCTTCTTTTCTTTCTTTTGTTTGGTTAAAACCAGATATTTAAATCAAAACATGATTAGATAAAATTACTATTTTAGAACTTTTTTATCACTACTACTATTGCTATTATTACGATTGTTTTTTGTTGTTGTTATTATTATTATTAATGATAAATAATAATACTAAAAATAATAATAGTATATTTTATATTAATATTAAAATTAAATAAATTCAAATATCATACGAAATTAAATTTTGTGAAATAGTAAAAGTTTATTTTTTGAATCCTTCTAATTATGAATTTCTATTTTTAATCTAAAAAAAGTTAGTTCTTTTTAAAAATTTAATGAATTTTCGAATTCAAATACTTTCTATTCAAAATTTTATCGCTATATTTGTTAATTTTGTGTTAAAATTATCAAGTAATTTTTCATTAGCTTACCACTTGACTTAACCGTATTGCAAATTATTCTCCTTTATTTTAGTAACTTAAGCTGTTGTCACTGCAATTATTTCAAATTAATTTCTCTCCTGTAATTTGTAAACTGGTATGTTATGCATCTTTCTGCACAAATACACCTGTGAACATAATTTTTTTTTCACATTTACGATTAACAAAAAGATAAAAATAAATTAACAAAAGATACAAAAAAAAATACTATAATTACAAAGCTTGTCCAGATTACTAGTTCATCTAGTGAATAATATTACTCCAAGAAAACAACAACAATCAATAGTCTAAAATACAAAAAAAAAAAAAACTCATATCATAATTCACAACCACGTGGAAAGATTACATTTTTTATAAACGAATGATGTGATTAATCAAGACAATTAATTTTTTCTTCACACTGAACTGAAAATCATGTTATATGTGTTCAGACATATGCTCCTTTATTGAAATTTTGATATTTTGATAATCAAGATCAAAAACAAAATTCAAATTTTTGTATATTTCGCTTGCCCATTTGTATATTTCGCTTGCAAATATATTAACAAGGTAATTATTTACAAATGAAAGTTACATTTCGCATATTTCACTTACCCATTTATATATTTCGCTTGTCCGTTGTAACAATCCTCTTAGTGTTTTTATAAATTTCAAATATTATTTTTATATTATCTTTTTAGTAGCTTTTATAAATAATTTATGGCTTATAAGAATGAGTTACATGATTTTTGAATTTAATAAAGGATTATTTTGTTGCTAATAATAATAAAAAAAGAAAATAAATAAATGAATAAATAATAAACTAATAAAAGAAATAATGGGCAATGCCCTCTATTGTTGAAAGTAAACTACCGACTAAACAGAGAAAAGAAAAATATATAATGGCTGATGAAGGAATTTTCAATGTTACTGCGTGAACATGGATTTACTAGTTATTTCAGGTAGGTAATATGCTAAACTTAAATCTAAATCTCTTGGTACATGCATTAATTGTTAGGAGATTATATACAAATTAATATGCTAAAGTTAACTCTAAATCTCTTGGTACATGCATTAATTGTTAGGAGATTATATACAAATTAATTAGCAGGCAATTGATTAGGTAATGATGAGAAACAATTGGGTAATCATAATTGATTATGGAGAAAGAAATGGTAATGTTGAAATAAGGTACTGGATGGTCCTTGTTTGAAGATTAAATACCGTTTTAGTATAGCTCGACTGGATTCACATTGGTTTCTTATATTATCACGTCATAGTTCAAGTTTTGTTATATTGAGGTAAATATTTAAATAGTAAATGTATTATGTTTATGAATATTATTAGATTTATGACATTGGAAAAAAATTATGACTTAATTTTTGACTTGAAATTTTAAAAAATATGAGATTTCAAGACCTATGAATTTGATTATAAATTTAGGTAAATTTCGGGTCTAAACTAGACAATAGTAATGTGGATATTGTGAGTTTTGAAATCTTACTGTGACTATTTATTTGAATAGATTGTATTGTTTTGGAAGTCTAATGAAAAGGGGAAGCTCAAGTCCCAAAGTGATCATTCCATTATTTGAGGCAAGTAGATTTCTAAACCTTTGTTAAGTGAATGAAATCCGTGTATTTCCTTGTAGTATGTGTTTGGGAGTAATAGGACTTGGTGATGAGTTGATTTGTATGTATTGATTAATTCTAATGATGAAAAAATGGATTATAAAAGGTAATGTGATTAATCGTTGGTGTGTGATATGTTGAGAATGTTTTGAAAGGTTTGTTGAAAGTTTGTGTTGTTGGTGAATTATGCATTATTATGAAAATGATTATCTCCTCAATATTTGTGTGAACATGTCATTTGCATGGTTCTGAGACATGCTTGTGACAAGTGTTATGTGAATTGAGAAAGAATAAGAAAATTAAAGAGGATGTACCATTTTGAGGGACGTATCGCTTGCCGCGATGGATACTATACATATTGAGGGACGTATCGCACGCCGCGATGGTTACCATTATCGAGGGCCGTATCGCACACCGCAATGGATGCATGGACATATATGTCCCACATAGGTCCCGGACTGAGAGACAGCGGGTGTATATCACTAGGTTAAACATTCATCATTATACTTGACATTGCATTCCATTGCGTTGCACATACTTAATTATCATTAGTGAATTTGATATTGTGTTTTGCTGATCTTGTGAGTGCCTTTATGTGAAACTTGTGATTGATGAATACTTAGCTTGTTGTTGAGGATATGTAATTTGTTAAAGTGTTGTTGAGAATATGTAATTTGTCCAAGTATTGTGTTGAGGATATGTAATTTGTCTAAGTGTTGTTGTTGAGCTATGTTCTATCTGAACTGTGAGTTGTTAGGTTGGGCTGATTTTCATGCAGGTTGTTGTGGAGGTTCGCTTCGGGTAGTAGGAGTACCCGTATTTCATCCCCTTAGCTTTGTGTTATAGGTTTACTTGCTGAGTACCGTGTGGTTTGGTACTCACCCCTTGCTTCTACAATTTTTTGTTGGTTACTAACTCAGACCTTTGTAATATATTCTTTTGTTTTTTCCGAGGCTTCTTGGAGAATTATGAAGTAATTGTTTGCCATCTCAGCAGACCTTCTTACTCTTGTTTATGATTTTGTTCTGCTCTAGAAACAATGTCATATGAGATTTATATTTTCTTTTAATTCAATTGTAATACTTTAGAGACTTGTACATGTGACAACCATGTTTTTGGGGTATAATTTAAGTTGATAGTAAATTTTTTGCATTTTTATTGTAATAGTTGAGTTTTAGGCTGAATTGTCTTGGCAAGATAAGACGAGTGCCATCAAGTCAATTTTTGAGTCGTGACATCCGTTTGTATATTTTGTTTGCAAATATACAAACAAGGTAAGTATATACAAATTCTGCATTTATACATTAGGAACATTCTTTTTGAAACGGAGGGAGTATGTTTTTTTTTGTTTTTTTTTTTATAAATTGTATATAAATAGCTTGAGTAAGCATATACAAATTCTAATTTTAAATTAAAGACTGAAATATACAAATTTTGGATTATACTAATTAGGTACCGGACCTAGCTAGATGCTTGATTTTAATTGTGATCATACTCAATATAATCAATAGTCTAAAGTTAAAATTTACAATATGTCATAAATTTTAAGATAAAATTCTAAGTAGGATTTTTGTTTTGTATTCACTCGGTCATTTTTTTAGATGGTAAATTGTAAATTTACATACATTTTTTTAATGGATGTGTAGATGTATTTTATTCTTAAAAAATTATAGTGAGTATGAGTGCGTTGAGTATCAGTTTTTCAAGTTTTTAAATAACAAATTTCATTATCTTCTTGTATATTAACATAAATATAATTTTCAAGACTTTTAATATCAAATTTCATTATTTTCTTTTATTTGACACAAGAATGCATTACCAACATAAGTTGTGGTGCACTGGTGGAGTGCTTTATCCTTAACCAGATGTCTCGAATTCGACCCCTGGATATGGAGAAAATCTTATTGGGAGTGCCATCTCTGAATGAGCCCTGGTGCGACCCAAATTTAGTCGGAGCTCCAATATATGCTTCGAACACCGAGTGAAAAACAAAAAAAAATACATTTAATGTTTCTTTCAAAGTTGAATTTTAATTTCTATATTTCGAATTACATTTAAGTTTAATTCTTAGGCAAACACATTCTTATAACCATTAGAAAATTAATGTCTCAAAAGATCACAATGAATATTTAATTTGTATTGTCATGACATTAGAGATCTAGTAAATTCCTTTATAGTTTTTAAAGTTTTTAGTTTGAATATTTTTTTTTATTTTGCTTTGTAGAACTTTGCCTACTATTTTAGGACCTTGAATTAAATTACTTAAATATTATCTCTATAAATAAGATTTGTGATAACAAATTCAAGGTATTGTATTTCAATAAATGGCTAACATTTTATTAACCTGAAAAAATACGTGATAAAATAAATAAAGTGTAAAGGATAAATATAATTTATTTATTTTTTGTTATATTTCGTGTGAATCTGAAGTGCTTCGTGATATAAAACATCCAACATAGATATTTTGTTTTAATAAATTAATAATGATATAGTTATAAAAAAAATAACATAATTCAGTATTGAGTATCAATATTCAAAAGTAGCTCAATAATGCAAAATGTAACAATATTTTTTAAAGATTTACTTATGAAAATTTTTAAAAATAAATAGAAAAAAATATAAATTCGAAAATATTAATCTCTGTGTCCCTTTTTTAGTTGTCCACTTTTGAAGTGACAAACATATTAAGGTATATTATTATAGGTTAATTACAATTTTACCTTTAACTTAAAAGATTATGCAATTTCTCAAATATAATAAATGTATTTTCTTGTTCCAAAAAGCATGCATCACAAGAGTAAAATTACATTATTTCTTAATATATGTACAAAATAAAAATGTGACATATAAAATGAGATGGAGGAAATAATTATTTATCATAATTAATATTGAACATTATGGACTTTTTGGCCCACTAATTAAGATTTAGCTAATAGAACTATTCAAAGTCTAGTTAATTATTAAATGAAAAAAAATAATGTATAATTTACTGTTGACATTCAATTTTAATCGATTTTTAATTATTTTTAGGAATACTATTTGATTAAATATGTATTTTAAAATTTATTTAATGTTTAGAATTTTAATCGATTTTACATGGAAATTTTATATTTTAGTATGTTTACTTTATAAAACTATTGTAAATATTATTAAAATATTTTAAAATAATTAATAAATTTCAAATGTTCTAAAATTTAAGTGATTTTCAATTATATAAAAATATTTTAATTTTAATCAAATAGTAATTCCTAATTTTTCCTCAAAATCATTTAAATCTTGACCTATTCTATTCTAATTTCTTTCAATTCTAACCACTCGAAATTCAAATTTTATTTCAATTATAAATATCCTTTTCCTTTCAATTCTAATAGATTTTATTACAATTTTAACTATTTCATATTTAATCGAATTTAATTTTTAAGACTCCATCTTTTGATCTCATTCATCCATTTAATTAATTAAATCCTAAATTAAATCCTAGTCCCTCATTCGTTCTAAAATCAATGGTCTAGAGTTAAATCTTCCATTCTAAAGACCAAAACCTTTTTTTCATTCTCTTCCTCCCCTCCCTCTCTCCACAGCCGCCCCTCTTTCTCCTCCTCACCGCTGCTCCTCCGACCACCACTGGAGCCAGCGAGCCAGGCGGTGCCGCCCTATCCCTTCGCCTCTTCCCCCCGGCGCCCCTTTCTTCCTCCTCTCCTCCGCTTCTTCTTTTTCTTTCCAGCAGAAAGCAGCGACTGGTGAAGCTGCCAGCAAAAGACAGAAGCCTCCGACAGTAAACAACAGGAGCAGCAGCAGGCGACACCAGCAGGCTCCACCGGCATCAACCAGCAGCGCCCAACGGCAGCAATAACTTCGAGAAGCAGCAGCAGCGACAACGGACAGCAGCTGCCACTGCCTCTGTTTGCCTCCGTCTTCTATATTCTCCAGCCAGCAGCAGCCGACAAGACCATCAGCAACTCCGACCAGTTGAAGATCCGGTGACGCTCGAGCTTTCAGGTTTGTTCGAAACGGATCTCGACAGATCCAGTGAGGTGCTTTCTGTTTATTATCCATCTATCTCCTAACATTTATACTGAATTAGATTATGATTTTATGATATCCGCTATAATTGTTTACTCAAAAATAAATAAATAATGGTTGTCAATCTAGTTTTTTTTAGCATGATTTGTTGGATCCCTTGATTGCTAAGTTGACTCAGATATTGCCTAAAGCCTCGATGTTGTGTTGTATGATTGATTTTATTTGATGTTAGCAGTCGATCCTGACTGAAATTGATAGTGTACTTGTTTCAACATGAGATTGTTTGGAGGATCACTGATTTATTGCATAAGTTTGTCTCCAAATTTGCCCGTTAATATCTAAATGCAATAGCTGCATATTGTTCCTCTCCTAATTGATAATTTGTGAACATTAGCTTGCTTAATTTTATCATAGACTATTCGATAATGGATTCACTTGATTAGAATTTAGGTTTGGTAATTAAATGTATTTGATTCCGTGATTTTGTTAGTATATTATTTACTGTTATCCTTGACTGACCTCCATTAGAGGTTTATACATGGTAAAATATGGTGTTATTATAAAGAAGGTATATGTGCTTCATTACTTGTATAAAATTGTAATGTTTTTTTTTTAAAAATATATTCTTAATTATATCGCATTGGTGTTTACTGGTTTAGTTAAGGTAAATGATGTTGCTGATTTTGTTTGAGTGGGTAAGGAAATAAAATCTCAAGATTGCTCTTAATTTATTGTATTTCCTATTTTGTGCTCCTATCTAATTTCAAACGGCTAATGTTTGTAGTTATGGTAAATTATGATTTGATTGAATCAGTGCGATTATGGTAAATGTTTGTTTTTTCCTTCTAGAGATAATTCTTTGTCCATATGTGTCATTTATTTTTGGTAAAGGACCTCTATTGATTGCTTTATATTATTTGTTTAAGAAAATTGCCAAGATATGCTCTTCTTAATTTATTTTCTCCCTTAATTATGTTCCCCTCTTTGCTATATAAACAGACACATCTTTCATTCTTTTTTCTCATCCATGCTCACTCTTACACTCTTGAATGCTTACTCACTCACGCTCTATAGGCCTTTACCATCAGAACTCTATTACACATTGCTCAAGGATTCAACATTTGCACATTCTAGCAAGTAATAAATTCTCCCTACTCTAAAAGAAAAGAAATAAAAACAAGTGTCTTGTGAATTCTAAGAGGTTCTCCAATCGATTTTGCTCTGTCCGGATCGATTCTTGGAGTACAGTTCGTCTAAATTGTTGACATTAATTTTACCTAACTAGGTTTGTTTTCCGCATTAATCTTGTTCTTTACTTTGAATTATTTGTCATGTGTGTTTGTTGTATGTTCAAAAACGAACAAAAGGAAACATCCGGTTTAGCTTCTTACCCCTTTTGCTCTATTTGTGATTTCATGCTACTCCTAATTGTCAGAATGCTTGTATGTCTGTTTTTTACTTATATATGTGAAACAATTAATATTGTTTAAGTGAGTTTGATAATTAGTATTATTATATCATTGTCTTTATGCATTGTTTACGCCTGTATGTTCTTCTTCTTTAGCAGGTTTGGACATTCTGTCCTATTTGAAGAGTCGCCCGGTTAAGAGATTTGAATGAAGTTATTATTATTATTTTTTAATGTTTTTTTCGGTGTTGGGTTCGTTCCTATTCGGTTCTGTAATAATCCTTTAATAACTCTTCAACTCTCTCGTATTTGAAATAATTTGGGGGATAAGCTATAAGGGGATGCGGATATATATATATATATATATGTGTGTGCGCTAATTGTTTTCTTTGCTTATTCTGTTTTTTACTATGTGATTGATACAAATATTTTGTCTATTACTAATGTCATTAGAATAGGCAACATATTGGAATCACCCAAATGATCTATTTAAAATCAATTATTTGTTTGTCTTGTTTAATTAGCTTGAATCAATGGGAGCTTGATAACCTTAGTAAAGTTAGTAACCTAGATCTTACCTTTTATGTGTTAATAATTTTTTCTGCATGCTAATGAACTTAACAAGAGAAACCGAACCTTTTAAAAGTATCGATGTCATAATTGTTAATGTAAACCTTACTAATTTCGGCATGTTCACCTAGAAATTATGTTTATAGGTATTATAAATTAACAAGGTTTCTACATGCCTAATGTTTTGTTTAACTAATTTAAGTTTGATAATGAGTTTTAAAATAATTAGATTCTGATAACTTTTGCATGTTAAAATCAAATCTTAACAATTTAGTAGGCTAATCGGTTAGATGTTAATAATTCTATGTGTTAATAATTTTTCAGCATATTGATCACCTAGAAATCATGTTAATATGCTTGTAGATAATTTTCAGCATATCAATAATTTAAGAAAAAACAAAAAAAATTGTTGTGCATATTTTCTGTCAGATTATGCTTTTCTGTCCTTTCATAGATGATTTTATCAGATTATACTTCATCCTTTCTGTTTCATTTCACAGGTTGGCAGCAACAACTATGGCGGGAGTTGTTAATAAGTTCTTTATTACATCGTTGATTATGTGGGCAGCTCCAGTTGCAATTTTGTATGCCTTCAACCACAACTTAATTCCTGGTAAGCTTACCCTATTTTTATTTTTTTAAGAAAACTTCCCTGAATTTTTCTGTTAAAAAATTTACTTTATAAAAGATTTTGTTTAAAAGTCTGGACTATCATATGTGCGAGAAGTTGATAGCCCATTTAAAGTAGGTATTGTTTGGTCTTAGATAACTTATGTGTTTTCTTCTGACTAATTCATTATTTAAAAATCTTTGACTATGCCTTTCTTTTCATTTTATGCAACCTTGCCCTTTTCTTTTTTGAGCCTTTACATTTTATCACAGTGGTATTCCGTTCATATTCCCATCAGTTCATGGAACATGAGAGTGAGTGTGACATATTTATATGCCCATTAATGCTCAACTATTGTTGCCCTGCAGTCTTTGGTGCTTGAGATGATAATTTCTTTGCCTATCTGAGTCAATGTATCCAAAGGAACCAAAGGTGTTTCACACTTTTATCTTAGTTCCAGGGACAATTATTGTATACTGACATTGATCTCTGCTCGAGAATGGGAGAGGTTGGTCATGGTGAATAGAGAATTCTGAAGTCTTTTGTCAAATATTCAAATGAAAAAGAAAAAACTTGTTTTGTTGGCTGGGGGTTGTAAGGTTTGGTAGATCACTCTTAAATGTGCCCCTTGCTTATGTCTTAAATAGCAGTATAGCACACACGATATTTTTTCCAGTTCTTTTTTTGAATGACCGTGGTGTCCAGCCCAACTTTTCTTTGAGTAATATAACTTTGTATTACGACAAGTACTTAGTTAGTATTGAAAAACCAATTTACAAATGGGATAGATACAGAATATACCAGATATGAACCAAACCTAAGTGTTGCCTGGGACATCTAGGATTGATTCAGTGTCACTAGAACACAGTTTGGTGAACCAAAAACAGGAAAGCAAAATGCACTTAGTATCCTGTACTAAACTCCGATGATCCTCAAAACATCTATCATTTCTTTCCTTCCAAATAGTCCACGAAATACACGATGGTGTGATCCTCCATCTTTCTCTGTTTCCTACACCTGCTCCGGCTTCCTCCCAGCTAAAAAGAGTGTCAGCAATCTTGCATTCTTGCTTGGCATTGTCTAGGCTATGCTTTTGAATATTGATGAAAATATTCCATAGGAACAAACGGTTTACTGTCTCATCTCCTTTTCACAAGGAAACATCTAGAGCAGAGAGCAATATTCCTTTTGATCAAATTTTCATGTGTCAAAACTGCTTCTTTAGCTAGAAGCTAGGTGAAAGTGTGAAACAAGATACTTTATAAGGTATCTTAGTCTTCGTAATATGCTCCCAAGGCCAGTTGGTACTATGTGGCTCTATCTGGTTCAAAATCCTATACCCTAAGTGACCTTATATGTTCCACTTTCATGTCCGCTCCATCATAGGCAATCTGCACCTTCTTGCAACCCTTGAAAACTCTCCAATTGGTTAAACAGTTCCACAAGTCTATGTATCTCCCAATCATTCAACATTCTTCTGAATCTAAGGTCCCACCAAGGCCCTACCCTTGTTATGTCCACATCTCGGCATCAGATTTATGTTGGTCTAAGGCTATAACATATAAATTTGGAAACATTTCTTTAAAGCTCCTAGTCCCTATCCATTTGTCTTTCCAAAACCTAGTCTTGTTCCCATTAACAATCCGATGTGGGAGTGTTTTTTGAGAAAAGGTCAATAGCTTCTGATAGTCTTCCAAAGATTGATTCCATATGGAGTATTGACCTCCTTGGAGACTCAACTGTCCTCTTCCCCATACTTGCTCTTTATGGCTCTGCTCCATAGTGTTTGAGGAGCCTGTGAATATCTCCAGAGTCATTTAAGCTTCAAAGCTTTGCTATGATGCTTCAAATTTATGATGCCAAGTCCCCCTTGTCTCTTGCTTCTGATGATTTCCTTCCACTTGCCTAGGTGAAAAGCTGTTTTTTACTTGTCCTTGCCAAAGGAAGAATATCCTGATCTTGTCCAGTCTTTGAATGACTCCAGAAGGGATTGGGAATAGAGAAGCATATAAGTAGGCATCCAAGACAACACTTATCAGAGTGGGTCTACCTCCGAGGGACAAATACTGAGATTTCCACTTCTTAAGTTATTAATTTACCATAACATGGATAGTGTGGAAGATGATGAAATATAGCAGGTACTTATGACAGATTTGTGACTAGTTCGCCTCCTGGCGCGGCAAAGTGTAACTGTGCTGAGCTTCCTGGATACATATCTGGCTGATTACCCAATCAATGCTTGCTGATTCCTGCTCTATCTATTAATATTTTTATATAACAAAAAATTGTCAATGAAATGCATGACGCTAGGAGAAGGGAAGTATAGTATCCATGCTATGGCAAAAGGCCTAGCTCGAGTGGCAAAAGGTGGAAGATTTGTGGCTTACGTCGCAGGTTCAAGCCCCACACCACGCAAAGTGAAGCCTGGTAATTTAAGTGGAGAAGGGTAGAGGGGAAGACGGCGGCCCCATCATCCACTGAGTTTAGAAGGCTGTGATTGGTCCAAATGGTGGATCACAAACGGATTTCTCAGTTATCAAAAATATTTAAAAAAATATCCATGCTATGTCTTTCTCAAAAAAAATATCCATGCTATGTAGACCAAAGAACCTGTCACCATTTGGGGTACTTCTAGATAATTTTATAAAGAAGCTACTGGAAACTTCCATGCAATTATTATGAAATGTTCTAGATGGATGAGTTTTTGAGACACTTTTTGCTGATGTAATAATGGAATCACAACAAGATATTGTCATCTTAGATTATTAAGTTGAAATTGTGAGCGGTTAGATGGCTTAACACTATCTCCTGTTAATTCTAAACCTCTGCAGAATCTCTGTTCTAATGACTTCTATAAACATGTAACCTTTTTCATCTTTTGTTTCTCATTATCATAATAGTTCTTTTTGTTGAGTACTGTTTGGAGTTACAAATCAATTCCCATCGACAACACTAGAAGTATGGAATGCCATTTATCTCATAATTGAAGACCTGCTATATGGTGGATGACAAAATATGTTATATCTTAACTGACTGCAGTAGTAATTCAAGTCTATGTCTTATGAGTAAATTTTGTAAATTTTTGAGGTTTCTCTATGATTACGAGTACTTAACTTGCTCCTGAATAGTTTTGTATGTCGTACAAATATCACTCATTTCAAGTTCTTTTTCCCCTTTGTTTTGAGATGGTAACATAATTCATTAATAATAATAAGTTCAGCATAATGATACTGCTAAGAGAACCAAACCCTAACATACAAAACTTCCAAAAAGGAGAGAAACCAAAAGTAGAAGACAAAGTCCTGTGTCATTTACAAGGACCCAATGAGGTCAAGTAAGGACTCTACATCTTGTACTAAAGCTTGTTTACACCAAAAGTGAACAAAAATATACAATTCATTTGAATCTCCTGTTCAGAATCTGCCGAGTCTTCAAAACATCTGGAGTTTTTTTTTCCAGCGACACTGTTCACTATATACATGTTGATTCTGGGATGATACCCAACCACTTCTTCTGACTTGGCTGGAAGATAAGTTGGCTTAGCACACTAAGGAGCCGTTTGGTAGTGTAAGGAAATATAATGCATGCATTAGGTGTGTGTATTAGTAGTACCTTGTTTGGTACACTTTTTCTTGCCATGTATAACTAATGTTTGATGCAAGCATTAGTTATACATTCTATTGTGTAATAAGTTGTTTATTACTAATACCAAGTAATTCTAGGTATTAATAATACATAACTAATGCAAGCACTACTAATTGCAAGCATTAGTAATACATCCTATTTTGCATTATTCTTATACACTCTACCAAATGATCCCTAACAGTTCCACAGTATCTGTAGGCACTACCCAACTCAGTCCTTTAATACTCAAAAATAACTGCCTGTGTCTATTGGTTACCTGACAATAGAGGAAAAGATGGTTATTTGTGTCATTGGCCACTGCCACACAATAAAATATTTTGAACATAGATATATTCATCTCTTCATTAAAGCTCGCATGTGTCGGGAAAATTTGTTTAACCAAAAACCAGCAAATGCAGTTACTTTGCAAGGGGCCTTCAACATCCAGATATGTTTCCATAGCCAGAGCCCTTGTTGGTATACTAAGCTATTAAAATCTTCATACAGTTTTGTTGCTATCACATGACAGTCTATGCACTTGCTCAATCGGTCCCTACTTTCTCGTAGTTGTCCAATATCTTGAGGAACTCAGTCACTCTGATTACCTCCCAGTCAATAGTAGTCTGCTGAAGCTAAATTCCAACTGTGCTTGCTCCATATTTCAGCAATAGAGGCATATCAGGCTGCTGGCTAAGTAGTACAAATCAGGGAAGCTGCTTTGAGTGGACAATTCCTATCCTGACATCCTTTCAGAAGGAAGTCTTTGTCCCCCACCTTTATGCTGACGTTGGGCTTGAGAGTTTGCCGTAGTCATAGAGATCTGATAGATCTCCACACACCAACTCCATAACCACTGCACCTGAAGTCCACTATCCCTCCATCCCATATTTTCTACATATTACTTTCCTCCACAAAGCTCGTTCCTCTAGGGAAAATCTCCAAGGCTATTTCATAAGTAAGCTTCTATTATTGAAGTCCTCCATCCCTCCAGCTAGTTGTGAGGATTTTCCATCACTTATATCAAGTTTCCAGAACCAAATTGATTTTTCTATATGAATGAGCCAGAGCTGTCAAATTTGATCCATTAATGTTCAACCCCCCAAGTTGTAAAAGGTTGGGTCAGTAGTATTTTTATTTCCTGGGTCAATTGGTGTTGTAACCCAAGATAAGATGTTTCATCTTGGGATACCTAATGGGTCAATCAATCAACATGTGAAGAGTAACACCTGTTTCTTTTTTGAAATAGGTAAGTTGAAAGAGCAACACCTGTATCTTCTTTTAATTCGTCCGTGTTAACAATAAAACAAGAAAATGATGATTGCAATATTGTAATCATCATTTGTGTCCTTTTCCACTTTCATTCGATCCTATCTAATTTTTGAGTATATATTAGTCATATAAAATCTTTACTTACAAAGACTGAGAGAAGCATAAGTTACTTCATAATTTTTTCTCATCTTCAGTTCTAATAAGAAACTGACAGTTAATGAACCAACTATGTCAGGAACAATTATAAAAGAGATTAATGTAAATCTATATAATCATTAAGAATTGTTGTGGAGAGGTGATTAGACAGGACTAGGTGCAACTTCATTTACCGAGGACTTGACTCTAGATAGGAAGAACTGGGGGTCGCGTATTAGGGTAGAAGGTTTGTAAGGGTGAGTGTTGTCTTGCTGTGTGTAGGTTTAGGTTTGTTAGTACATGTCGTAATCCTAGTTGTACCCTTGTATTTTTTGCCATATGTTGTGTATTGTGTTTCGATTATCACATTATTTTGCTGTTGTTATTGTCTCTTTGATCTAGGATTTTCAATTCCTTAAAAACAACTACACATTCTTCATTGTTTTCTTCTTCTTTTACTTGAGTTTGATGCACTTGAGCTGAGGGTCTTTCAGAAACAACCTCTCTACCTCATCGAGGTAGTGGTAAGGTCTGCTTATACTCTACCCTCCCCAGACCCCACCTAGTGGGATTTCACTGGGTTTGTTGTTGTTATATAATCATTAATACTAATTGAGTAGAGAACAAAAAGTATCTCAGTTGAAATTTTGTAATTTGGCCACACAATTACTCAACTCAGAACTTGTGAACAAGTATTTGGGTCAGTTTTATAATTTGGTCCATGTATGAAGAGAGAATACTCAGGTTATGTTGGGTGGGTTGGATTATGACCCGTTATTTATGCATATCCACCCAACCCATATTGACCCAAATAAAATTTATCTGTGTTGGATTATGACCTGTTTCATTGACTTGACTCAATCCACAAAAATTGACCGGATCCATCCATTTGCCCCCTCTAGAATTATTGGTTAATACTATTATGGAAATGTAAAGAATAAGCACTGGATTTTAGATCGCTTCACATCAGCCTTTTACCCCAAGTGTCAGACAGCCACAAAGCAGGATCTATTAATACAACCAATTATTTTTCACCGGGATGAAAGGTTTGAGATAAGGTTTAGTGCTTCATACATTATTCTAGAGAGAGATCTTTCAACTATGTCTGATGGATATATGAGGTGTGAATCAAACTATGAGATAGTAAATAGTGTCATTGTTATCACAACTATATTACGTCTAAGGTATATTCCCCTGATGTGCATTTCAGAGAGCTGGCAACAATGTTCTTTTCTTGTTCTTCTTGCTACTATTAGCATTAAGATAAATAATTTCTTTTCTTTTTAAACTAGAAGGCTGATATCTTCATAAGCTTATTATGCTTTTCTGGACTGATTTTCTAAGTGGACTATGAAATTATGATTCTAAACTAATCATTATCAATTTGGAACAGGCGTGACCGATATGTCTCCCCATTCTATGACATTAGTGAGTGGATTCGTTGCTGTCATATCGGTCAATGTGGTTATTGCATTTTATATTTGTCTGGCAATGAGAGAACCCTCAGATAAACATGAGCCTGATCCTAAATTCTTGGCAGAGGCCAAAGCTAGTGTAAAGCAGTTGGGCCAAAATCAAGAAGGGGACTCGTCGAACTCCCGAACAAAAAAGGAGTGAATGTAAGGATAAAGGTAGGCCATTAATGTTCTTGAAGGCATTGGACACAGTTCTAACTTTGTGGGAGAAAGCACAATGATTAAATTTTTTTATAATTTTGATCATTTGCAGGGAGGACTTTGTTGCTAGTTTAACTTTTGGTAATATTGGTTTGTTGTGAAGTATAAAATTCCTTATATATTTGGGTTATCCTTTATCTACTTCCTGCAATATTTTTTTTTGTTATTCATTTGTATTTATGCTATCTATATATATCTGGTGCATGAGTTTGTATTTGCTTTATCAGAATATAAGTAATCATTTGAAACTTAACAGGCTCTTTTCTTGACCCTATTTTTTTGGTTACTGAGGCTATTTTTTTTTTTGTAAAACATGTTTAGCAGTTCACAATGATGGGGAACCATTTGTTTTTCTGTAAGATTAAGATATTTAAATTTTTTTCTCAACATAATGTATGTTTCTTTGAATTAATTTGACATTCTACTTCAAGGGACCTGGTCTCTTCTTCAGTGTATTTTTTGGATATTTTAAAATAAAATGATTAGGACTTTCACACACATGACACATACTCCACCTCTCTTCTTGGGCATCATTTTTTTATTTTTATTTTGTATCTTCCTTACCTCATAGGTCTTTTATGTTTTCTCATTGAGTACATCCATAGATTAAAGTATAATGCTACGTGGTCTATATAAAATTTGAGTTAAGATCTAAGTGTTTGTTGTAAAGGAAGGTACAAGTAGCCCTTAATCTATAACTGAATTTTCAGCATCAGTTCTGTGCAAATATTCATCGTTTATTAATTTCAACTAAACCTTCTTTAAAGAAGTTTAAGCTATACTTGAGTGATAAAATTGAGGGAAAAAATTATTTGTGTTTAATGGGTTAATAGTTATAACTGAATATCAATGACAAGTATGAGTATGTGATTAATATATAATATTGGCTATATAACATATTTTTTTGTTGTTGATTGTTATCGATTACTCCCTCCGGTCCCATATTATATGTAACCTGTATTTGAGTTTTTGGCTAAAAACATCTCTCAAATATGACTTAAATTTAATGTACAACCTTATATTATCTAAGTGTACAAAAAACAGTAATAACACGAATCATCCTTCACCCTATTTTTTAATTAAGAAACTGATTGAACCAGTAAAAAAATATCTTTTTTTTTTTAAATTTAGTCATGTCTTAGCCACGACGAGAAGATTAAAGTTAACTAAAATGAATAAGAACATGGATAGGAAATGAATCTTTTATTCTTAGGATTTAGTTTTTGTGTGTTTTTAGTTTAAATTTTTATTGCATTATCAAGTAAATTGACTTGCAACATTATATAAGTCTTGAAATATTTAACAGTAGGTTCGATAGTTAGAAAGGTTATGTAAAAAATTTCATTTAGAAAATATTAAGTCCAATGAATTAGAAATTTTTTTGAATAAAATATTTAATACGTACCTTATATACAATGCAATTCACATCTTATAAAATATACATAAATGTTGGAAATTTAGTGATATTATATAGTGTTTTGTTATGAAAATAGAAAAATAATTACTTTATTTGAAATTGTTGAAGTTGGAGTTTGTGTTTGGCTATACTTTTTACAAAGAATATTTAGAATTTGAATATATCTTGTCTGAAATGATTTAAACTCTCAATTTCTTAAAATTAAAAAAAAATAACTTGACTAGCTTAACCATGCGTACATTTTTTCATTTAACTTGACACATTTTCTTTTGTTGGTGGCGTGAGTTTCTTACAAAATTATATAGAAGGATGAAACTTGCAACTTTTTTGATAGTGCTAGGACGTTTGTTGTTCACTTATGCTCCCTCCTTCTGGAATTATTTGTCATGTTGCGCTTTTCAAAAGTCAATTTAACTAATTTTCCAAGTTAAATTAAATCACATTAATTCGATATTTTAAACAAAAAAATTAGACATTCTAAAACTATATGAAAAGTGCTATAAATTGCAATTTTTGCATATTAATATGATGGAAAAATACATTTTAAAGTGTTAGTCAATTTTTATAGTTTGTCTCTAAAAATAAAAACCATGACAAACGATTCCGGACGGAGAGAATATAATATATAAGGATGTACTTTAGGTTTAGATCATACTTAATGGATGATTTTAGCCAAAAAATTGCTCATATTAAATGTTTGCTTATGACAACTTTATAATAAATGATGAAATGTTAGATTTCAATTGCATTTCGATGACTATTAAAATTTTAGAGTGTATTTTTGGAGCTAAATTTTTTCACCAATCCAAAAAAAATTTGAAAATCAAGTTTTTCCCACCTCAATTTTCATATATATTTTGTGTAAGATGTTTTCATATTTTTATTTTTATATATAAATTCTTAAAGTAAATATAACAACATTAGAGATGATTTATGTAATTGTAATCTTCATTTTCATTTTTTATTTTTAATTTGTTTGTTAATATCTTCATTTATATTATTTAGTAGTATAATATTTGGCACTGAATCCATCTTTGTCTATCAATAGAAGTTGAGACACCTATGAACAAGACTTCTAAATCTGTTGAAAATATCATTGTTGCAAAAAAGGTTTTGGGGTTGAGGAGGGGGGGGAGGGTGTTCAGGGTAGGGTGAAAAAAATAAATATTTGAAGTTCAAAATATTTTTTTAAAACAAACTTAATATTTTGGGGGTAGGGGGGATGATGGCAGGGGGGTTCAGGGAAGGTTGAAAAAATAAATATTTGAAGTTAAAAATATTTTTTAAAAATGAAATTAATATTTGG
>NC_028647.1:60808571-60815922 GCF_001406875.1 Solanum pennellii | reverse complement strand
GTAGATGGGGGGTCGAGGGTAGAGGTGAAAGGGGGTGGAGTGGAGGGGTGGATGTGGGTGTGGGGGATCGAGGGTTGAAATATTAATAGGGACCCACGTATAAAAATTTTGAAAAATCGCTTCTAAAACTTGGTAACAGATGGTTTCTTGAAAATTTTGAGAAAACTTGCAATACCCGTATATGACCCGTAGTTTACCCATAAAATACCCATATTTAAAAGGGAAAATTACGCAGCTAAGCAAACTTATACTTTTTAATTACTCATCGTAGCTATATTTTGCTATAATTACCACTTGTGATAAACATTTACATTAATTACGTGGGCTGACTTCGAGTTTGTATAATTAGTCACGTTTATATGTGAATAATTCGCCATGATATAAAATACATATGTATGATATACAATTATTAAACCTATATATATATATACAATTCACCTCTCTCCCACTCTGTGCCCTCTCTCGCTTGCCTCTCTCCTCCCTCTCTCAATTTCACTCGTCTCTCTCCTCCCTCTCCAATCTCGCTTACCATATATACAAATGCATATGTATAATGTACAATTATATACAATTATATACACATACAATTCACCTCTCTGCCCTCTCTCGATCGCCTCTGCCTCCCTCTCTCGATATCGCTCTCCTCTCTCCTCCCTCTTCCTATCTCGCTCGCCTCTCTCCTTCCTTCCCAATCTCTCTTTCCATATATACAAATACATATGTATAATATACAATCATCTAACCAATATACATATACAATTCACCTTTCTCCCACTCTTTTCCCCCTCTCTCTCGCCTCTCTCCTGTCTCTCCCAGTGTTGCTCGTCTCTCTCCTCCATATAACATGTAGCTACAAAATTGTAAATTATCAAACTATAGCTATGAAGAGTAATTAATTATTTTTAACTGGCTATATGTGAAAGTTTCCCTCTTTAAAATCACTCTTTCAATCCATATTTGATGGACTATATGAACGGGTTAGTGAAAAGTGGACTTTAATTGCGAGCACTAATTGTTGCTACGTTGCTCAACAAATATAGCTATCAAAGACATATAAGTATTTCGATAGTCGCATTTATTGAGTATCACAACACAAATAAAAGACAAGTCCCATGATCATCTACCACCAAAATGTTGATAATTTCAAATAGATTTAGAAGACTTCTTCATAGGCGTCTCAACATCGATTAATAGACACAGATGACTTTGTGCCAAAGATTATACTAGTTAATAGAGAATGAAGATCTATTAGATCAAACTAAAAATGACAATTGTGGAGGTGCAGTAGATGGTTTTGACTAATTTATAGATATTCACCTTAGATAAAAAAAGAGAACAATTTATGTTCTCCTTTAACACAATCGTGTGTAAATACATTTTCAAGAATATCTACAAAAAGAATACTTTTATTAAAAGTTCAAATGTCTAGATTTTCTTACCATATTATATTAGAATATAAATACCATTTTACTGATTTTGTTACAATAGTTTCAACATCCACTATTAGATCTTTTGCCTATAGTTATTGTCACCCATTCATTTTTTTTAATTTGTACATATTTTTTGGTAAGATTTTAAGTGGATGATTAACTAGTTGATTGTGATTTCACATTTATACACACTTGCATGATAGGAATTCAATTTGATTGATGACCAAGTTTGTAATGGCTTTAACTAAGCCAAAATGTTCTTAATGTACAGAATGTGACATTACTTGAATTTTGTTGGTGGATCTTTTTTTTTTAATACTATATCTCCAAAGTGATATTGTTGTAAGCTTAATTGAGTAATACAAATATGTTTTTTTAACAATTAAACTTTTAGATAAGGTTGTTATACTCTGAAATATGATCTTAGCATGCGCTTTCCCCTTGTTATGAAACAATCAACTATCACCTACTTTAAATCAAGTTGAAATGCTTTATGCACATTCGCTTTCCTTGTTATGATACTAAACTTGTTCTTCGCCTATAAACAAGTAATATATATAACACATAATTAAATCCAAATGACCTAATTACATCTGGATTAGAACTAAATTCCAAACTCCAAGCCAAAATCATAATAATCCCATTAGATTCAGGGCTTTTTCCACCATTAATTCTCCTAAAACTACCAATTCAATGGTCACATCACTGAATTAATGTAAATAAATTAAGAACAAATATTTTTTCAAAACAACCCGAGGCCTTACACCCCAAAATCTTCATAAATCCAGATTTTTCCATCTTCGGATGAATAGAAACCCTCCCCTAAGGCCATAAATAGCACCTCCAAGGCCTAGAAATCAAAGTACTAAAATAGGGAAATAGATTACCTACCTTTACAAAGTCTGAATTTCGACCTAAGTCGCCCTTGCTCTTCTCCAAAATGTGATTGTTGAATAAAAAGCGGCTATGGAAAACTTTCTTTTTAAGTGCCACTAACCCCACTATAACGGCCCAATGTTGCTATAGCGGCAGTGTTGTAGTGGGACCTTCCACTATAGAGGAAATTAATTCAACCACTATGCAACTTGATTGGGAGAGAAACTCAGAAATTTCTTAAGAAGTTTTCATTCCGCGACATACCTTCGAACCTTTACGTTCTAAGCCAATCCCTTCACGCCAAATTCAATATTAGAAGTCCTAGTCACCCGAATTTGCTTTTAAACAGTCCTACATACTTCTTAACCTCTTAGCTAACAGAAAAATCAATTCAAGCTTAGAAATTTTACCTAATTCTTCCCTGGATTGACCTAGACCTCACATTACTTAGATTTTATTTGGTCTAGCCTAGCCTGAAATTTTTAACTCACTAGTCACTACTCCAAAAATTTTCTTGCCCGATTTCTTTCACTAACCACTTACCCATAATGATAGGGAGGTTGTTACAAAACGAAACAACAATAATACTCCCTTTGTTTACTTGTTCACTATTCGAAAACTAGGTTGGTACTCTCTCTACATATAGCACCATCTTTAGTTTTACTTAAAATTTGTACTCTATAAGGTGCTTTTTCATAGTTCAAATTTTTAAATGACACCTTCATTAATTTGATCAAGTAACATAATATCCTTAGCAAATAGCATTTTCCTTGGGACCTTAATAATATTATATTTGTTAATTACTTATCCTTTATTTGGGTATATAGTGGCTCAATGTTGATGCCTTTTGTAGAGCCACTATTGTGGAAAATTTCTTTGTATCTCCAGCAACTTTTCTTACACTAGTGATGACTCCTTTGTACATGTCCCATATAACAATTATATATTTAATATGATTTTTTAAATCTTAATCATCCAAATAAAATCTTTGATGCTAATGCAATTAACGAGTGATCTATTATGCAAGAAAAATATAGAAACATTACAAAACTTCTAAGAATGTTATATATGGTAGATTTTCTTACAAATGTATTCACACTTGATTTTTGTATTATCATTTTCCCATCCCGCACCTCCCCTTGACCCTCCTAAACCCCCCCCCCTCCGTCCCCCCGTATCACACTCCATCACCTTAATATTTTGCTAGATAACATTTAAATACTTTTGAGATAATAGTATTCTTATTTATCTATTACATATGAAAAATAAGTAAGCCCATTCACTTATTTTCGAAAAAACATATTCTAGGGGTCTAGGTCAAGTCCTCCGCCACGACCGATTGCTCTTATCCTTCCTTCGCTGACACTGAAGAAAGAGCGCACTCCCAAGCCAAGGATGAGTGCCAAAGAGAAGATGTGCAAGCTAGTCAATCAGAAGGAGAAAGCGAGGGAGTGATATTTTAGGTTTCGTTAGGGAGGACTGAAGACCAAGCCAATCTCGAAATAAAAAAGAAAACTCGTTGCAATACGAACGTGAACATATGCTTTCTCATAGACTATCAAACACAATTGCACTGTATTCATGCGAAAATATCGAAATTCTCTTAAAATTAAAAGAAGAGCACAAATCTTTTATCTCATTAACCGGTTAAACAAAAAAAGCTATTAAGAAACCTAATGAAAGATAATAGAAAATAGAGTTCAGAGACACGTGGTTTCATCTATTTTGCTCTACTTATGATAATAATGGCACAGATTTATTATATTGGTTAAAAACTATTGAATAAAATTTAAAAAAGGAGTGTATAGATGTTTCTTGAGTAGACAAATACTATCCGACTTGAATAATCAAATCGATTCCACTTTAAATTTAATTTATCGAACTCAAAATGGAGGCTTTCTTTATCAAGAGAGGAACCAACACCAGGTATAGAAATAGGATAAAAATAAACGGAGTCTACAAATCAATTTTTTTTCTTAAACTAAAAGGCATTTGTAAAAATAGAATCTTGACATAGTATAAGAAATTTCCTCATTGGTTCCCCTTCAAAACTGATTAAATATATAATAATCAAATATACAAATCTAAAATGTAATTTTCAATCGTGATAGCTAATGATTTTGATTAGAATAAGTAGAAGCAAATGATTAAAAAAGAAAAAGTAGAGCAAATGACACAATAGAAATAGAACGAGACAACATGATAACTAATTAAAACTAAAGAATAATAAAATGTTCAAATCAACTTCAACTAGGAAATAGCAACACTAATATTAAGAGCTAATGAACTATCTATCACTAATTTCTAGATCTGTCTCGTCAATAACGATGAATAATCATAAAAATTGGTTCTTATCTAAATCACCACAACCATAAATATCGTAATCAATCTGATCAGACAAATTGGTGTTTGGTTCAAACTGCATGTCATCAAGAGGAAATGGTGGTGGAAGGTTGAATGCATAGTTTAATGTTGGATCATAACAGGAATAAGGATTTATGGCAATATTTGGATTATTCTGATAAGTTGGCTGAGATTCTCCACATGAATTCATAGTCTCTTCGTAAAAATAATTCGCGACAAGCCCTGAATTGGTAGGATTCCATACCTCCGCCCCTGAATTGATAGGGTTTTCAACATCCGCCCCTGAATTGATAGGATTGATAGGGTTCTCAACCTCCGCTAAATTGATAGGATTTTCAATTTCCGCTGAATTTATAGAGTATTGTTGCTCGTGGTCATCCTTTTGAGGAGGAGTTTGAGTTTTGGATGACTTGTCAACTTTTTTGTAAATCCTACATAGAACCCAATCGTCGAGCTACAATAACATAAATGATAACTATAATTATAGTAAAATGAAAATTAAAGTATACCAACACACTATAGAGTATTTTATTAACTATAAAATAAAACAGATAACATGCTATAAATATTTAATAATATACCAAACAAGTAAACACTATTGAATTGGAATAGAAAATTTACCCTCATATCAGATGCATGAGTTTTGATCATGCGCGATTCATCCACTCTAAATTCGTGCATAATCCAATTTGTTTTAATGCCGTTGGGAGGTTTACCTTCGTAAAAAACCAAAGCCTTTCGAAATCCAACTTTAACTTTTTTGTGTATAATAGGCTTGTCAGCTCCAGTAGCCTTCCAATAGCCTGTTCCAGCAGCACGATTTGGCCTTTCACCATTGGGATATTTCCGACGCCTTGGAGTAAAAAAGTACCATTCCTTTTCTCCCAAAATTGGAAAGTTCTCTATTTCATTTGTAAAACAAAAGAATTAATATATGCAAAATGAATAACTCAATAATGCAAAATGTAAATATCTATATATGAATTTTTTTCAAAAGTAAATGGGAAAAGTATATACAAAAAGTTTATATTATGCAATTAATTGAAATATTTTATTGGAATTAAACTCTTATCTCTTATAGGCAGGGATGGAGCATTCATCACAATAAATCAAATAAATTCATTACAGTCCGTGTTTTTACCATAGATAATTTTAGATGTTTATAAAAAGCTAAAAAGAATATGTAGTGTAGAAAAGATGTTAGATCTGTATAAATCTAAGCAATCTTTTAGCAGGGATGGAGCATTCATCACAATAAATTCATTTCTAATTCGTTTGTTTACTATAGATAATTTTAGATGTTTATAAAAAGGTAAAAAGGGTATGTAGTGTAGAAAAGATAGTTAGATCCGTATAAATCTAAGCAATCTTTTAGCACAGAAAAAAGTAATAATTAAAAACACTAAGAAAGAGAATAATCTTGATTAAGATTTCATGTTTAAATGTGATTAGATCTATATATATAAATAAACAATTTTATGAACAAATATGAACTACAAGAAAAGATTTATTTTACATATAAATAAACTCTTAACAATTGAAAATTATAAGGCATGAACAAAACAAGACTTAAACCTTAATTCATACCGTCACGTAGACAAAAACAAAAGCAATAATGAAATTTTGAATATGAACGATAAAACTACAAGAAAAGATAACAAAATAATTAGGAAGAAAAAAAACCTGCAAGCTCATTAGGACAATACTTGTAGAGATTAACGTCTTTGATAATGTTGTATGGTAAAAATTCGTTCATTACTTTTTTCTTGAGATAATGAAGAATAAGTTCTTCATCATGTGGACAAAAACGATAACCTGGTGGATAAACAAAGTTATGATCCCTTGTTTCAACCATATTAGGGTTAGGAGAAAACTATTTGACAAACAAACTTAATAATCCATAGACTTCTAATGTTTCACAAACAAACTTATACCTCATGGACTCTTATAATAGACTCCTTAATACTCTAATACGGTTAAAACAAATTGTAAATTTGTTTGAATTTCAAAAAAGATTTAGGAGATATTTTTCATCTTATCTAATTAGTTAGGCATTTAGATATTTAAAAAAAAATGTGGTGATCTTCTAATTTATTTATCTTTTTAAAAAAGTCGGATCATCTCTTAATTATATAAATTTGCAAACGATCAATGTAGTTTGTGATATTGTTTTTACTATTCCCTTCGTCTCATTTTATAAATAGCTGAATCATAATACTTGTCATTTTATATAATTTATGTATAAAGTATCATATTTTCTCTTTTATATCCTTGATAGAGTAATTAATTAATCTTAAAAATGTAATCATCATTTATTATAAAGTTTAACTTAAGAAAATATTAAATAAGAATAAAAGGGTAAAGTTACATCATTTCTTAATCAATTTAAAAGGATGATGTATAAAATGAGACGAAAGAAGTAATTATTAATCATAATTAATATTGAATATTAGGAACTATTTGGCCCGACATTTCGCTAACTTCTAGAACTACACAAAGTTTGGTTAACTATTAAATGAAAAAAAGAAATATATCCTTTATTTTCAAATCATTTTTCCGGGAATTTTGTCATCTGATTTGTGTGTTTTATTTTCTTAAAATCAGTATATTTACAATTTAGTTATCTATATATATATATATATATATATATATATATATATATATTTATATATATATGTATA
>NC_028647.1:60802285-60807125 GCF_001406875.1 Solanum pennellii | reverse complement strand
ATATATATATATATATATATATATATATATATATATTTATATATATATGTATAATGTAATTCTCTTTAGATTCTTAAAGTTAAGAAGTTCTTAAAATTAGTTAAATATATATAATTTATCTCTTTTCAAAGTTTCAATTTCAAAAAGTTTTTAAATATTAATTTTGCTAAAATACCAGAGGACCAGGTTCCTTCACCCATGATCCCTTTTAAGCAAATAAAATTGAGAAAATTTTGATAAATAACAAAGATAATAATCCCTTTTAAGCAAATAAAATTGAGAAAATTTCATAAATATTGTCAAAAATAATAATTCCTTTTAGGCTAATAAAATGGAAAGAAATTTATAAATAACAAAGATAATAAACATCATACGACTCTGTAGCTATATTTCGTTTGTCAATATATAAACAAGGTAATTTATTATAAATTTTTCATAAATTATATACAAATAGTTAGAGTAACTATATACAAATTCTAATTTTATACAACCAGGGATCGAAATAAGTAAAACTTGAATTTATACAATCAGAACTAAATTATACAAATTGTGAATTTTATACAATTAGAAAACCAAAAAGAAAATTTCACAAAACTATAACTATAAATTAAATAAATCAAAATTATGACTGCATTACATAATATACACTAGATATTCTTTCAATAAAATTCAATACCTAATTTTATTTGTGACGGTCAACGAAAGCATAATTTGTGAAGCTTGGAGATTTAATCGTACGTACATAAACATTTTTCATATAACATAATTGCTACGTCGAATGAATTTAATTGATACTCTTAAAATTTTAAGAGATTTCTTTAGTTTTAAAATAAATAATTTACATCATACCAAAAGGAAGTTGGAAATTAATGCAATGATGAAAAGAATTATAATTGGTATGGAATATTAATTGAGATGATTTTAAAATTAACAGGGACTATGACGTTAAAATATGATAGTTGCAGTTTGCGTAGAAATAAATGAAATGTTCGTTTTGCCTCGGTATTTCTTTGAAAATGGTCATATTTGTTCATTGACCGATGCGCAAACATAATCCTTTTCTAAAAGTATAAAAACAAATATGACCTTTTTCCGATTCACCAATAAAACTAATGATGAATAAAAAAAAAACAAGAAATTGTATAACACTGTAGAAGTATATAAGAGAAATTTTAAAAAACTCTATTTCTACTCAAATTCCATTTATATTTAAATTCACTTTATCATATCAATTTCTTAAGAGAATATTTTTAGTTTCTCCTTCTTCCTTAATTCTTTTTAAAATACAATACACGTTTTCTCAAACGTGAATGAAAAAAAAATACTTTATTAATTTTTTTCAGACGTTTTCTTTTTCTTTTCTCATGTATCTTCTTTTCTTTCTTTTGATTGTTTAAAACCACATGTAAGATATTTAAATCAAAACATGATTCGATAAAATTACTATTTTAGAACTTTTTTTTACCACTATTACTATTGCTATTATTACGATTGTTTTTTGTTGTTGTTGGTATTATTATTATTAATGATAAATAATAATACTAAAAATAATAATAGTATATTTTATATAATATTAAAATTAAATAAATTCAACTATCATATATGAAATTAAATTTTGTGTAATAGTAAAAGTTTATTTTTTATATCCTTCTAATTATGAATTTCTATTTTTAATCTAAAAAAAGTTAGTTCTTTTTTTAAAATTTAATGAATTTTCGAATTCAGATACTTTCTATTCAAAATTTTACCGCTATAGTTGTTAATTTTGTGTTAAAATTATCAAGTAATTTTTCATTAGCTTACCACTTGACTTAACCGTATTGCAAATTATTCTCCTTTATTTTAGTAACTTAAGTGGTTGTCACTGCAATTATTTCAAATTAATTTCTCTCCTGCAAACTGGTATGTTATGCATCTTTTTGCACAAATGCACCTGTGAACATAATTTTTGTTTCATATATACGATTAGCAAAAAGATAAAATAAATTAACAAAAAATACAAAAAGATAAAATAAATTAACAAAAGATACAAAAAGATAAAAATACTATAATCATAAAGTGTAACGACCTGTTTAGTCGTTTTGAGCAGTAGAGGTTATTCTGGTAATAACTGTCAGGGTCGACGGATTCCACGACGGACCGTCGTGGGCACGACGGACCGTCGAGGGGGTCTCGTTCCAAAACACTTAGATTCTGAAAATTTGGGTACTGAGATCGACTCTCTGAACTTCACGACGGAATGGCAGGACGGACCGTCGTTGGCCCGACGGACCGTCACAAATCTTTCCACAGAATTAACTCTCTGAACTTTGTGACGGACCTGCAGGACGGACCGTCACAGTCATGACGGACCGTCACAGGCTGCGTAACCCTGACTGGGTCGGAATTCTGCTAAAGTTTTTAAAGGGGCGTTTTGGACTATTCATGCTTATAATTATAAAGTTAGTGGGTTAATGTTAATAATTCAATTACTTGGGGGTTAAAGGAGATAACCTTGAAATAAATAGTGGGTTATTTTTATCATCTTTTATACTTAATTATATGACAATTAGGGTAAAAGAAAAAGGGTTTGAATAAGAAAAATAGAAAGAACAGAGAGAGAGGGAGAAACGAACGAGAGAAGGGAGAACGAAGAGGAAAACAAAAAGGCTTGGGAAGTAGATTGCTTGATCACGATTCTTCGGTGGAGGTAGGTTATGGTTTATGCTATTTCATAGTAAACTCTTAATAGCGAATGATATGTATTGGGTAGTATTGTAAAGTCTCCTATATGCTTAATTGTGTGCATGCATGATGTGATTATATAATTGTGATGAATTAGCATGATGAGGCTGTTGAATCTTAAACCTTAAAACCTCTTTGTTAATGATGATGTCTTGGCATAAAAGAAGGCTTGATGAACTAAAAGAATGAGGTTAATGGATCGGGTGTCACGAACCGACACGTAGTATTAGGGGATCGGAGTGTCACGTTCCGACACCAGGATAGTAGATGGATCGGAGTGTCACGTTCCGACACCAGGATAGTAGTGGATCGGAGTGTCACGTTCCGACACCAGGATAGTAGTGGATCGGAGTGTCACGTTCCGACACCAGGATAGTAGTGGATCGGAGTGTCACGTTCCGACACCAGGATAGTAGTGGATCGGAGTGTCACGTTCCGACACCAGGATAGTAGTGGATCGGAGTGTCACGTTCCGACACCAGGATAGTAGTGGATCGGAGTGTCACGTTCCGACACCAGGATAGTAAAGGGAATGAATCTTGAAATATGTTAATATACTCAATCTAAAGAACCTGTTTCCCAAATGAGTATGGTGTGGAGGCTTGAGTCCTCATAGATGTGCTTGGTGTTGTGGCCAAGGGTTATGGTAAATGTTGTTGTCACCTGTTAAGAATATTAGTTGATTTTATGTTATTATCTGAAATATATTGCTTTCTATTTTGAGTTGGCCGATGATATCTACTCAGTACTTGTGCCTTGTACTGACCCCTACTTGTATTTGTTTTTCTTTGTTAATTGTGGAGTGCAGCAAACGTGCCACCGTCTTCAACTCAAGCGCAACTCTAGCCAGTCTTCATCAAGCCAGATTTCAGGGTGAGCTATTGTTCCTAGCTCGGACTGGATTCTCTCATTCACGTCTTGATGTCCTTGAAGCTCGGATATGGACTACCGTTTTATTCTTTATTTTAGTTCTTAAATATTCTTAAACTTAGTAATTTTGAGGATAGATGTTCTTGTGGTGATGACTTCCAGATTTTGGGGATAATGGTTGATAAATTTTATAATGTTTATTTATTGGTTTTATTAATAAGATTTTGAGTCTTCCGCATTATGTTGGGGTTTAGATTTGTTGGTTCGCTCACATAGTAGGATAAGTGTGGGTGCCACTCGCGGCTCGTTTGGGGTCGTGACATAAAGCTTGTCCAGATTACTAATTCATCTAGTGAATAATATTACTCCAAGAAAACAATCAATAGTCTAAAATACAACAAAAAATAAATAAAAGAAACTCATATCATAATTCACAACCATGTGAAAAGATTACATTTTTATAAACGAATGATGTGATTAACCAAGACAATTAATTTTTTCTTCACACTGAACTGAAAATCATGTTATATTTGTTCAGACATATGCTCCTTCGTTGAAATTTGGATATTTTCATAATCAAAATCAAAAATAAAATTCAAATTCTTGTTATTTGTATGGCTCGTTCTTATATATTTCTTATTCATCAACTTCTCTCACGTGGAACATATCTCTTGGTTTAAGATATATGGTTACACACCATTATTTATTAGTTTCATCATCAATATAGTAGATCATATTTGTTTATGATGTTTCAGTATAACATTATTAGAATCACACATACTGGGAGGGTACGACTTAGACCACAATCTCTATATGCTCATTCTCAACATTCAAGGCTATTTCTTTCGCACTGCTGGTAAATTCAATCATTTCCTCAGCTTGAATCTCGTTCAATTTATAAACATGTGCAATCGAATCACCATCGTCGCGATAGCTGGTGTGAATTAATTTAGAAAAGTTGCATGTGTGTCGTTGCTTTGTTATGAGTTAAATTATTCATGAGTTGAGAAGAATGTCACGACCCAAATCCGGGGCCGCGACTGGCACTCACAGTTTCCCTCCTATGTGAGCGAACCAACCAATCTAACCCTTATCATTTTAACATATATTAACAGAAAATAATGCGGAAGACTTAAACTCATTAAATAAAACAAATCAACATCTATTAATTCCCCAAAATCTGGAAGTCATCATCACAAGAACATCTATCTCAAATTACTAAACTAAGAATGTCTAAGAACAAAAA
>NC_028647.1:60770716-60794947 GCF_001406875.1 Solanum pennellii | reverse complement strand
CCTGTGACGGTCCGTCCTGCACCTCCGTCCTGACGGTCAGAGACTCGTTTCCCGTACCAATTTCTCAAGAGTTGAAGTGTTTTGCAACGGGAGCTTACGACGGCTCGTCGTGGATGTGACGGCACGTCCTGCAGGTCCGTCACCGATTACAGAGAGTCGATTTTCAGTACCCAATTTCAGAATTCTAAGTATGCTGAAACGAGACATCTGTGACGGGCCGTCGTGCCTATGACGGTCCGTCGTGATGTCCGTAATCTTAGCCAGTTTTTCCAGAAATAAATCTGCTGCTCAAAACGACTAAACAGGTCGTTACAATGAACCAATGTAATTGTTCAGAATCTTTCGAGTCTATGTTATGTTTAGCATTTTAACTCGGATACTCGTACGTTCAATGTACTGATGACAGTTAGCCTGCATCGTCTTATGATACAAACGCAGGTAACGTGTTCAGCGCACCGTTGATCCAGTGAGCAGCTCAGAGTCAGTTGGTGAGCCTCCTTGCATTCCCGATGACTCTTTTTATCACTTGCATACTAGATTTCACTTGTTAGGATGATAGGAGGTCCTGTTCCGATATTCCTCTTTGGTTAGAGGCTTCATAGACAGATAGTTATATATAGTTCTTTGGTCTTATTTATTTCAGTTGTATTCGTTTAAGACTGGATTTGTCATTTTTGGCTAAGATATTATTTATTAAGTTATTTCATGGGTTATATCTCTTGTGTTTAATTCTTCGACCGAGCAAATAAGTCAGATCAAGAATACGCTTGAGGCCAACAATAATTTTTGAGTGCAGGGTATAGACTCGAAGCATGACAAAATATTGATAAATATAAAAGATAATAATAGTAAATTGATTTACTACTATATCAATAAAATATGTTTTTTTATATGCAATGGATAGCAATTATGGATGTCAATTGGGGATGATGTTAGCTAATGGTTGTGGTAGAAACAATTAGCGGTTATTGTGCTTTTAGTAGCAGTAGATGGTGATAGTAATTGGTGTGGTGGTTAATAGTTGTGGTGAATAAAAGTGAAATGTGAAAATGAATAATAACGATAGTTGACATATATAATTATTAATAATGAAAAGGATTTGTCGATTATGATTAGTGATAATTATAATAATAGTGATTGGTGATAGTGAGATACAAATACTAACGAAATTTATCATATTTATAGACAAAAGTTGTGTAATATTTATTCTAGCACTTACACAAATATTACATTCATTTTAATGTTAATTTTTATTTTCAATAAAAATATATTTATTGTTTGATGTGATATACACGTGCTTGCAATATATGTACACTAAAATAATTAGATAAAAGTGTGGAAGCAAATATAAAACACAAATTTACTCATACAATCCAAATCCAAAGTGATCAAGCCATGAAGATACTAATATTTAGAATACAAAATACGATACATGGATCGATAATGTACTAGTCTATTGAAGAGGAAGTGTCCTCCAGGATAGTGACTCGTTAGGTACTCGACCTAGCTAGGTACTTAATTTTAATTGTGATGATGACTCATAAATATATCTAAAGTTAAAACTTATAATATATCATAAATTTTAAGATATAAATATATTTAAAGTTAAAATTTATAATATATCATAAATTTTAAGATATAAATATATCTAAAGTTAAAATTATAATATATCATAAATTTTAAGATAAAATTCTGAGTAGATTTTTTTTAGTTCACTATATCACTTTTCTTTATATAGTAAACTATAAATTTATAATTTTAAGATTGATCCTACATACATTTTTTTAATGGACATATAGAAATAATTATTCTTAAAAATTTGTAAGTGGATATGAATGTGTTAAATATCATTTTATAAGTCTTTTTAATATCAAATTTCATTATCTTCTTGTATATTGAAATAAATATCATTTCAAAACTTTATAAGTCTTTTTAATATCAAATTTCATTATCTTCTTGTATATTGAAATAAATATCATTTTCAAAACTTTTTAATATCAAATTTCATTATTTTTCTTGTATCAATACACAAGAGTGCATTAAATGTTCCTTTCAAAGTTTTGGATTTTAATTTATATACTTCGAAAATTACGATTAGGTTTAATTCTTAAGAAAAAACAATCTGATAACCATTATAAAATTAATGTCTTAAAAGATTATAATTAATATGTAATTTTTATTTTCATGACATTAGAAATCAAATAAATTCCTTTCCGAGTTTTTGAGTTAGAATATTATTACTTTTTGTTTTTGTAGAACTTTGCCAACTATTTTAGAACCTTGAATTAAATTACTTAAATATAATATCTATAAATAAGATTTGTGATAACGTATTCAAGGTATTGTATCACAATAAATTGGCTAACATTTCACTAACTTAAAAAATATTTATAATATAAATAAAGTATAAATAACAAACATAATTTATTTATTTTTTCTCGTTATATTAAGTTTATGGGTATGAAGTGTGGGTCTGAAGTGCTTCCGACAACATAACGCATGAAACACAGATATTTTCTAACTTTTAATCTCAAATAATAATCAATAGAAAAAGTTTCATATAAAAATCAAATTATATATGTTTGTAAAAATACAAAAATTTAAATGAATGATACAACCACATAACAAAAACTATATGATAAAGAGATTTTTTGTTATTGGAATACCTAATCATTTAAGAGAAAAAAAGTTATAAATAAAAAACTCTATAATAATTAAGTATGATTAGGTTCCAAATCTGATAATACAAAAATCTTATGTTTGTTTCAATTTTTTTTTGAAAACAACCACATAAATTAAAAGCATGGTAAAATTTTAAATTCAAAACATGATTAGATAAAAGGGATAATTGTATAGAATGACAAACTGATAATATAAGATAAATATTGTAGCTACTCTTTGATTTATTTGTGTTCCATAACAAACTGTTTGTCAGTCCCTCTCTCCCTCATATTCTCGCTCGCTACTCTCCCTCTCTCGCTCGCTTATTCCTGTCGCTCGCATCTCTCGCTTTATACAATAAAATTGTATAAATTGTGTTTCTAATTATATAAAGCGAGAAAAAATTGTATTAACGCATGCAAATGCATATATCTTCGCCTTATACACTTATAATTATACAATACAAATATTTTCTTGCCGAAGTCTCTTTTGCCTTTTTGGTTTTATACAAATCCAAATTGTATATAGTTTCTATCTTTCTCGTTTTATATAATTTGATTCAATTGTATATTCCCCGTACAAGTCTCTTTTTGCCTTTCTCTCTTTGTCATTTTATACAAATTCAAATTGTATATAATTTCTCTCTTTCTCGTTTTATACAATTCAATTCTGTCTTTCTCGCTTTCTTATTTTATACAATTCAAATTGGATATAATTTCTCTCTTTCTCGTTTTATACAATTCGTTTTATACAATTCGTTTTATACAATTCGCTTCAATTGTATATGTATAGTGAATTATACATATATAAGTTTACTATGGAGCGCAATTATGCAAACTTTGTTATAACATACAAATATGAATTTTATGTTTGCTATATGTGCAAGTTGCCCTCGATAAAATTAGTACTGAGCTATCATTACCGTTGTGGTTTTTGTTGTTGTTATTATTATTAATAAATAATAACATTAATAACAATAATAGTATATTTTGTTTAATATTGATAAATTCCAAATAGAGATAATTGTATAGAATGACAAACTAATAATGTAAAATAAATACAGTAGCTAACATTTGATTTATTTGTGTTCTATAGCAAATTGTTGTCAGTCGTCACTCTCTCTCGCTCTCTCGCTTCTGTCGCTCGCCTCTCTCGCTTTATACAATAGAAATGTATAAATTGTGTTTCTATTTGTATAAAGCGGGAGAAAATTGTATATACACGTGCAAATACATATATCTCCATCTTATACACTTATAATTATACAATACAAATATTTCCCTGCCCAAGTCTCTTTTGTCTTTCTCTCTTTCTCGTTTATACAATTCGATTCAATTGTATATTCCCTGCCCAATTCTCTTTTTCCTTTCTCTCTTTTTCATTTTATACAAATTCAAATTGTATATAATTTCTCTCTTTCTCGTTTTAGACAATTCGTTTGAATTGTATACAAATTCAAATTTTATACAGATATAAAAACACATACAATTGAATTGACAGGCTAACAACGATTTATACAAATGAGAGACTAACAACAATTTATACAAATGACTTGCCAATGAAATTAAACAAATTTGAAGAGGAGCCAACGAATTAAACAATTGCTTCTTTTGTATATATGTATAGCGAAACAGGCATAACTTTCAGTTGTATATGTATAGAGAATTATACATATATATATTCTATGGAGCGCAATTATGTAAACTTTGCTATAACATCCAAATTTGAATTTTTTATTTGCTATATGTGAAAGTTACCCATTCAAATATCATATCTGAAAATATAAGTTTATGAAATAGTAGAAGTTCATTTAGAATTCTTCTACCTATGAATTTCTATTTTTAATCTAATAAAAAATAGTTCTTTTAAAAGTCTAATGAATTTTAAAATTCGAGTACTTTTAATTCAAAAGTTTTATTACAGTATTTACTAACATTGTTTTAAAATTACCCTTGCACGAAAATCATAGGAAACTCATATCATAATTACTTATGTTCTGTTGGAATGATGCGTCCACTAACATAGATGGGACCAGGTCGTCAATACAGTACAATCAAAAAAGTAAGAACAAATAAAGAAACGTAAAGATTGACAAGCAACTTTACGTGGAAAACTCCTTGCTCAAGGGAAGAAAATCATGGCCTGTTCTCAACAGGACTTTTCAAACCGCTTTCACTAATCTTCAACAAGCAAAAGTAAGATTCAATTATAAAATGAGATTAGCCTCCTAATCTCCACACTAAGTAATACTCCCTATCACTTAGCTGAGCCTGAGCAGATACAACATTGTTCTATATACTAATCCTACCCGATTAATGTAGAATTAGAGTAAGAACATAAGTTACCCTCAATCTACCCCTTACAATGATTCACCACGATTTAAGACGTTTCTTTCATAGTTGAAACGAATCCTACAATTTAAGAATGATTACAAACAAACAAAATACAACAAATATAGAAAGCAATAAATGCACTTCGATCAGTTCCCTTGTTGTTCTTGAAGTTTGAAATTTCTCTCTTTGAACGAATGAATGAATTTTGTTGTTGTTTGTTTGATATATACCAAGAAAAGTTATTACCCAGCAAACAAACAACCTGATCGTTCCTGATTGGTGAAGTACTCTGCTGCTTTACCAACTTTCCTGACGCAGACAATTTTCACAGTTGTCCAGCACTTTGAAGCTTAGACGATTTTCATACTCTGCAGAGGACCAGATCTGTGCACTTGTGAGAAGATCATCAAAACATCTAAGAGCATAACACTTATTAATTTCTACTGTTTTGATGATCACATACAATCTGCATAACTCCTCACGTCAGTGTACAATCATTCATTCATATGGCCATAAACAGTAAACATTATTCATATGGTCAATGAACTCTCCTTCACTATATCAAGTCCCTTTATTGAGTTGAGCAGTGTTCTTCCTTGAAGATGGTTTTCGCTTTGTAAACTTACGAATTTTCAGAGAAGAGAAAATCCAAATTTAGTTTGCCAAATCTTTAGTTTGTGTTATGTGTTAACAGATTATATCAAAATGAACACAAACTCCTTGGGACAGCCCATTGACTGAGAGTCTGCTTTTCTGGAAGGACGAGCACCTACCACATCAGAAGTGACAACTTTTCTGACAGCTGTCTTGCCGTCCTTTCATATACGCAGTCTTGCAGGGACCAGGTCCTTGCAAACTTCTTTATGAATTCTTGAAGGGCTTGCTGGTTGACTTTCTTTTTTGAATTTAATATGGTGTTTGTCATGCAAAAAATATCAAACATAAAGAGTTATTATCCGTTGAACAAACACCCTCGTCCATTCTAATTGGTGTAGTACACTGACGCCTCATCAACCTCAGACACGATAGCTTTACAGTTTACTCCATTATAGATCTGGACGAGCGAACTCAGATAGGGACCAGGTCCCTTCATTTATGAGAATCATCAGAACACCTAGAATATAACATTTTCCCTCTTTTTGATGATAACACACGAATATACCTCATACTGAGTTTATCATCATTTCACTGTCAGCAGTCCCAATAACAAGGATCTGATTCCTTGTTAGATATTTAAATTTGTAAATCATCAAAGCTTAATATCAGCTCCGAACTAACATGTTTTCTTTTGTTGAAATTTGGATATTTTCATAATGAAGAACAACAATAAGATTTAAATTCTTGTTATTGGTATGGCTCGTTCTCATGTATTTTTTTTCATCATCCTCTCTTATGTCAAACACATCTCTTATTTGTAAATATATAGTTACACCATTATTTATCACTTTTATCATTAATATACTAAAATTTTAAAATTTGTTTGAATTTCAAAAAAGATAAAGAAAAATGCCTATCTAATTTTTTTTAAAAAAGAAACAGTATTGTCATCTCTTAATTAAATTTGCAAACGTCAACGCAGTTTATCATATCGTTTTTTTTCTAATTGTTAATCATAACATTAACCATTAGGGACTTTCTGGACCGTAATTAGGTTATAATATATATAGTATATCTAAAACTATTCAAAGATTAGTTACGAAATGTGGTTCGTACATTTCGCTTGCCTATTTACATATTCCTTTCCGTATAAATATTATGTTTGCGAATATTACAAATTAATTTTGTTAAAATACCAAAGGACCAGGTTCCTTCAGCCATGATCCCTTTTAAGCAAATAAAATTGAGAAAAATTCAGAAATAACAAATAAAATAGACATCATAAGGCTACATAGCTATAGTTTTGGTAATTGTGATCCATAATTATAGTTTTGTTTGCTATGGAGGTTGCAGTTTGTATTTTTTGCTTGTAAATATACAAACAAGGTAAGTATATGCAAATAGAGATTGCGGTTTGAATATTTCGCTTGCTCATTTGTAGGGACGAATCTACCTTTATGGGTGCGAATGCCACGGCACCCACCGACCTCGGTTAATACTGTATATATATGTGTACAAGTATAATAAGTCATATATAAAACATATCTGCCACCCAGTGAACCATATCTTGAATGGCACAAATAGCAAAGGTTCGTCTTTCCAACAAAGGGTCGAAGGTTCAAATCACCTTGACAGCACTAATTTCTTTTTATCCCTTTGTTTGCGAGGGGTTTTCATCTATTACTCTTTACTTTCCCCTCTCTTTTTTTTTGTCTTTTCTTCAGTTTCTCGCTCTCCTCAATTAGTTCATTTATTAACTACTTCTTACTTATTTACTTATTTTCAATTGTTATGAATTTGAGTGATATTCTATACTAATTATAGATTAATATTAAATTTTGAACGTCACATAGAATATTAATAAAAATATATTTGAATAGCCTTTTTTTTTAAAAAAAAAACTTTTAAAATGATGGATGCATGTTAAACCTATTGAATTAAAGGTCCTTTTAATTTTTAACGTCACACTAAGGGGAGATAATTGGATTGAAACTATAACTTTTATTTTCTTCTCAACTATATGGTATTAGATCAATGATGCATACAAATTTAAATTTTAAGGTGAAAAATCTATTGTTTTCTCAAAGTTATAATGAATAAGGTCTTTTAATTTTTTTAAAAAAGTGTTTAAAAAAACAGACTATATAGGTGTATATTTTTAATATTAAAATATTTAAAAGAAAAGAACATTATTAAAGATGTATATTTGATCAATGTATTTATAAATATCGAGAAAAATTAAATAGCCCGAATCATAACCTAAAATAAAGAACTGACCCGTTTACCTTTTAGAGGATATGGCACCCCTAGCCTCCAAATTCTGGATCCGCCTCTGCTCATTTGTATATTCCGCTTGCAAATATACAAACAAGGTAATTATTTACAAATGGAGGTTGCGGTTTGTATACTTCACTTGTCCATTTGTATATTTCGCTTGTCTGTTGTAACGACCCTGTTAATCGTTTTATAAATTTTAGATATTATGAGATAAGTGGTTAGAACACACCTGAACTATACCTTTTTTTGAGTTACATACCCAAACTATCGAAAGTGTGAGAAACACACCTAAACTATTACATTTTAGTTTGAGAAACACACCTCAAGTAAAATGTGATAGTGTGTGTATTACACTCTCTCAATTTATTTTTTTAAATGCCACATAGAGTTCCACGTGGAAACAAATTCCACCATGGCAAAAGTTTAAAGTTTAACATTCAACATTTAGAAGCATCCTCTCTATTTCTCAACTTATCTTTGTGTGTGAATAGTTTGAGCAAAATTAGGGCTTTCACTATTAATACACAAATGCATCATAGTTTGAAGGTTAGTTACTCATTTGTCAAAAAATGTTAGGGTTCTTATTTTTGTCTCAAAATATTAACGATTTTGTATATTCTTTTAGGTTTTGATTCATACCATTTGAAAAGAGTTGAAAGGAGAAGAAATTGACTACATAAGGTACTCTTTCTTTACTCCTGAACTTAATTTTGATGGCGATTTTTAGCTACTGATTTCATGAACAATAGTTGGCTTATTAAACTTTGCATGTTTCAATTTTTCTAAGGTAATGGACACTAAGTACGTAAATTTGAGGTTTCACATCGGTGGTATACTTGTGAGTGAGGTAGGACCTGCTTATATTGGGGAAAAAAGAATATGCCTTAAATGTTGATATAGACCATTTGTCTATTCCGGAAGTAAATCACTATTGCAGGGATTTTGGGTTACCAATATAGAAAAAATATATATTGGAGATGCTCAAGTTGGCAATTTGGTAGAATTGGTCAAAGATAGGGACTTGTTGGTCTTGGCCAATTTGTTGGTTGCTGGGGGTACTATGGACATTTATATCTGCCATAAAGGGGAAGTTTTTATCAAAACAACACATACCAATGAGTCTTTTGAGACCACATGCAATGAAGTAGATAGACAAGAATCTACCAATGGTGAAGGTCTCAATGCACCTTTACGTAAAAAAATTCACTTATTGATGGTAGAGATCAAATTGTCGAAGTCCAACAAGCAAATCTGATAGAAAATGGCAGTAGAAATACAAACGAAGCTGAAGATGAATTTAAGTTTTCTAGTGAACATAAAGATTCAGAGGAAGATGAAGTAGAAACTATTGTGCATAGTGATGCTGAAAGTGATGAGCATGTTGACTTTTCTAGTGACGAGGATGGTTATGGGAGTGATATTCATGAAGAGCTGAGTATAGTTAAGAAGGATTTGAAAGCATATTTTAAAAAAAAAAGAGCCAAGAAAAAAAATAAGATTGTTGAGTGTTTTCTAGGAGAACTTGGCATAGATCCTGGTTTTGAAGACATTGATAAACCCAAAAATTTTTTTACTGGTAAGATAGTAAGTGATGAGCCTTTTTACGACAGTTCTGATGCCGACAACTTTGAAAGTGAAAGTGAGGGGGAAATAGATGTTGAAAAAATCTGACATTTTAAGGGCAAGAATGAAGGACAAGAGGGTTTCATATGATCCAACATGGTCAAAGGTTGTGTGGAAACTTAACATGGTATTCAAAATGTGAAAAAATTCAGAGAAACTTTGAGCAAGTATGCAATTGAGAGAGGTTTTCAACTGGAGAAGATCCACAATGATCAAAGAAGGGTCCAAGTGAAATGCAAAGCTAATGGTTGTCCTTGGATACTTTATGCAAGCAAAGATTTCAAATCTTCTGATTTCATCATAAAAACCTACAATCCTAGACATAAGTGTTATATAACCAATACCAACACAATGTGCAACTATAAATTTTTGGCTAAGTACTATAAAAGTAGAATTGTTTCTCAACCTCGCATAAAGGGATGAGAAATACAAGATTTGGCCAGAACAGACATGGAATTGTATGTTGGTAAGTTCGTGTGTTTGAAGGCCAGAAAAATGGTGTTGAAAAAGATAATGGGTGATCATGTTGTTGAGTTTAGTAGAATCTATGACTACATAGATATGCTTCTTGAATCAAATCTAGGAAGCACTTGTGTGGTGAAAGTGACAAATTGTGACAATGGAAAATAACTCTTTCATTCCTTTTATATTTGTTTTTCAGCTTTGATAAAAGGATACATTGAGGGTTATAGAAAGTGTATTGGGTTAGATGGTCGCTTTTTGAAGGGAATATCTAAAGGCCAACTACTTGTTGCTATTGCGAAGGATGGGAATAATCAGATGTTCCCAATAGCATGAGCTGTTGTTGAAACTGAAAGTAGAGAAACTTGGACTTGATTTTTGAGAAACTTGAAATCTGATTTGGACATTAATAATGAAGGAGAAGGATTGACTATTATAAGTGATATGCAAACGGTACGACTTTTAGCCTCTGATTTCAGGTTTTTTAGCCTATATTAGCTGATATTTTCAGCTTCTTTAGCTACTGATTTAACAAGTTCAGTTAACATTTTTAATTAATTGTACCTACTAATTTAAGCTCTTTTTAAACCTCTATTTTCGTCTCTTATCATTCAGTTTTAACTATTGATTTCATGATTTTTTAGCTGATGTGTTATAAGTAATTTTTAGCTACTAATTTCAGCATTTTGTAAAGGACCTTTTGGTAGTTCATAACAACATTCTATCTTGTCCACAAAATTAGATACGCTAGTGGTACTTTGTTATTTAACTTATTTAGCTACTGTTCTTTTTAGCTACTATTTTCATCCCTTTTAGCTTTAGTTGTTAAGTGATTTTAGTCTTAGTTGTGCAGATTCTTCACCATATATTTTAGTTATTATTTTGAATGATTTTAACCACATAAGTTTTTCAGGGATTATATTTAGCTATTCAGGAGTTGCTTTCAGAATGTGAACAAAGAATGTGTGCAAGGCATATACTTGCAAACTGATCAAAAAACTGGAAAGGTGTTGAGAAACGAAAAAGGTTTTAGGCTTGTGCTAGATCAACATTTGAAGCTGAACTCAGGAAGAACTTGGATAAATTATCACAATTAGGTGAAGATATTTCTAATGACTTGGTAAACTTCAATCCTAATAGATGGTACGAAGCACAATTTAGGACATCCTCAAAATGTGATACTGTGGACATTAATATGGCTGAATGTTTCAATGCTTGGGTGTTGGGTGCTAGGCACAAGACTATCATCAGTATGCTTGAAGAAATAAGGAAAAATGTAATGAATAGATTCACTAAAGTGATAACATTTGTAAATAGTTGGAGTCATGACATATCTCCAATGGCAATGTTGGTGCTAAATAAAAATGTGAAGAAGTCAATGAGGGTGGAAATTAGTTGGAATAGTGATATTGGGTATGAAGTCAAGGATAGTCCATATATACATATGGTTAACCTAATTCAAGAAACTTGCACTTGTAGAAGTTGGGGATTGAATGGAATTCCTTGTGCACATGCAATAGCAGCTATACATCACAATGAAGCTAATCTCCTTGACTCGGTTTGTAAGTGGTAGAAAAAGGAAACCTATCTGAAAGCTTATACACATTTTTTACAACCAGTAACAAACATGAAGATGTGACCCGAGACATCGAATCCAAAAGTTGAGCCACCTCCTGTTAGGAAAATGCCAGGAAGGCCTGGTAAAAAAAGAAAAAAGGAACTTGGAGAGGTACCAAGTTCTGGAAAGCTTCCAAAGAGAGGAAAAACCATGACTTGCTCCGCTTGTAAGTCAAAAGGTCACAATATAAGAACATGTCCAAACAAACCTTCAGCCACTTCAGAGGTACATTTGATTTGTATAAACGTTTATTTATAGTGTATTAATACCTTTAATCGTTTCAAAATTAGTCTTTGCATAGGGTATTGCTACATCACAAACATCCGCCAGTAGTAAAAGAAGTGGCAAGCAGAAATCTCATCCCACTCGAGCAATGCAACAATCTCAGTCTTCTGAACCATTTCAAGCAATAGCGCAAAGTGGCAGTGGTAATATATAAGGTGCAAATGATGCATTTAAGAGGCCAAGAGTAGTGGGTCATGGAGTATTTGTGAGCAAAGATGGTTTAATTTGTGCTGAGGTAAAAACGAGAGTTAATAAACTTTTATTCTTGATTACACTTCTTAATAATAATTGAACGATTCTTTATTACTTTACAACAAAGAAGATCTATTAGCAGGGTAATCAAGAGCGGAGCACACAAGAAACTGATAAATTCGGTTGTTGTCACCGGTGACCTTGGTATGCACCAAGTAAAGGTCTTAAATGGAAAGGGAAAAGTGCTATCACGGGAAGTCAACTTCAACATAAAAGTGCTTTGCATAGACAGAAGAACATCACGTCACAAACTTCATCACAAGGTGCATCATGAACTGAAGGTGTTTAGGGATGATGTGGCCGACTTTTCATGTGGCTCGAACTATTTTTAAGTCGCCTATTTTGGTTGTGAATAGGACGATATCAACTATTAGTTTTGAATTTTGATATAACTAAACACGGTGTCTAATTTGCAGCCCAAGTAGTTATTGTAAGCTACTAAACATGGTGACTGATTTTTCATGTGGTTCGAAATGTTCTTAAGTCCTGTATTTTGGTTGTGAATAGGATGATATTGAATTTTGGTTGTGAATAGGATGATATTAAATTTTGGTTGTGTATTTTGATGTTACTAAACACGGTTACTTATTTTGCAGCCCAAGTAGTTAATATCGTTGTAGGTTGCTCTGCAAATTGAAGAATTACTTGATTTCAGTGCTTCTATACTATACAAATTAGAGCCAATCAATTTTCTACTTTGAGCTACTAAAAATGCTTTGTTGACCTCTGTCCTTAGCAACTCATAGTTGTTTAAATAGTCACTTAAGAAAGCTTAAGCAACTCTAATTCCTTGTATGACATCGCGGTTTCCTTGTATGAAATCTTTGATATACAAATATTAGTCACTTTTGAGCAAGCTTAAGCAACCAGTGTAACATATTTAAGGTGTGTTTCTCAAATTTATGAAAGATAGTTTAGGTGTGTTTCTTACCCTCCTAATAGTTTAGGTAGGAAATTCAAACAATTATATAGTTTAGGTGTGTTTTTTATATTTTATTTTATTAGAAAGAAGAAGCCATGTGGACGGAAAAAAAGGCTACACGCGCGTAAAAGAGTGTGTATACACACATTTGGTCCAGTCAGCACAGAGGTGTGTTTCTCAAACTAAAGTGTAATAGTTTACGTATGTTTCTCACACTTTTGAGAGTTAAGGTATGAAACTCAAAAATAAGGTATAGTTCAGGTGTGTTTCAACCACTTATCTCTATTATTTTTTTTACTAACCTTTTGAGTAGGTTTTATAAATAATTTATGGCTTATAATAATGAGTGACATGATTTTTGAATTTAATAAAGGATTATTTTGTTGCTAATAATAATAGAAAAGGAAAATCAATCAATAAATAAATAATAAACAAATAAAAGAAAGGGAAAATTGTATATACTAGCAAACTAATAACCTAAAATAAATGGAGTAGCTAGGGTTTGATTTAATTGTGCTCCATAGCAAACGTTTGCGAAAAAATTGCCAGGCTCCTCTCTCCCAAATATCTCGCTCGCCACTCTCCTCCAATCTCTCGCCCGCTTCCTCACTTTTTATACAAACACAAGTGTATAAAAATTATTTCTAATTGTACAAAGCAAAGAAAATTGTATAAATACATATATTTTTGTTCCCCTCTCTCCCCTCTTCCAGATCTGGCCCCTCGCCTTTCTCACTTATACAAACAGAAGCGAAATGTATAAATTGCGTTTCTGTTTGTATAAAGCGTGAGAAAATTGTATATACACATGCAAGTAAGTGCTAAGGATGGAAAGGTTTCTTTAATTAGCAGGCAATTGATTTGGTAATGATGAGAAACAATGGGGTAATCATAATTGGTTATGGAGAAAGAAAAGGTAATGGTGAAATAAGGTACTGGATGGTCCTTGTTTGAAGATTAAGTACCGTTTTAGTATAACTCGACTGGATTCACATTGGTTTCTTATATTATCACATCATAGTTCAAGGTTATGATATATTGAGATAAATATTTAAATAGTATATGTGTTATGTTATATGAATATTATTAGATTTATGACATTGGGGAATAATGACTTAATCTTTGGCTTGAAATTTTAAAAAATATGAGATTTCAAGATCTATGAACTTGACTATAAATTTGAACAAATTTCGGGTCTAAACTAGACAATAGTAATATGGTTGTTGTGAGTTTTGAAATCTTATTGTGACTATTTAATTTAATAGAGTGTACTATTTTGGAAGTCCAATGAAATGGGGAAGCTCAAGTCCCAAAGTGATCATTCCATTATTCGAGGCAAGTGAATTTCTGAATCCTTATTAAGTGTATGAAATTCGTGTATTTCCTTGTAATATGTGTTTGGGAGTAATGGGACTTGGTGATGAGTTGATTTGTATGTATTGATTAATTCTATTGATGAAAAATGGGTAATAAAAGGTAATGTGATTAATCGTTGGTGTGTGATATGTTGAGAATGGTTTGAAAGGCTTGTTGAATGACTGTGTTGTTGTGAGTTCTGCATTATTATGTAAATGGTTATCTCCTTAATATGTGTATGAACATGTCATTTGCATGGGTCTGAGACATGGTTGTGAAAAGTCTTATGTGAATTGAGAAAGAATAAGAAATTAAAGAGGATATACCATTTCGGGGGACGTATCGCTCGCCGCGATGGATACTATATTTCGAGGGACGTATAGCACGCCGCGATGGTTACTATTATTGAGGATCGTGTCACACCCCGCGATGGATGCATGTAAATATATGTCCCACATAGGTCAGGACTGAGAGACAGCGGGTGTGTATCACTAGGTTAGACATGCATCATTATACTTGAAATTACATTCCATTGCATTGCACATACTTAATTATCATTAGTGAACTTGATTTTGTGTTTTGGTGATCTTGTGAATGTCTTTATGTGAAACTTGTGATTGATTAATACTGAGCTTATTGTTGAGGATATGTAATTTGTAAAGTGTTGTTGTTGAGGATATGTAATTTGTTAAAGTGTTGTTGTTGAGGATATGTAATTTGTCTAAGTGTTGTTGTTGAACTATATGCTATGTAAATTGTGAGTTGTTAGGTTGGACTGATTTTTATGCAGGTTGTAGTTGTGGAGGTTCGGTTGGGGTGGTAGGAGTACCCGTATTTCATCCCCTTAGCTTGTGTTTATAGGTTTACTTGCTGAGTACCATTTGGTTTGGTACTCTCCCCTTGCTTCTACAATTTTTTGTAGGTTACTAGCGCGAATCTTTGTGATATATTCTCTTTTTTTTCTCAGGCTTCTTGGAGAATTGTGAGGTAGTTGTTTGCCATCTTAGCAGACCTTCTTACTCTTGTTTATGATTTTGTTCTACTCTAGAAACAATGACATACGAGACGTATATTTTCTTTTAATTCAATTGTAATACTTTAGAGGCTTGTACACGTGACAACCATATTTTTTGGGTGTAATTTAAGTTGATGGTAAATTTTTCGCATTTTATTGTAATAGGTTAGTTTTAGGCTGACTTGTCTTGGTTAGATAAGACGAGTTCCATCAAGTCCATTTTTTGATTGTGACATCCGTTTGTATATTTTGTTTGCAAATATACAAACAAGGTAAGTATATAAAAATTCTGCTTTTATACATATAAGGATTTTTCAGAATTATTGCGCTTGTCAATATACAAACAGAGTAATTTATTATGGTTTTTTTTTTATAAATTGTATACAAATAGCTTGAATAAGCATATACAATTTCTAATTTTAAATTGCAGACTGAAATATACAAATTTTGGATTATATTTGTTAGGTACCCGATCTAGCTAGGTGCTTGATTTTAATTGTGATCATCACTCAATATAATCAATACTCTAAAGTCAAAATTTATAATATGTCATAATTTTAAGATAAAATTCTAAGTAGGATTTCTTTTTTGTATTCACTCAAATCATTTTTTTAGATGGTAAATTGTAAATTTATAATTTAAAGATTAATTCTACGTACATTTTTTTAATGGATGTGTAGATGTATTTTATTCTTGAAAATAGTAGTGAGTATGAGTGTGTTGAGTATCGATTTTTTTCAAGTTTTTTAAATATCAAATTTCATTATCTTCTTGTATATTAACATAAATATTATTTTCAAAAATATCAAATTCCATTATTTTCTTTTATATTGACACAAGAATGGATTACCAACATCTGTTGTGGTGCATTGGTGGGAGTACTTTACCCTTAACCAGATGTCTCGGGTTCGACCCCAAGGTATGAAGAAAATTCTGTTAGGAGCGCCATCTCCAAATGAGCCTGCAGTGCGCGATCCGAATATAATCGGATATCCAATATGTGCTCTATACACCGAGTGAAAAACAAAAAAAAATACGAAAATGCATTTAATGTTCTTTTCAAAATTTGAATTTTAATTTCTATATTTCTAATTACAATTAAGTGTAATTCTTATGCAAACGCATTCTTATAACCATTAGAAAACTAATGTCTCAAAAGATCACAATGAATATTTAATTTGCATTGTTGTGACATTAGAGATCCAGTAAATTCCTTTCTAGTTTTTAAGTTTTTAGTTAGAATATTTTTTTTTGTTTTGTTTTTCTAGAACTTTGCCTACTATTTTAGGACCTTGAATTAAATTACTTAAATATTATCTTTATAAATAAGATTTGTGATAACAAATTCAAGGTATTGTATTTCAATAAATGGCTAACATTTTATTAACCTGAAAAAATACTTTATAAAATAAATAAAGTGTAAATGATAAATGTAATTTATTTTTTTCTTGTTATATTTCGGATATGAAGTGCTTCCTGATATAATACATCCAACATAGAGATTTTCTTTTAATGAATTAATAATGAATAGTTATAAAAAAAAATAGCATGATTCAATATTGAATATCAATATTCAAGAGTAACTCAATAATGCAAAATGTAACAATATTTTTAAAAGATCTATTTATGAAAATTTTCAAATATAAATGGAAAAAAATATACAAAAAGAATCTCTTTACAAGTTTATACTAGGCAATAATTGAGATCTTTTATTGGAATTTAACTCTTATAAGCAGGCGTGAAGCATTCATCACAATAAATTCAACAGAAAATATTACTATTTATGTAAAAATTACTTTTTTAAGTATCTATAATAGATATTGATCCCTTAAACTATTTCGTGTGTTTACTATAGATAATTTATTTTTAGACCTTTATAAAAAGGTAAAAAGGTATGTAGAGTAGTTGACTTGACAAAAGATTAAATAAGGGTAGAAGGATAAAATTACATTATTTCTTAATATATGAGCAAAATAAAAATGTGACATATAAAATAAAACGGAAGAAGAAATTAATAATCATAATTAATATTGAACAATAGGGACTTTTTGGCCCTCTAATTAATATATAGATTACTTCTAGAACTACTCAAAGTTTAGCTAATTATTAAATAAAAAAATAATGTATAACTTAATAAATCGCATTGTATAAAATCTAAATTACATCATATTTCTACTTTTTTCTATTTTACAGAAGTCTTTTAAAATAAAAGTCATCTGGATACATAAATTTCATCCGGCTAAATTATATGTGATACATTGTAAAAGTTGGCAGTTGCACCTATTAAGGAAATAGTTGGTTGTTGCACTTTAGTAGAAAAATTAACCTAAAATTGATTCTAAATTTCACGATTCAAATATAAGTGATTTTTATCAATCCACCCTAATTTGTAACAGATCCACAACTTTTAAAATTCAAATTTCCATCATCTCCATCAAGTCACCATTGCAGCCAAAATCATGAAGAATTCAAATTACTCGACATGATACAATATGAATATAAATCAATTATTTTTGAAAGATTTCAAAATTAAGGTGAGTTATGATGGTTATAAAAGTGATGGATTGTTGTTGGACAATAGTTTCATTTATGAATCTCAAAGTTGTCATTCAATCGAGTTGGAGATCGATGAGATCAGATAAAATTTGAAAATCAGATACAACGTAGAAGTGTTGTGAATGAGTAAGCGAGTTGAGTTATGAATGATTTATTTTTATGTATCAGTAAAGTGTTGTGATTATGATTCATAAGAGTCATACTGATTAGTTATTTTAGTAGTTAAAATGATCTATATTTGATATATCATTATTATGTTTTGATTTTAATACATAAAACTACAATTAATTAGTTTTGTTAGTCGTTAATATGATTGTATGATAAAGTTATATTTATTAGTGTAATGATTGATGCTTAATTGATTGTATGATACATTAATGAGATGATATTGATAGTATATGAATGATATATAAGATGTAAAGATACATTAGTAGTAAAGATGCGTTGGTTGTAAACTATTAGAATGTTTGATGAGATTTATCAGTTTTTAGTATAAAAAAGTGGTAAATAAAAGAATATACAACTAAATTACATGTATCAAATACATTCTGAATCTATAATGTGAATGTATGAATGAGTTATAGTATTGGAGAGAAGATTTGAGGAGGTATTGATTGTAAACACATCTAAATATTCAATGTTGAAGGTATGTATCATGATACACAATTATATATTTATGTAACTAATTTGTAGTATTATTTGGTTGTTTGATCAACATTTCTCTGGAAAAAATTGTATCACTAACTTTTTATATATGTAGGTATTCGTCATTTGAATTTACTTTTTCGATTTATAAAGCTAGAAGAAGATATATTGTTTGTCTTCAGAATAAAATATGCACTTGAGGAAGATTTCAACTAGATGAGATATCTTTTTCACACACAACTGTTATTTTACAGCACAAGAATGTTACAAATATACATCCCTATTGCTCTGATTACTACAAGACTGTTGCATTAGTAAAATTTATGTGATTTCGATGGCAGATAAAAAAGATTAGTCGATTTTGGATAATGTCTTAGAAGAAACTGTGTTACTACCTAAATACAATAGAATGGATGAACGACGAAGGAAGAAGAAAAAAAATTACAGGCGAAAAGATGACAGTAAGCACAAACTGTTATGAAAGTTGTAGAGAAGAAGGTCACAATAGAAAAACTTGTACTTTCTTCCTAAAAGAATATTAACATAGTTTTTTTTTATGTTGACTATTTTTTCAATTAAAAGATTTTTCAGTTTCATATTTCTATATCACAACAAAATGTATTATTTGAATTTCCACTTCTGATACAATATTAATGAGTGTTGCTATTGAATTTAATAGATTGAAATGATTTGTGTGTCAATGTTATATTTGATATATTGTTATTGAATTGTTGTTGTAAATACAAATAAATTTTGAATGTATCAATATTAAGTAGTAATTGTTGTGTTACTGCTGTAGAACTGATCCGATATACGATACAAAATTTATATCATTAAGTGTATTGATCATTTATATGATACATAGTTATAAACATGTATCACATACATAATATATGACGTGCCGTACAGATAGTTATATGTCATATATCATATACATTATAACAATTGTATCATATGTTTCATATCGTAACTAAATTATCTATTAAGAATATGAAATTCAAGTAAAATTTTACTTTAAGTAAATCAGTTATGTGTCTAAAGATTAACTTTATATAACAAAAATATATAATGCAAAAGTTTAAGAACAAATCAGTTCATAATGTATCATTAGCAATTTGTTGAAAACACGAAATTAGAAAATTACAAAATACTTTAATGTGAATAATTTTTTAGAGAAACACTCCAAAACTTAAGAGAAATTGTCTTAAATACAAAAAAAACATGAAAAACAGTAATTACTAGTCTATGTGAATCAAATCTTCCTAGAGTGATGAGGTAGATAGACCCTTATGCTTTGGTGCATTATTATTTTCGCTGACATATCCATCATTGACGTTGTCGATGTCATTTCTCCACAGCAATGTTGCATATCTATTAACAAAAATCTTCACTGTGTATCATAAACATAATATGTATTTGATACATTATATATAAACTTAAAAAAATCAAAAGATACAACATAATTTTGAGATATATCATAATGATATATTTTGGAATATTAGAATAGACTATACAACTAACATTCACTGATACCTAATATAACAAGTTTGAAATATGACTATTCTATATTATATATGATACATGAATAAAAAAATCAGATAAACACAAAAAAAAGTCTTTATTGTATTTTATAAAATATTATGAATATAAGAAGGAAAAATTACTTCTTATCTCTTTTCAAAGTTTTCGGTTTCAAAAAAATTTCAAACACTAATTTTGCTAAAATACAAGAGGACCAGGTTGCTACACCCATGATCCCTTTCAAGCAAATAAAATTGAGGAGATTTCTTAAATAACAAAGATAATAATCCCTTTTAACCAAATAAAATTAAGAAAATTTCATAAATAGCATCAAAGATGATAATTCATTTTAAGCAAAAAAAATTGCAAAAAATAATCAAATCAAACCGATAAATTAGATATATAAGTTTTATAATTATTTATATATATTTTTAAATAAATATAAATATTTTTTTAAATTTTTAGTAACTTAAGTCTTTAACTTTACAATTTTCTCAAGCCTAACACTTAAATTTTAGCCCAATTACAATCCTAAGACCAATTCCATCAAAATTTATTACTATCATAAATTTCATAAGAGAGTCACACATTTTCTCTTAATTTAATAACTTTGTTCGTGTAATGATAACTCTAATATTGCTTAATTGAACCAACAATAACTTTTATGTAGATTGTTCACGTACTAGATGTATTTTTTTTATCAAGATACGTATGTCCTAAAAAACTTATTACTTTTCAAGCCGAAATAACTCGAAAAACTGAACTAAACTGAACCAAACCGTCAATAACCAAATCGATAGTTATTTTTTTCATTTGATTTGGTTTGATTTTAGAAATTTTTAAAACCGACTAGATTGATTTGATTTTGATTTTGACCAATAATCGATCCAAACCGAACTAGGAACACCCCTAATCATATTATATTATAAGTGGGAAGATTCAAAGCTCAAAGTTGAATTACCATTTTAACCCTACAATTTTAATAAATATTAATTTATTAATAATTAAATTAAATTTGCTTATAATCTGAAACCTAATTTAATTCTTTAAAAACGCTTCATGCATCCAACGTATAGACTGCTCAAGCGACAAACAGTTTTGGACGCTCAAGTTCATCTGATGGTGAAACTTTTCAGATGCTTCACTCATCTATATAAATCTCTCCAACAACATGTTATTGTCCAATAATCTGTTACTCTTTTATGTGCAGCAATCAAGTAACTTTTTTTCTCCTCTTTATTTATGAGTAGCTGCTCTGAATTTTCTGTTTATTGTGTATGTCTTTATCTAGCTTATTATTGTCCATCAAATTGTTTCTCTTTTCTGTGCCTGTATGATATACAGGTAAATATTTTGGTGCTCTTTTTCTTTGCCTAATAGTTACAGTGAATTTTTAACAAAAGTATGATTATTGTTCATTGAACTGCGCTTTTCATCAGTAAAAAAGCAAAATTAGAAAATAAATTCATCGAGAAACAGAGAATTGAATCACCGGAGTGTTTTCCCGATCTGCATGTGCTAATAATGGCGGCTGCTTAGTTCACCGGCGGCTTCAGAATAGTTCAAAAATAGTCCTTTTAAGTAAATGTATTAAGGGAATTATTCAGAAACGCCCCATCGATCGTTGCTGCCCCACTTCTCTTCTGCAACAGTTATGAAGTTTCATTATCCTTCTTCCAAAACCTTTTCAGCTACTCTTATCATCTGTATAAATGTCTCAAATCACATGTTATTGTCCATTAAATTGTTTCTCTTTTCTGTGCCTTTTTTTTAAACTTTTAATCATTCACTTTTGTTAAATGTTGTTTGTGGTTTTTAAACACTGCAGGTGTTTAACTTTGCTGTAGGGGACAATAGGCGAGGTCGCTTTGTTAAGGTTAATCTACTTTTGCTGACGTTAATGCTTTGGTTTTGCTCTGTTTTGCTGCTAATTGCAAATATATGTACACCCTTAGCTTCCTAGCACATTGCTAGTTTAATTGATATCTTTTACATGGTCTTATATGAACTCGCACATTACGATTACTTTTACTTGATAGCTTTTAGTGAAGGTAATGAGAATTTTCTTGAAGCTGCATGATCTTTCACAAGGAACAAGTAAGACATGAGCAGCTGCCACTGCAAGTTGCTGTAGTGTGTGTAGTACTTGTCCAAATTGGAATTGGCAATTACGTTTTAGGGCGATGTCTAAATCAATAATAAAGGATGTTCTGCTTTTTCCTTCTTTAGCATAAGGTTTGCCTCATCCTACTGAATCATAAGCATCTCAACTTTTTTATGAACATAAACGGTGAAATCTTTGAGAGTTGCTTCCTGAATCTTAACTAAAAAGTGTAGCATACCTCATTCTAATTGGGATTCACAATGGTGGAGGAACAGAATCTGAAAAAGAAGTATTCTAGCTTCAAAGAAACATGAGAGGCTACTAGATATATTTTTAAATTTTCTCTTGTTTTGTCGTCTAAATAGAGTTTCAAACAACCAAATCTTCTGTCCTAGCTAGTGGAGCTATGTGATGATCAAAATAAGCTGGTGATACTTATATTGACGAGAATGTTTACATTCATCATGGACTTTTGCTTATGTTTCATACCTTCAGTTTCATTGTGAGCTATCAAGGTCATTTGCCATTTTTAAGCAGACTTACTAACACTTCAAGTTTACTTTATAAATGCGGAATTATAGTCTATTTCCCCTCTCCTACATTTGATGAGGTTAAGTTGGCATGTCTTGCCTCATCTTAATTTTTTATATTTTTGCTCATCAATAAACTAAGTCATCATCTGATTGTTTTAAGATTAAAAGAATATTGGTGCAGCTACTGAACAACAAAAATACAAAATTGTATTCAGCAACTAAAGAATCCAAGACAATAACATACTCCAAGTCAAGTTCTTGCCATATTATGTTGCTGTAGAATGCCTTTCTACAACGGGATACAGAAAATTCTGAATTAGTTCGGTTATGAAGTTTCATTATCCTTCTTACAAAACCTTTTCAGCTACTCTCATCATCTGTATAAATTTCTCAAATCACATGTTATTGTCCATTAAATTGTTTCTCTTTTCTGTGCCATTTTTTTTTACTTTTAATCATTCACTTTTGTTTTTTGTGGTTTTTAAACACTGCAGGTGTTTAACTTTGATGTAGGGGACAATATGCGAGGTCGCTTTGTTAAGGTTAATCTACTTTTGCTGACGTTAATGCTTTGGTTTTGCTCTGTTTTGCTGCTAATTGCAAATATATGTACACCCTTAGCTTCCTAGCACATTGCGAGTTTAATTGATAGCTTTTACATGATCTTATATGAACTCGCACATTACGATTACTTTTACTTGATAGCTTTTAGTTTTGCATGCCCCACAATATTACGCGGATAAGGATACTTTGTGGATCCTCCTAGGATTGGCCTGACATAAGTTGAACCCTTTTCAGGTTCTCCAAGGACATTATTATAAGCATAGTCATAAACCCTATCCCACTCCTCAAGCTTTCCAATTCCATTTCCTCTCAAGTTCAACAATTCCTCTTCCCTATACCAGTGCAATTTTACTGGAGTTTCACTTGGAAGCCAAGCCTGCATCATGTAAAAAAAGTGCTATGTCATAAACTGCATAGGCTTATGGATATACATATTATTTGAAAAACAAAGTGCTCACCTGATTCACAAAGATTGAGTTTGATTTCCTACTTGTATGTTGTAATTAATGTCTCTCTGAAGCAGGTTCTCGCGCGTTCAAAATAATTGAACTTGGTGCTGCAACAGATTTGAGAGTAGGAATCAATTATATTCCGAAGGAGTTTCTTTTAGATCCAAGGTAATTTCCTACTCTGCAACTTGAAAGTAAATAACACGAATTTGCGTAAGATTGTACATGTTTCACTTACTAAAGAAGTGAAGAATAAAGGAAATAAAATTTACAATAATAAGCATTAGTCTATGTGAGGGAATTATTTATTGATTTTTGCAGAAACAATTGAGCTATGAGTCAGTTATGGGTCATCAAAATAGAATATTTCTCAATTTTCTGTAGATCTTTTTAAAATATCTTCTTTATCTGTCGTTTTAATTACAGTAGATTATGTCATGCTGTCTTATTTTATTTTC
>NC_028647.1:60729964-60760716 GCF_001406875.1 Solanum pennellii | reverse complement strand
TATGTACACCCTTAGCTTCCTAGCACATTGCGAGTTTAATTGATAGCTTTTACATGGTCTTATATGAACTCGCACATTACGATTACTTTTACTTGATAGCTTTTAGTGTAGGTAATGAGAATTTTCTTGAAGTTGCATGATCTTTCACAAGGAACAAGTAAGACATGAGCAGCTGCCACTGCAAGTTGCTGTAGTGTGTGTAGTACTTGTCCAAATTGGAATTGGCAATTACGTTTTAGGGCAATGTCTAAATCAATAATAAAGGATGTTCTGTTTTTTCCTTCTTTAGCATAAGGTTTGCCTCCTCCTACTGAATCATAAGCATCTAAAATTTTTTATGAACATAAACGGTGAAATCTTTGAGAGTTGCTTCCTGAATCTTAACTAAAAAGTGTAGCATACCTCATTGTAATTGGGATTCACAATGGTGGAGGAACAGAATCTGAAAAAGAAGTATTCTAGCTTCAAAGGAACATGAGAGTCTACTAGATATATTTTTAAATTTTCTCTTGTTTTGTCGTCTAAATAGAATTTCAAACAACCAAATCTTCTGTCCTAGCTAGTGGAGCTATGTGATGATAAAAATAAGCTGGTGATAGTAATATTGACGAGAATGTTTACATTCATCATGGACTTTTGCTTATGTTTCATACCTTCAGTTTCATCGTGAGCTATCAAGGTCATTTGCCATTTTTAAGCAGCCTTACTAACACTTCAAGTTTACTTTATAATTGCGGAATTAGAGTCTATTTCCCCTCTCCTACATTTGATTGAGGAATGCTACTTTCTACATCATATCTTTGGTTATGGAACTTCTGTTTAGCTTTGAAGAGGATCACATGTACCTCTTGGAAATGAGGTTCCATGGCATTCTTTGTGTTATCAATCCAATTTAAAACTCTCTTGTATGGGCCTATTATCCGATTGAATAAATATAGACCAGAAAAAAGAATCTGTAATGTAGACCAGAAAAAAATGACGTGGTTAATATTTTTCAAGGTCAATAACGTGGTTGATTGAATCCATGGCATGCTACTGTCTTATTTTATTTTCAAGATTTGTGTGAACATGCAATGTACCAAATCTCTGTTTACACTGAAATTTTGTACTAATTATTAGCTGTAATATGGTTAGTTTTAAGTCACAGCTTAACTTAGCAGCAATCATACACTTCATCGATCATCGATGTTTTAAGTAGATGAATTTGCAAATACTATTTACCTGCTAGCCAGCTTCAATGGTATTAAGGTCATCACCAAAAGTACCAGAAATGATCCAGCATGTTTGATAGGACAGAAAATATTTTCCTATAAGTAATTTTGTGGACAACAATTTTCTGAAATATTTTGTACGAAAACACAATATTTGCGTCCAGTTAAGATATTATAGAATAAAGTTATTATCATAATATGCAAACAGATTGTCCACCAAGGACTTTTCCATTTTGAATTCTATACATTTGCAATATTTCCGTTATAGTAACTTGTTACATTTTTATTGATTTACTTCTATTTGAATCTACGTTTATCATCTCTTCATGTTCTAATAATGTTAGCAGGTTTCTTGCTTTTGGAAACACAAGAATATGTATCATTTCTCCACCCTGGAACTTGCTTCAATTAATGTGATATTTATACTATTGTTAGTTGAAGTTGCTCGCTTTTAAAATTTAAAAAGAAAAATAGTTTATGTTTCGTGAATATTACATTCTTGATCATCTTTGTTATTAGACCAAAAGAACACTAATTATATAAAAACAAATAGCATTTGCGTCACAAATATATATTGTATTAGTACATCCTAGATACTACAAAAATACAATGACAAGTCTAGAAGAGCTCGAGAACCAGTGCCTACTAATTAGCAAGTTGAAGAAATATGCAACAGAATAGGTTATTAAAGTCTTAGGCATTCGTCGGAGTTTAACAAAAGAGTATAAAAATGCAATGGTGAAGGTATTCGTTGGCAACTGATATTAGTCGACGAAGAGGTAACTCTATTTTAAAATTTTGTTATATAAATTATTTAATATGTTAACTTCTTTTGAAATTCTAATGATTATGGTCCTAACCACAGGGTACAAAAATACAAACCACTCTTTTCAACAAAGATGTTCATGCATGGAACAAGTCTTTTCAACTTAATCAAAGTTACTACATTATAAATGGAAAATTAAATGGACCTAAACCAAACTTCTTATCCGTACATAAGGAGCTCGAACTAGCATTTATGAACAACACCGAGGTCGTTGAGGACAAAAGTCATGTTAATACTGAACAATTTTCAAATGGATTTATTACATTTGATGAAGCTGAAAAAATCACTAATGGAAGTTTGTTTGGTAAATTTCACAAAATTTTTATTGTTTGTTCCATACATTAAGAAAATAGGTTTTTTAACACATTGTTTTGTATAGATGTGGTGTGTATTTTACTCACAATAAAAGCACTAACTGGAGAAGGATGAAGCATTAGACGCGAAGTAATCATTACAAACGAAAGGTAACATATACTTTTTATGCATCCTACATATAAATATTTCACGTTAATCAACATTTATCATAAATAAAATTTGTTACTTGTATAGGTATGATCGAAAAGTCATGACTTTATGGGGAGACTTTGCTGAAATTGAAGGTCAAATGTTACAAAGCCTTGAAAGTCACAAACCAGTTCTTGCCTTTTGTGATGTAAAATCATCAATTTATCAAGGTATACATCTCCACACTTGATATATTTGAGTCAATTTTCAAAGTACATACAAGTATCAATGAATTAATTACTCCTGTTGAAATAGGGGATTTTGTCCTTTCCACAACTCCTGTTAGTAGTTTGCTTATAAATCCACAATTTGAAAAAGCGAACAATCTCCAAAAATGGTAAGTAATACATGTTTCATCACACTTATTTAAAGGCTACCCACATGCTACATCATTAATATTTTTTATTCATTTCTTAAAAATTTCAGGAATGACAACATGAAGGCAGAAAAGATTGACGTAAGCTAATGCCAAGCAGACTAATGCAAACTGCCCGTCAAGTGAAAATTAGTAATATTTCAAATGGTTCACTTGCCATTGTGAAGGTACTTTCCTATACAACACTCATCTTTTATTCCAATTATATATTACAAATGTAATTACGTGATTTACTGAATTTACGTATAGGATATGTACTATAAGTTCAACGTTACGGTTACTGACATTGACAGTAACACCGACCCATGGTATCCTGGTTGCAACAAATGCTACAAGCGAGTTACTGTTATAAATAGTATTGCAAATTGTACCTACTGTAGAGCTGAAGATATTGATTATGAGGCGAGGTAAACTACACAAACAACCAAGAACAAATATTGCTTACTCCAGATGCATGAAAAAATTATTATCAACTAATGAGCTTACTATATCGCTATCAAATAATTAGCACCATACTGATTAAAACATCCGATTTGATTTAGATATCGGTTAAAGATTGATGTCACTGCTTAGGATCAATTTCTAAGCATTACAATGTTTGATGCTGCAAAATACTATTTTGGTTGTAACGTAAAAGAGTATGTTCTCTCTACATCTGAAAAGGTAAATCACTTACTCTATGAAATATTGGCCTGTATAAATAACTTTATCCTATTTCAATTGTAAGGCTAATATATACGTTTTCATATTCCACAAAAAGAATAATCACCATACTATCGCAAGATGGTATTGAGTAAAGGGAAAGAATTCAGTATCCTTGTTAAGATTGATCGTAAATTTCCAGATGTTGACACAAACATGAATGTGATAGCTATGGAGATACATGAGGTTTCCAAAAAATTACCACCAGATCAAACCAAGGTTAAAATACCAATTACAAAACAAAGAAGCAAGAGGACAAAGATACTAACTGATGATGAAAAATGAAAAAAATAGTTGCAGGCATACCTCATGTTGAAAAAGATATTGCAGCAGTTCAAATTGACATTGAAAATCCACAAAAAAAATACATACAAGAGGACTAACAACATTAAACAAGTCATTGCAGATGATAATCCACAGAAATTGAGGATACATGAGGTAGAAAAACAGAATGTACTAGATGAAAGTGACGACGAAGCCCCACTAACTCAACTACAAAGAAAAAGGACCAGGAAGGTTAAACGGAAAAACATCATGCCCTATCCGATGGAAAAGAAGATCAAAGAGGGAAAAAAAATAATATATAGTTGATCTAAAATTTCCTTATTTTTATCTACCAATGCTTATTATCTCCCTTATATTTAAAAACAACTTACCTTTTTTCACCAAGCAACTTCACCTAACATCACTTTTATTTTTAACTTACTTTCCTATATCAATGAATTTTGTTAACTGTTTCACTAAACATTCAATGTATGCAATTTATTACTTCAAAACAGATCAACAACAATCTTCTGCTGCAATGTATATCCTCATACATAAAAAAGGTTTGCATACATCCTACCCTATAATAGATTTTTTTTCTATATATGTCAAATATGTGACTACAATTGCCATTAATGATTTTGTTATGTTTTAGATCACTGCTAAATTACATATGCTAAATAGGAAGAGATAAGAGAAGTGTCACACCAACAATCCAAATTTTATCACCATCAAATCAACAATGACACACAACCAACATCAAGGTAAATCTAATATGTTAAGTACTTATCACAATTCAAAATTAAATTTAACCCTTCTATTCACTTCACTTCACAGGTGATACAAATATAACCACTCCTTTCATGCCAAATCAAGCAGGTGATAAAGTAAAAACATTCCTTCTACCAATAAAACTGATCAGCATGACAACCATACAAAAAAAATCCACCAACACAGGTAAGAACTTACATAATCATGTAAAATCCAACATACATGAGTACTTAGTACAATGCAAACATATTCGCATACACACATACAAAAATATTACATCCTTTGTCTAAATGTACCAAAAAATGTTCCCCTTATAGAGAAAAGTCAATTGCAAAGCGCATTGCGAAGAGTGGATAAGTATATATTAGCAACCCAAACAATATCACATCTAGAAGATGAACATCCACGTTTGCAAAAGCAGCATAAAATCAATTGACTATTTAGAGCATTATCTGAAGAGTCTGAAGTTAGAGGTACATCGGAAAACCCTATTCATATCTTACATAACTTCAATATTCAATAATTTTATCAAATTACATTTCTAACATATCTCTAAAAATATTTCTATATATAGGAATTGTTGCTTATAACTTATTTTTATCATATCTGCACGTGCTGAAAGCCGTCCCAGAATCTATTTATTGTGCTGCAAAAAAATTGGAACATGAACCTCCAGCATTCTGTTGTGCAAGCGGATATATCAAATTGGCAAACACTGAAGCACCAACAGAACTATATGAAATGTTTGTGGCATCTACTCAAGACGCGGTAGAGTTTCGCAAAAATATTCGTGCATATAATAGTATCTTTGCTTTTACATCTTTTGGTGTTAACCTGGATAAGGAACTAGCATCTGCAAAAAAAGGAGTATACACATTCAGGGCACAAGGTCAAATTTATCACGATCTACCATTGTTGCTACCACGTGATAACAATCCATGTTACTTCCAACTATACTTCTTTGATACAGACAACGAATTGACCAACAAGCTATCAAAGGTGAATGAAGGAATTCTTTCAGACCATATTGCAAAAAAAATCAAACAGGTAATGGAGAGTAACCCATATGCACAAATATTTTGCCAATTAAAAAACCAAACAAGTTTCCACAATTTTCAACTTCGTATTGCTGCAAATGCCTCTTTGGATCAACGAGTGTACAACAGACCCTCGGTAAGTCAAGTAGCAGCAATTTGGATCGATGGAAACAATCGAAATATACCTTTTGATCGAGAAATAATTGTTCACGAGCACTCAGGGTACAAACATAGAGTAAAACACTATTTTGGTTGTTATGACCCTCTTTAATATCCTTTGTTATTCCCAAGAGGTGAAGGTGGATGACATCAAGGAATAAGAAAACAGAGCAAAAGACTGCCTCACAGAAGAAGTGCTCACTCACCACCTATACTCAATGATATTCCAACATTCAAATCAGCTGATGCAGTATTAGCCAACGAGGATCAAGGTAAAATATATTACATTATGGCCTCTTATAGCAAAAATGTAGTCATGTTCTTCACAAGTTAGTAACTGATAAAAAACACATACACGATATAAAAGAATATTACCAAAGGCGTACAAAATACAATTATAAGAAAATACAGTTTTCTACTATACCAATATGAAAACCAACATAAAATAAATATAATGTTAATATGATTCCTTTCACTTGTAGATGTCCGCCGTGAGACAATAGGAAATGTTTCTTGCAGAGAGTACTATTGTTATAAGCTACAACTACGAGAAACAGAGAGGTCAGTATTACTACTATGTGGAAGATTACTACAATAATTTGTGGTTGACATGTACATAAAATTGGAAACAACAAGGCTAGAATATTTCAGAAAGGAACAATCAAATTTTAGAAGAGAGGTTTATCAAGGTATTGTTGATAGTGTCAGCTCGGGAGAATGCAGGGGAGATAGAATTGGGCAAAGAATACTACTTCCATCATCTTTTATTGGGGGGCCACGATATATGAAAAAACGCTATATGGATGCAATGGCTTTGGTACAACATTTTGGTAGACCAGATCTGTTTATAACAATGACGTGCAATCCTGACTGGATTGAAATCCAACAAGAAGTGCGCCCCAGACAAACTCCTCAAGATAGACCTGACTTGGTAACAAAAGTATTCAGAGCTAAGTTGCAGGATCTAAAAGACCAAATTTTCAAGAAAGAAATATTTGAAATTGTTGTTGCTCATGTATTCGTGGTAGAATTTCAAAAACGGGGACTACCACACATACACCTACTTCTCATATTAAAAGAAGGGCACAACATCAAATCAGGAGATCAGTACGATAGGTTTATCTCAACAGAGATTCCATATATATATGAGTATCCTATATTGCATAAATTAGTGCTCAAACATATGATGCATGGTCCATGTGGAAACAAACGTCCAACAAACACATGCATTAAATCAATCCAAGCAAAAGATGGATATCCAATTTATAAAAGAAGAATGGATGGAAGAATAAAGATTGTTTGTGGAATGCATATGACAAATCAATGGGTAGTACCTTATAGCCCTTATCTGCTTACAAGATACAATTGTCACATTAATGTTGAGGTTTGCTCAGGAGTCAAAGCAATAAAGTATCTATACAAGTATATATATAAAGGACATGATCGGTGTGCAGTTTATGTTCAGTCTGATGATGGTGAAAATGTTATTGACGAAATACAAACATTTCAAGATGCGCGATGGGTCTCACCGCCTGAAGCACTATGGAGAATATATGAATTCAACTTGACTGAAATGCAACCTGCAGTCATCAACCTTCAACTACATTTGCCAGAAAAACATTCAGGTACACATATTAATGCATTATAATACACATTTACTTAAAAGAATAATTAAAATTATCAAATACAAATGCTAACTCAAAACAAAATCACAGTGTTTTACTGGAAAAATCAAAATTTAAAAAATGTTAACGCCTGGGATGGTGTCAAGCAAACAATGTTGACAGAATATTTCAGAATGTGGTCAATTGACTCTGAAGCAAAAACATATCTTTATAGAGAATTTCCAAAATATTATGTTTGGAATTCAAAGGTAAAGACTTGGATAAAAAGGAAAACAAGATCTGTAATTGGTCACATTGCAATCGGTAAGCTGAATGTAGTAAGCTATAAAATCATACACATTGATAATTTTTAAACTTATTAATAAGTACATATTGATTATATTGCACAACTAATCCTCGAGAAGGGGAAAGATATAAGATATTATGAGTGGTTGTTACTAAACCATGTAAAGGGACCATTGTCATTCAACGACTTACTCACGGTCAATGGAAAGCAATGTCAGACCTTCAAAGAAGCAGCCAAAGAAAGAGGGTTACTTGAGTCCGACAACAGCATATCAGAATGTATGAGAGAGACTGTTGTTTTCAAAATGCCATTCGCTCTTAGAAGTTTGTTTGCTACAATTTTGGTTCATTGTAACCCAACGGATATTAGAAAACTCTGGGATACTTATTATAAGGATATGTCAGAGGACTTCAGCAGTCTATATGGCAACTCACACAATACTATACTACAGTCTACTCTGAATAGTATTAATAATTGCTTGCAAAGTATGGGCAAAAGCATAGACATATTGACATTCCTCAACTAGATCACAATTTCCTCGAAGTTGGTTCATCAATTTGTAGAGAAATAAATGAAGAAATGTCCGTGCAGATACCACCAGAAGATTTTGATGCACAATCACAATTAAATCCAGAACAACATCATGCTTTTACAAAAATAATGCAAACAATCAATGCTGGAACAACTGCAATATTCTTTGTGGATGGACCCGGGGGAACTGGAAAGACATACCTATACCGTGCATTACTTGCCAATGTTAGATCAAGAGGTATGATAGGTTTGGCAACAGCAACCAGTGGCGTAGCTGCTTCAATATTACCAGGAGGACGTACAGCACACTCAAGGTTTGAGATCCCTCTTCAAACAAGTGAATCAACTATGACAAACATGTCAAAGCAAAGTGGTGTTGCCAAATTGATTAGAAAAGCAAAAGTGATTATATGGGATGAAGCACCAATGGCCAAACGACAAACAATAGAAACAGTCGATATGAGCTTCAGAGACATAATGGACATCGATAAACCATTCGGCGGAAAAGTCATGGTTTTTGGAGGATATTTTTGGCAGGTGTTACCAGTAGTTCCAAAATCAACTCGAGCAGAAATTGTAAATGCAAGCTTGGTAAAATCATATCTGTGGCCTTTGATGGAGAAGATTCAATTTACTAGAAATATGAGAGCAAGAACAGATCCAACATTCAGTGAGTTCTTACTTCGAGTGGGTAACGGTGATGAACGAACAATAAGAGAAAATTTAATCCTCAACAATCAAACATTCCAAGGATGGAATTCCAGAAGAATCCATAATAAAAGAGATATTTCAAAACCTGCAAGAAAATGCTGCAACAACAAAATATGTCACTGAAAGAGCTATTTTAGCAAGCAGAAATGACCATGTGGATAAAATTAACAACAAGTTAATATCTCAATTCCCATGTGAAAGCAAGATATTCAATAGCTTTGACTCAGCAGAAGATGACACCAACAAATATTACCAAGAAGAATATCTAAATACTTTAACACCAAACGGTCTCCCACCACATAGGTATTGAACATAATACATTACAACTTACAAGAGGCGGAAAAAAAAATGGATAGATTTTCACATATGTTATTTAATGCAGGTTAGAATTGAAGGAAAATGCACCTATCATGTTGCTAAGGAATTTGGACCCTTCAAGTGGCTTATGCAACGGCACACGAATGATATGTCGAGGTTTCTCTCAAAATGTCCTGCATGCAGAAATATCAAGTGGTCATTCTGCAAAAAAACATGTGTTTCTTCCAAGAATACAACTATCACCACCAGAAAATGAAGGATATCCATTTAAATTCATTCGAAAGCAATTCCCCATACGCCTTTGTTTTGCAATGACTATAAATAAAGCTCAAGGTCAAACAATTCATAATGTTGGTTTTTATTTTTCCCAACATGTTTTCTCACATGGTCAATTGTACGTGGCGCTATCAAGAGGGATATCTATGTCCACAACAAAAGTACTTGTCCTAACAGAGCAACCCAAAAGTCAAAAAGGAACGTACACAATGAACATCTTCTATAAGGAAGTTTTAGGTACAATAACCCCATATACATATATGGTCATTCTAACACATATAATTAAATATTTACATATACTATATACTAACAACATTACATTGCTTCAAATCACAGGTTTAGAAGATGCAAATAAACCTATACAAGCATAATGGATTCTTCAACAACCCACACTCTAAAATGTGTTAGGGTCATTTTCAAAATATTTCTTTCATTACTATTATCAACTTTATTAACATTATATTCTATTATAATGTTTAAATATTAGTATTATTAACAATTAACCGTACTTCCATTTAAACACTTCATATTAACTACATGTTATTGTTACTATTTATTATAAAATGCGTCAAATCTTTTTCACTATACAACATCACTAATACCTCATGTAATTATCAAAAGACTAATAAACACAATGTACGCTTCTATACATCAATAACAATTCACCCAATCATCAAAACACATATTTAAAAGAAAAAATTCACATAGAATGATATTACTTACCATAGCTCACACGTGCAACGCACGTGTCCCTGACTAGTAATGAATAAAAGTGAGTTAAGCTTTGTTGGGACCAATTAGTAAGCAGCAATATGAATTTATAGATTAAGCAACTACCCTTCCTTAACCGAACAGAAATAGGAATATAATATCATTGATTCTATTGTATTAATGATGAAACTGATAAATAATGGTGTGTAACTATATATTGTTTGACATGATGAAAGAGAAATATATGAGAACGAATCATACCAATAACAAGAATTTAAATTTGATTATTTGTCTTGATTATGAATATATCCAAATTTCAATAAAGGAGTCATGTATCGTTTTTTGCATTCCAAATATTAGTATCTTCCTGGCTTGATCAGTTTGGAATGTATGAGTAAATTTGTGTTTTATATTTGCTTCCACTCTAATTATTTTAGTGTATATGCATTGCACGTCAACACCTGTGTATGTTGTGAACAAGAGGAGTCAAGTTCCTGACCTTGGTTAGCAAAACTAGGTCCACTACTTACTAACTATTCGACGAGAACTTTGGAATTCAATTTAGGAGGAAACCAAGTAGTATGGCAGGGTGCAACCCATACAACTACATAGCTTAAGACGAATGGAAGCCATTGCATCCTGTTTTTGTTTGGAGATATATAGTTACTGGTCATAACTCTGTTACAGAGCAGCCTACTGTTGAACTAGCAAATTTGTTAGAATAATATGATGATGTATTTCAAAAGCCATCGGGATCGCCACCTTTTCGTATCAAGGATCATGCTATACATCTCAATTCTGGGGCACAACCGGTGAATGTTATTTCGAGAAACAGGTCATGGAGCAAATGGTTTCAGAGATGCTTAAAGAAGGGGTGATATGGGCTAGCACCAGCCCATTCTCATCACCGGTGTTGCTAGTTCGGAAGAAAGACAGTACTTGGCGTTTTTGTGTTGACTATCGAGCACTCAATGCAATCACAGTAAATGATCGGTTCCCAATCCCAACTATTGATGAATTATTTGACGAATTGCATGGGGCTCATTATTTATCTAAGCTTGATCTACTCGCAGGTTACCACCAGATTCGTGTGACCCCTGAGGATGTGTCTAAAACAGCCTTTCAAACTCATGATGGTCACTATGAGCTTAGTAATGCCATTTGGATTAACCAATTCTCATTCAACCTTCCAGGCAACAGTGAATGATATTTTCAGGCCACAGTGCGTGGTTTTTTTCTCGTATTTTGACGATATCTTGGTCTACAGCCCTTCTTTCTTGGAACACATATTTGGAGCATCTGGAGACTGTCTTACAATTACTACGAGAACATCAATTAGTGGCTAAACGCACTAAGTGTTTGTTTGGGCAGCCATCAGTTGATTATTTGGGCCACATTATTTCAGATCAAGGCATGGCAGTGAATCCAGATAAAATTGAGGTGATACAACAATGGCACCCTCCTAAAACGGTAGAAGAGGTACGCAGTTTCCTTGGACTCGCTGGGTATTATCCACGTTTTATTCACCACTTTGCAGCTATAGCAGGGCCGCTTTATAACTTGTTGAGGCGAGACTCCTATCAGTGGACAGAGGCAGAGCAGGAGGCCTTCGACACTCTTAAGGCCAAACTGGTTTCTACTCCTATCTTATGTCTTCCTGACTTTGGCCAAGAATTTCAGGTTGAGACTAATGCATCGGGGCAAGGCATTGTTGCTATGCTTTCTCAAAAGGGCCATCCAATCGCATACTTCAGTCAACAACTGAGTGCCCAAATGCAAAAGTCGTCCACTTACCATCGAGAAATTTTTGCAATAATTCAAGCTGTGAGTAAATGGAGGCAATACTTGTTGGGGAGAAAGTTCACTATTATTACTGATCAACAATCATTGAGGAGCCTCACAAATCAAATTATTCAAACTCCTGAGCAACAAAAATGGCTCACCAAGTTAGTGGGTTTTGATTTCCACATAATCTACAGGCCTAGGAAACAAAATAATGCTGCAAATGCACTTTCTCGTAACTTTGAGGCAACCTATATGAGCATCTCTATTACGTCACTGGGACTGGAACAAGAGTTGAGACAACTAAATGCTAATCACTATGAGTTATTAGCAATACAGCAAGCGAAACAAAGATTGGATGAGGAATTTGTTGATTACAAGTTTGAGGAGGGGATATTATTTTACAAAGGTCGGATAGTAATTCCTTACTGATTCACCTTTGCGCCATAAGTTGATGTTTGAGTTTCATGCCACTTCTATTGGGGGTCATGCTGGGGTTGCTCGGACTTACCATTGATTGGCCTCCAACTTCTTTTGGAAGCATATGCGCAAGGATGTACAGTCTTTTGTTGCAACTTGTCACATTTGCCAACAGATGAAAGACTCTCACTTGTACCCGGCAGGTTTAATTCAGCCCTTGCCAATACTGGACCAAGTCTTTGAGGATATTGACATGGATTTTATCACTTGCCTTCAAGCTCCAAAGTCAAGACTACCATCATGATCGTAGTGGATCGTCTCACCAAATATGGACATTTTATACCCTTACCATCCACTTTCTCAACTTATACGGTGGCTGAAGCATTTGTGATTTGGGTTATCAGGTTACATGGAACCCCACGAACTATTGTAACAGATCGAGATCCTCGCTTTCTTCACTCTTTTTGGTAGGAGATTCATCGTTTGCAGGGGTCTACGTTGGCTATGAGTACAGCTTATCACCCTCAAACGGATGGCCAATGTGAGGCGTTCAACAAATGTGTTGAGAAGAACCTAAGATGTTATGTTGTTGATGTTACTGCTACTTGGGTTTCCATGTTGCCTTTGATACTAGTATTACTTAGGAGTTAAGAAAAAGAAGAAGAAGAATGACTAAAGAGAAAGAAACTCTAGAGCAAGTAAATAAGCAATTCTTTTCATAACTTGGGAAAGAGAGAAGCAGTACAATATATAGAAATCAGATGGGGACCAGTGGGGACCAATCCTGGACACATGTCCTTCTTCTACTCACTACTCTGATCTCCGTAACTTACTCATAATGAAAATTAATTCCCCCTGATAATAACAAGCATTATGCGGAATGTGTAAATACTAAAACTATATATAAAGATAACTGAGGAATAGAAACAGAATTATCTTAACTAATGCAACTCTAATGGAATTAACTGTCTGTTCATACTCTATTTAAAGCTAAGTGTACCACTCCTTAATGCTAGCAATTTCCCTTTGTATCAGATCTCCCCTGTTGAAAATTTTCTTGACCTCAAGGAAGGAATAAGGGAAATCTGATTTAGAGAGCATGATAATCTTCCCAGGTTGCTTGCTCAACTGGTAGTTGATCCCACTGAATTACCACCTGTGAAGCAGCCTTATTACCCTTCTGTATCATACGTCTTTCTTTGATCTTTTGTGGTTGTGGGTAGTATGGACTTGCAATGTCAATGACTGGAGGATGATTGATCTTTTCAGGTAGGATGTAACTTCAATTGAGCAGGTAGTGAGAGCTTGTAAGCTACCCTTCCTATCTTTTGCAGAATTTGAGAAGGGCCATAGTACTTAGCTGATAACTTAGAGAAAGGAGATCCTGAGAGAGTGACTTGCCTATAAGGTTGAATTTTAAGGTACACCCAATCTCCTTCGTTGAACTGCACATCAGATCTATGTTTGTTGGCCTGACTCACCATCCTGTGTTGAGCCCTGTGTAAATGATATTGTAACAGCTGAAATTTGAGTTCCCTGGTTACTAGGCTTCGATCCACCGCTTCTACTCCTGAATCACCAGTTGCATAGGGCAAGTGTAGTGGGGGAGGTTGACCATATAAGGCTTCATAAGGCGTGGTTTGAATGGATGAGTGAAATGTAGTATTGTGCCACCAATCAGCAGCTGCCAAATAAGAAAACCAATCTGCCTGTGAGTCAGAACAGAAACACCTAAGATAAGTCTCAAGACACCTGTTCACCACTTCAATTTGCCCATCACTTTGAGGGTGGAAAGTAGTAGATGTGCCTAATGTCACTCCCAACATGGAAAATAGTTCCTGCCACATTTTACTTGTGCTCACTATGTCTTCAGGAATGCCATGTAACTTGTACACATTGTCCATAAACAACCTGGCAATATCAGTCGCAGAATAGGGATGAGATAGGCCAATAAAGTGAGCATACTTAGTTAATCTATCCACAACTACCCATATGACTGTTTTTCCTTTTGACTTAGGCAAACCTTCAATGAAATCCATGCTAATGCTGCTCCATGCTGTTGTAGGGATCTTGAGAGGTTGTATCAACCCCGGATAGGGAATTGTATCATACTTGTGCCTTTTACAAACATCACAGGTTTTAATGTGCCTTTGGATATCTTCCCTCATGCCTTTCCAGTAAAACAATGCAGCTATTCTCCTGTAAGTAGGTTCAATTCCAGAATGCCCTCCCACTGTTGAATCATGCCAAATTTGAATAATGTCCTGTCTCAGTTTCTCTTCAGGCCCCACCACCAATTTCCCATTCTTCCTTAATTGGTTATGGACAAAAGAGAACCCTTGCATTTAAGAGTGTTTGCCTTTCAACTCTTGAATCCTCGTAGTCAATTCAGCAGCTAACTCCCAACTCTTCATGATCAACCCCAACAAATCCGTCTTGATTGTTGATAAGGTAAGTGCAGCCAACTCAGCTATAGGCAATCTTGATAGTGCATCTGCCACCTTGTTCTCTTTTCCCATTTTATATTCAATGATGAAATCATATTGCATTAACTTAGTTATCCATTTGAGCTGTGACCCTGTGTGCAACTTTTGTTCCAACAAAAATTTCAAAGCTTTTTGATCAGTCTTCACTGTAAAGGGCCTGCAAATTAGATACTGACTCTACTTGTTCACAGCCAAAACTAAAGCCAATAGCTCCTTGTCATACATTGAGAGGGTTTGATGCCTAGGGGATAATCCTTTGCTCAAATAAGCAATAGGTTGTCCCTTCTGCATTAAGACTGCTCCAATGTCTACACTACAAGCATCAGTCTCCACTTCAAATGAGATAGAAAAATCAGGCAACAACAGAGTTGGAGCTGTTGTCAACACCCTCTTGAGACTCTCAAAAGCATCTGTATCTTTGCTGGACCATCTAAAGTTATCCTTTTTCAACAAGTCTGTGAGAGGCTTGCTAATAACTCCATAGCCTTTTATAAACCTCCTATAGTAACCAGCAAACCCAAGGAAACCTCTCAATTGCTTGAGGTTAGTAGGTTCAGGCCAAGATTGGACAGCTTCCACCTTCTTAGGATCTGTAGCCACTGCATAAGCAGAAATATAATGACGTAAGTATTCCACCATTTTAGCTGCAAAGACACATTTGCTTTCCTTGGCAAAAAGTTGGTGTTGGACTAATAATTCAAAGGTGGTCCTCAAATGGTCTACATGCTTCTCCAAATTCCTATTAAACACCAGTATATCATCAAAAAACACAAGGATGAACTTCCTCAAGTGTTTTTGAAAAATATGATTCATGAGACCCTGGAAACTTGAGGATGCATTGGTCAATCCGAATGGCATGACCAAATATTAATAATGTCCTGTATGTGTTTTAAAGGCAGTTTTATGTACATCGGTAGGAGCCATCCTAATTTGATGATATCCTGCCCTTAAATCAATTTTTAGTGTATACTTGGGACCCCCCAATTCCTCCAACAGTTCTTCAATGATGGGTATTGGAAATTTATCTTTGATAGTAACCTTATTTAAAGCTCTATAATCTACACAAAGTCTCCAAGAACCATCTTTCTTACTCACTAACACAGGTGAGGCATAAGAACTAGAGCTATATTGAATAATACCTTGATCCAGCATCTTTTGGACCATAGTTTCAATCACATCTTTCTGAATTGGTGAGTATCTGTATGGTCTGGAATTCACAGGTTGACTGCCTGTTGTAAGAGGAATGTGGTGATCAAAGACCCCTCTTGAAGGAGGCAATTCACTTGGCTCCTTGAATAGTTTCTTGTATTCCTTCAGTAGTGCTTGAACCTCCTTGGGCTTCTCCTCTCTATTTTGTAAACCCTTCTTCTTTTGGCATCCCAGCCATACACACCTTGATCATAAAGATTTGTGCAGTGTCCACAGTGATGTTATTGAATGCCTTAGCATCCACAGTTTTAAATGTTGGATGAGCACCGTGCAAGGTTATGGGCTTACCATGGTACTCAAACTTCATTAGAAGCTTTCCAAAGTTCATTTGTATGTCTCCAAGTTTGCACAACAATTGGATACCCAACACAACATCACAACTTCCTATTGGCAATACTAGGAAGTCATCTTGAAACATGGTGCCCTGCAATAATCCATTTGAACTTTTGCTTCCCTTTACAGATTGAATTACCCTCCCATATGCTACAGAGACATCCTGTGGGCTAATGTCATGAAACTGACAACCTATTCTCCTAGCAGCCTTCTCATTGATGAAATTGTGGGTGGAACCACAATCAATGAGGACAATGATAGGCTTCTTCTCAGTGTACCCCTGGATACTCAAGGTTTTGTACCCTCTAGTCCCATTCAAAGCTTGGAGATATATTTCACAATTCTCCATGACCTCTTCTTCGTCTAAGAGTAATTTTGCCTCATCTACTCCTTCCTCCTCTTGTGTCAACTCTGCTGAATCATCTGATTCTAGCTCCAGGGAATACAATTGCCTCTTGGCTTTACATTTGTGGCCCAAACTGTATTTTTCATCACAGAAAAAACACAGCCCCTTGGATCTCTTTTCATCCATTTCAGCAGGGGTCAACCTTCTCCTTCTGTTAGTGTCAAACTTAGCAACATTGGAATTTTGGAAACTTGACCCCTGACCCTTGGCTCTAGTACTGTCACTATAACCTGGAGAACTCCTAAGGTTAGAATAATTGTGACCAGTGTTAGAACACTTCATTGCCTTGCTCTGAGCAGCAAAATTAGACTCATGAAGTCTAGCTAGATAATAGGCTTGGGGTAAAGATCCTGGGTTTCCAATCCTTACTGCACCTCTGAGTTCAGGTTTTAGATTGTTTAGGAAAATGCTAACAGCATGCTCTATTGTAAGATTTATCCTAGTCATGACACTATCAAAAGCCTTTTGATAATCTTTAACTGAACCAGTATGCTTGATATTCATTATCTCAGTCATGGGATCTGAGTACTCAGCCCCAAATCTGTCTGCCAAAGCATATACATATTCTTCCCAACTAGGAGGAGGTATCTGACCTCTATTTCTCATGTATCCTTGATGCCACTGCAATGCATCTCCATCAAAGTGAATGGCCACTAGTTTCATTCTTTGATGGATAGGTATCTCTTCCATAGAGAAAAACTGCTCCACCTTATACAACCAAGTTATTAGGTCCTCTCCATTAAACTTTGGGAACTCTATTTTGGTATATTTGGTAAAAGTAGGCAGGGGAATATTGGAATGAAAATTGTTCTGGTTAGGGCTAAAAGTCATGGGTTGAAATTGTTGAGTCATGGGATGTGTATGGCAAACAAAAGGAGCATGATGGTATATTGGTTGTGGGATTTGAGTGTTCTGAGCATAGTAGGGAGCATAGGACTGATTTTGGTTGTATGATGTGGTGGTGTTTGGTACATGAGAAAATGGGGTTTGAAGATGTGGCTTAGGAAATTGGAGAGCTGGTGTGGGTGAAAATTGAGAAGAAAACACAGGTATGGGAACAGTTTGGGTCTGGAAAGGGGAAGGGTGGCTTAAGGGATTTTGAGTAGTTTGAATGTAGGATGTGTGAGTGGGTAAGCTAGAGGAAGCTGGTATAGTTGATATTGGCAGGGATGGAACCTGAATTTGCTGACTTGGGTGAATATAAAGTGAAGGTTGTCTTACTAGATGTGAGGCTGAAGAATTTCCCAATCGTGAGGAAGAATTCTCCAAACGCAGTGGCAGATCAGAAGGTGAGTACAACTCCTCCTCTAGCTGGATCACACTCTTATCTCTTTCCGGTCTCCTTCCACCATGTACAGCTTCACTAAGCTCTTTCAGGGCTTTCTCTTGATTCCTGGCTGCCATTTCTTGATTAGCTTCCAGTTGGTCCTGTCTGCTTGAAAAATTAGCCATGTCAAGTGACATTTTTTCTAGTACACTTAGTACTTCTCTCATCTCATTCACCATCGAGTTTTCCACAGAGCCAGAAAAGAGCTCTGATACCACTGATACTAGTATTACTTAGAAGTTAAGAAAAAGAAGAAGAAGAATGACTAAAGAGAAGGAAACTCTAGAGCAAGTAAATAAGCAATTCTTTTCATAACTTGGGAAAGAGAGAAGCAGTACAATATATAGAAATCAGATGGGGACCAGTGGGGACCAATCCTGGACACATGTCCTTCTTCTACTCACTACTCTGATCTCTGTAACTTACTCATAATGGAAATTAATTCCCCCTGTGTCACGACCCAAAAATGGACGTGATGGCACTCGTCTTATCCCACCAAGACAAGTCAGCCTAAAACTCAACCATTACAATAAAGTGCAGAAATAAAATATAAGTAACTTAATAAAACCCCCCAAAACCTGGTAGTCACGTGTACAAGCCTCTAAAATATTACAATTGATTCAAAAGAAAACTCAAGTCTCAAATGAATTTGTTTCTAGAATAGAACAAGATCATAATTAAGGAGAAGAAAGTCTGCTGAGATGGAAACAGCTACCTCACAAATCTCCAAGAAGCTTCGGAAAAGAAGAGAATGACAAGTACAACAAAAATCAAGGCTCATAACCTACAAAAAAATTTGTAGAAGCAAGGGGTGAGTACCAAACCACACGGTACTCAGCAAGTAATACTCTAAACACAAGCTAAGGGGATGAAATACGAGTACTCCTACCACCCCCAACCGAACCTCCACAACTACAACCTGCATTAAAATCTATCCAACATAACAGCTCAGAGTTTACATAGCACGTAGCTCAACAACAACACTTAGACAAATTACAAATCCTCAACAACAATACTTCAACAAATTACATATCCGCAATAACAAGCTCAATATTAATCTATCACAAGTTCCACATGAGGCAATCAGAAGATCAGCAAAACACGATATCAATTCACTAATAATAAGTATGTGCAATGCAATGGAATGCAATGTCAAGTTAATGATGCATGTCTGACCTAATGATACACACCCGCTGTCTCTCAGTCCGGGACCCATGGGGGACATATCTGTCCATGCATCTGTCGCGGCGCACGACACGACCCTCGATAATAGTAACCATCGCGGCGCGCGATACGTCCCTCGAAATATAGTATCCATCGCGGCGCGCGATACGTCCCTCGAAATGGTACATCCTCTTAAGTACCCATTCTTTCTCAATGCACATAACACTTGTCACAACCAATGCCTCAGAATAATGCAGATGACAAGTTCACACAAATAATGAGGAGATGACCATTTTCATAACATCGCACAATTCACAACCACACAAACATGAAGTTACATCAACAATGATTCAACAAGCCTTCAACCCTTTCTCAACACAACACACATAAACAATTAATCACATTGCCTTTTGTTATCCCCATTTTTTTCATCATTAGAATTAATCAATGTGGACAAGTCAATCCATCACCAATTCCGTTACTCCCAAAGATATACCACAAGGAAATACACACATTTCATACACTTAACCAGAGTTTAGAAATCCACTTGCCTCAAATAGTCGAACAATGACTCCAAAACTTGAGCCTTCCTCTTTTGGTTGACTTCCAAACCAATAAAATCTATTCAAATAAATAACCACGATATGATTTCGAAACTAACAACATTCATATTGCTATATCTCTAGCTTAGACCCAAAACTCATCCAAATTTATAATAAAATTTCTAAATCTTTATTCCAACCAATTGATCAAATCTCATATTTTCTGAATTTCAAGTTTAGGGTTAAATCTTAATTCTCCGAATAACATAATTATAATGATTTTTATATATCATAATGCACCCACTATTTAACACATATCTCAATATATCAAAACTTGAATCCTAATATGATAATCAAATGAAAATAATTAAAGCCGAAACTAACTGCCCAACACATCAATGGCGGACTACAAAACTATCTGCTGAAACCACTTATTTTCAATGTTCCAATTCATATTTATCGTTCCACTATTAATAATCCTAATCTTGGAGTAATCATTGTCCAATGATTAGGACTAATCATTGTCCAATGATTGAACCATAATACTTATACACATTTATAACCCCAAGTTCACAAGTTCACATATTAGTATAAATTATACACGTTTTAACCTAAAAATCTATTCCTAGTTACACAAAAATTTAATAGAAAGGATAAGAATAATTACCTTGATATCTCGAGATAAAAATATCGTTGTTTCTCCTCCTTTTTCCTTTTCTTTTCTCCCTTTCTTTTCTTTTCTTATCTGCGTATTTTTTTTCCACAGATCGTTCCTTCTTTTTTTTTCTCACAAGCCGTGTGCGGCTTCAACCATTTAGGGCACTTTGCCCTTTTTTTTTATTATTTATTTATTTGATTTTTCTTTTTTTTTCCAATTTTTTCTTTTTTCATTATTCTTAGCAACAAAATAATCCTTTATTAAATCTAAAAATTATGTCACTCATTCTTATAAGTCATATAAATTATTTACAAAATCTACTAAAAAGGTTAATATAATAATGCTGGTTAAAATTTCTAAAACGACTAAGAGGATCATTCCCTGATAATAACAAGCATTATGGGGAATGTGTAAATACTAAAACTATATTTAAAGATAACTAAGGAATAGAAACAGAATTATCTTAACTAATGGAATTAATTGTCTGTTCATACTTTATTTAAAGCTAAGTGTACCACTCCTTAATGCTAGTAATTTCCCTTTGTATCAGCCTTGGGCAGAGTTTTGGTACAATATTTCGTACCAAACCTCTGTAGGAATGACCCCTTTTCAGGCTTTGTATGGTCGTGAGCCTCCTACTGCTGCAAGATATATATTAGGAAGTTCATCCAGTGAGTTAGTAGAGTCCTTGCTGCAAAGGGACAAAGTGTTACAGTTACTCAAGCATAATCTGGCAAAAGCTCAAAATCGCATGAAGGCTTTCGCAAATAAATCTCGCACTGAGATTAAATATGAGGTTCTGGGTCTTTGTGAAGCTTAAACCTTACAAGCAGTCTACTCTCCATTTGCAACGCGATCATAAGTTGGGGCGGCGCTACTTTGGTCCTTACAAAATTCTGAAACGTGTAGGTGTCGTGGCTTACAAATTTGATCTTCCTGAGGTTGCTAAATTCATGTTGCGTTCCATGTTTCTGCCTTGAAACGATGTGTTGGTGAACCAGTTCAACAAGTCACTCCATTGCATCTCACAGACACAACATCATTAGCATATCAACCTAACCCCAACCTTGAGGACAAGGTTGTTTTTCAGGGAGGAAGTATTGTTGTGAACAAGAGGAGTCAAGTTGTTGACTTTGCTGACATGGGGGCTGCCACGGAGAGTAATCATATGGGGATATGCCACGTAAGAGCTCTAGAAGAGTAATTCCTCCTAAAAGACTTGGCGATTACGTTTGGAAGAGTGGGAGGTCACGTGACAAAGGACGGAGTTTGCTGCAACAAAATGTATAAACAGAACGAGTAGTGGGCATAATGGGGCAAGCAAAATCATAATGGATCTTTCTGTTATCTCGTCTCTATTTCTCTAGTTTCTCATCACCTTCTTCACTCTATCTTCTCATCCCATTTCTTTTATCTATCTATCACAAGTATTTCTTCTTGTATTTCAAATTGCCTTAAATATAGTTTATCAAGTATTTTTGCTGTTTACAGAAGTTGTAGTTGGTTCATTTTATCAATACAAAGGTGTCTTTGAGAACTATATATTGTTATTGTTTATTAGTAATCTTTTTGTTACAGTGTATCACATCAAACAATAACTATAAAAAAAAATTATGGCAAATAATAATTAGCATTAAATAAATGTAATATTTGTGTAAATGATAGAATAAATATTACACAACTTTTGACTACAAATATGATAAATTTCGTTAGTATTTATATCTCACTATCACCATTCACTAATTATCATAACTATCACTTATTATAATCGACAAATCCTTTCCATTATTAATAATTATATATCGTCAACCACCGTTATTATTCACCATCACCTATCATTTTTGTTGACCACAACTATTAGCCACCATACCAATTACTATCATCATCAACTATTACTAAAAGCACAATAATTCGCTAATTGTTTCTACCACAACCATTAGCTAACATCATCCCTAATTGACATCCACAACCATCATTGCTATCCATAGCATATAATATATTTTTTATTTTATTGATATAATAGTAAATCAATTCACTATTATTATTTTTTATAATTATCAATATTTTGTCATGCTTCGAGCCTATACTCTGGGCAGGATTGACACTCGAGAATCATTGTTGGCCTCAAGCGAATCCTTCGTCTGACTTTTCTACTCACCGGAAGACTTAAACACAAGATATATATCTCATGAAATAACTTAATAAATAATATCTTAGCCAAAATGACAACTCAAATCTTAAACGAATACAACTGAAATAACGAATACAACTGAAATGAATAAGACCAAAGAACTAGATATAACTATCTGTTTATGAAGCCTCTAAAACAAGGAGGGATGTCGGGACAGGACCCCTGATCATCCTAACAACTGAAATCCAAAAAGTAAGTGATAAAAAGAGTCCTCCGGAATGCAAGGAGGCTCACCAACTGACTCTGAGCTGCTCACTGGATCAACGGTGCATTGGATATTGATCCTAGTTACATGGGTCAGTATCATAAGATAATGTAGGATAATTGGCATTAGTACAACCTTCTGGGAAGTGCTTTAGTTAAGGCATCTGCTAGTTGAGCTCCTGTTGGAATGTGATGAACTGAAATTTTTCTACTTTCCACTTGGTCACGGACAAAATGAAAGTCAATTGCGACATGTTTCATTCGACTGTGAAAGACTGGATTACGGTACAGGTAAGTGACACCAGTGTTATCGCAAAAAACCTTAGGGGGAAAAGGCATCTTGACCCGAAGTTCTTGCAAAAGGTTGGTTAGCCAATTTAGCTCAGCAACAACACTTGCTACAACCATGTATTCCGCTTCTGTTGAAGATCTGGCAACAGTACGTTGCTTGTTGGAGAACCAACTAATTGGATTCTTTCCAAGAAAATAACGTAGGCTGAAGTAGAGTGTCCAGTATCGGGACTACCACCCCAATATGAGAAGAGTTACCACGTTTGAAGTGAAGGCCATAAGTGATGGTTCCTTTTAGATAACGAAGAAGCCTCTTTGTTGCTTGCCAATGTTTAGTTGATGGAGAGTGTTGTAATTGAGCGATCTTGTTTACCACAAAGCATATATCAGGCCGTGTGAAAGTGAGGTATTGCAATGAGCCAATGACCTGCCTATAAAGTGTAGCATCTGCCGAAGGAGAACCGTCATCCAAGGATAAAATTTCACTTATGGACAGAGGAGTGCTCAAACTGTTTGCATCCAGCATATTGAACTTGGTGAGTATGTCCGCAATGAAGCTACTTTGTGTGAGAGTTAATCCATGATCATGCTGGATAACTTCAACACCAAGAAAAAAAAATGTAAAGGACCAAGATCCTTAATAGAAAATCTGTCACCCAATAACTTAATTGTTGCATAAACGTGCGAGTTGTTAGAGCATCTAACAACAACATCATCAACATAGATCATGATAATAATGAGAGAATTATGAGACCATTTGATGAATAAAGAGTCATCAGATTTGGAACGAGCAAAGCCACATGAGAAAAGGAACTTCTTTATTTCAATGTACCATACACGTGGTGCTTGGTGAAGTCCATAGATAGATTTCTATAGTTTGCACACATGATAAGGAAATTGGGGATCTACAAAACCAGGTGGTTGTTGCATTGAAAACGACATCATGTAGAGGACCTTGTAAAAAGGTATTACTTACATCAAATTGATGCAACGGCCATTTTAGAGACACAGCTAGGGACAAGATGAGGCGAATAGTTGTGGTTTGAATAAATGGACGGAAGGTGGAATGGAAGTCAATTCCAGGACGTTGATGAAATCCTTTTGCCACTAATTTGGCTTTGTAACGCTCTATGGATCCATCAGGCTTGTGTTTGACACGAAACACCCATTTACACCCAACTACATTTTGAGAGGGAGTAGATGGAACCGATGACTAAGTTTCATTTTTAAGTATAGGGGTGTGGTGTTCTTCTTTCATAGCAGCCTGCCATTCAGGATATTTGGATGCTTGACTAAAGGTATTTGGGGTAAGTGAAAGGTGTTTTACGGTAGAAGTTGCAAGGTAATCAAAAATCACTTTGGGTATCAAGATATTATTTTGAGGCGTCGTGTCCATTCGATTTGATGGTGTCTCAGGCATTGGTGTTGGAAATGCATATGGACTGGTAGTTTGAGAAGGAGAAAAAGACAAAGAATGTGTAGGAGGACTTACAGTAGAGCCGGTTCGCACGTCATCCCGATGGCCTTTAGTGTGACATCCATGAGTAGACATGGAGTTGACCAAATCAGTAGTAGCAGGGATTGGAATTGGGTCTGAAACAATAGGAGGTGAATGAGACTGTGAGGAAGCGGATGAAATGGAGAGGTCATCTGGAAACAACCATTTTTCCATGTGCGAGCCTTGTGGACGAGAGAACTGAGAATAGTTGGTTGTGAATGGAAAAATATGTTCAACGAATACAACATGCCTAGAGATATAGATTTTTAAATTGGCAAGGTCTAAGCAAGCATAACTATTGGTTGCAGTGGAATATCCCATAAACACACAGGGATTAGACTTGGGATCAAGTTTGGTTGACGTGTAAGGCTTTAACCATGGATAACAAAGACAACCAAAAATTCTTAGTTTAAGAGGGTTCGGGGTAGTGTTAAAGAGACACTAAAATGGAGACTTAAGGCCAAAAAGTGGTGTTGGCAGCCTGTTAATGAGGTATACTGCAGATTGGAATGCGAGAGACCAAAATTTGAGAGGGACAGAAGCATGGTGAAGAAGAGTTAAAGTGGTGTCCACAACATGGCGATGTTTTCTTTCGGCAGTGCCAACTAGTTGGGTGAGTGTATGAAGGACTTGTAAGATGTTGGATCCTAAAATTCAAGAGAGTTAATTTAAGGCCAATGTATTCACCTCCTTCATCAGTGTATAACGTTTTAATTCGCAATTGAAATTGGTTTTGAACCATTTAAACATAATTAATGAAAATTTCCTTAACGACTGATTTGGATTTTAGAGGAAACAACCAAGTATATTTCGTGAAATGATCAACAAAAATAACATAGAAGTTGAAATTATCAAAGAGATAGTTGGAGAGGGACCCCAAACAACTGAATAAACAATATCAAAAGGCCTAAAACTATTAATGGAATTGTTACCAAATGGTAGACGATGACTCTTATTTCATAAACAGGAATTACAAAATGTAAAAGACTCTGCATGGTTCACTGGTAGGTCGAAAGAAGAGACACAAGCTTTGGCAATACGAAGTTGAGGATGGCCAAGACGAGCATGCCATAGATTCAATGATGGAGTTGTTGATGCAACAAAATGTGCTTGAGGACGAGGTGAGACTGATTTGGTCATGTCTGTAGGCCACTCATAGAGATCACCATTACTCTTGCCTTGAAGAAGACATGCTCTCATGCTCAAATACTTCACAACAAAAGAATAAGGAAAAAATTCAATGAAAGTTAGATTTTGCCTACAAAATTGAGCAACCGAAATCAACTTCTTTTTAATAGATGGAGAACAAAGAACATTTTTTAAAATAAAGTTGGCAGCAAGATTAGGAAAGATAAAGTAGTGTGACCAATATGAGTGATAGGAATTGTTTTACCATCACCAACAATTATCGCATCCGTTCTAGAGAACTCAGTTGGAGTCTGAAGAGAGTGAGAGTTGTTTGTAATATGATGTGACGCTCCAGAATCCACAACCCAAGGGATTGGAGAATTGGAAGCATAAGACTGACGGTTGACAAAATTAGCATATGTTTCAGTAGCACAGTGTGACTTGGACCAACATACCTTTGCAATTGACCAAACTTATCACAAAGTTGACATTGGACACGTTGAGTGTTGCTTTTGGTGGTATTCTGTTGGGTGAATAAATTATTATGCGGGGCAAAAAATTGATTACGAGAGTTGTAGGAACCTGATGGAGAAGTGTTCCTATGATTGGAAGAGTTAGACTGTCTATTTTTGGGTCTATTATTGGTGGAATGCTGATGAAATTGGGCAGTGATCATGGGTGTGTCGACCTTAGGTTCTGAGTGTTTGATGAAGATCTCTTGTGCAAGGAGTTTATCAAAGAGTTCTTCGAATGTGATAGGATTATCACGAGCTCTTATTGCTGTAGATAACTCCTTGTACTCAGGACCTAGACCACTAAAGACCTTAATGAAAAGTTCCTCACTGTTAACGGGTGAACCACTGTAGGCCAAATCATCTGCAATGGACTTGATTTCTCTCAGATAATCACTGATAGAGTGTGCGTCTCGTTTGACATTCGCCAGAGTATCGCGCAAACTGAAAATTCTTGAGTCGATTTTGCTCGCATAAGTTATTTGGAGAATATCCCAAGCTTCTTTGGCAATGGAAGCATGGGAAATGAGGGGGCGATTATAGCGTCAACGGATGCCATAATGGCATCGCGAACAAGACTGTCTTGTCGCTGCCACAATCTCAACTTAGGGTTAGGAATATGGGTATTGTCTTTGTCCATAATATGCGTAATTGGATGGGAAGTGAACCATCAACAAAAGTAAGAAGATCGTAGTCAAACAATAGAGTGGTAACTTGGGATTTCCAAGTTTGATAATTCGCACTTCCTGTTAGCTTGAAGGATAGCTGAGACGCAGGGTTGAAAGAGATCAATTGAGAGGGCTGAATGTCACCCCCTTGATTGAGAGTGACTGCTGGAGAGGTGGGAGAGGAGGAGGGAGTAGCAGGCATTCTGGGAAAAAAAGGAGTTGGAAGCTGGAAAAAAAAAAGAAAAGGAAGATGACCAGATATAATCGTGAGAGTGTTTAGAAGGCACTTGATACCATATAAGAGTTGTATATAATTATGAAAACGTTGAGTATTATTGATACAATGTATGGTATTTATACATGAACAAGTATAGAAGATAAAGGAGTCTATCGAACGTAAGAGACCTAAAAAGAAGAGAAATAACTATGTATATAACAAAACATACTAACGTACTAGGACTCTATGTCCTTATCCTTATCAGAATGTATGAGTATGCGAGTTGAAATGTTAAACATAACATAGGCTCGAAAAGATTCTGAAAGAAACAGTTACCTTGGCTCTTCTCAACTCATGAATAATTTAACTCGTAACAAAGCAATGAAACACATGCAATTTTTCTAAATCAATTCACACCAGCTATCTCGAGGATGGGGATTGGATTGCACATGTTTAAAGATTGAACGAGATTCAAGCTAAGGAAATGGTTGAATTTGCCGAATGAGAATGTAGAGATTGTGATCTAAGTCATACCCTCCCAGTTTGAGTTATTCTAGTGATGTTATATTGAAGCATCATAAGCAAATATGATCTACTATATTGATGATGAAACTAATAAATAATGGTGTATAACCATATATCTACAACCAAAAGATGTGTTCCACACGAGAGAAGTTGATGAATAAGAAATATGTAAGAACGAGCCATACAAATAACAAGAATTTGAATTTTATTTTTGATTTTGATTAAGAAAAATATCCAAATTTCAATAAAGGAGCATATGTCTGAACACATATAACATGATTTTCAGTTCAGTGTGAAGAAAAAATTGATTTTCTTGGTTAATCACATCACTCGTTTATAAAAATGTAATCTGTTCACATGGTTGTGAATTATGATATGAGTTTCTTTTATTATTTTTCTTTGTTGTTTTCTTGGAGTAATAGTATTCACTAGATGAACTAGTGATCTGGGCAAGCTTTGTAATTATAACATTTTTTTTTAATATTTTGTTAATTTATTTTAGTTTTTTGTTAATCGTAGATATGAAAAGAATTTATTGTTCACAACCAACGGTGAGTATCCATTGTTGAAAAATTTCCATTTTCTTTTGTCTAACATTTAGAGTTTATAAATGAAAATTTTGGTACTTCTCAAAATAGCATAAATGAAAGGGGGAAAAAAAGTAAAGACGAAGAATCTACATCATACCCAGTTGTATTTTGAGGTGTTTGTTGATTTGTAACAAAAGAAATTTTTTGCTTTACCCTCTTATAATAGTTTTCATCACTGCATAATTAAGATAGGTCTAGACTCTTGTGCATAGGAGATCAAGAAGAAGTGAATTCAACATACAAATAATGTCCATGCAACATACCTACAACCACATACCAACAAAGCAACAAAAATTGAATATAATATCGAAATAATTGAGTATAAAATTAACGAAACAGGACCCAAATGCAAAACTAAAATTAAAATGGAAGCTTCAACAAAGTTTAATCAAAACACTTAGAAGAAGATGATGAGAAAGCAAAAAAAAACAATGAGAGCGAAACAAGAAAGTGAAAGAGAATAAGATAGAAAGTCATGGAGAAGAGAAAAAAGGAAGCTCACATGGAGAAAGAAGACAGAACTTTTATTTGTTTTGACATATAATCGTTTTGTTGGAAAAAAGAAGTATACACGTGTTAAACAAACAACCTAAAATAATCCATAATCAATGACATAGATTTACATTTACAATACAACTAAACTAACTTTGTGTAAAATACTTAATTATTGTGTTCGTCCAAATGGTTGTTGGCTTCTAAATAAGAAAGATTTATATAATTTTAAAGTAATAATTGTTAGATAATTAAAGTTAAAGAAGCCTGATAATTAGTTAAATATAAAGTTTATCTCTTATTAAAAAGTTTTCAAACAATAATTTTGCTTAAATACCAAAGGACCAGGCTCCTTCAAACCATGATCCCTTTTTAAAAAATAAAGTTAGAGAAAATTTAAGAAATAGCAAAGATGGGTGACAATATAAGACTTTATAGTGATAGTCTCAATAATTCGCTTTATATTATAATTTTATTTGCTATGAAAATTGAAGTTTGTATATTTCATTGGCAAATATATAAATAAATATATAAAAATGGATGTTGCGGTTCTTATATTTCGTTTGCCTATGTATATATTTCACTTGTCCGTTTGTATATTATGTTTGCGAATATTATCAAAAAGTTTTCAAACATTAATTTTGCTAAAATACCAAAGCACCAGGTTCCTTCAGCCATGATCCCTTTGAACAGATAAAATTGAGAAAAAATCAGAAATAACAAAGATAAATGACATTATAAGGCTATATAGCTATAGTTTTGGTAATTGTGCTCTATAATTATAGTTTTGTTTGCTATGGAGGTTGTCGTTTGTATATTTTGCTTGCAAATATACAAATAAGGTAGATATACACAACAACAAAAATGACCATTGGCGGCATTTAATTCTTAATTGCCACTAAATATGTATTTTTAGCTGCAATTGTCACTTTGTGTATGTCCCTAAAGCCTTTAGCGACGTTGGTTCTAATGGCACTTAACTAATGTCGGTAAAGATTTTAGCACCCTTTATTAGTGTCAATATTTAATGTCGCTAAAAATTCTTTTTGTTGTAGTGATATGGAAATTAAGTTTGCGGTTTGAATATTTCACTGCCCGTTTGTATATTTCGCTTGAAAATAAACTAACAAGGTAATTATTTACAAATGGAGGTTGAGGTTTGTATATTTCGCTTGCCTATTTATGTATTTCGCTTGTCCGTTTATATATTTTGTTTGCAAATATACAAACAAGATAAGTATAAACAAATTCTGCATTTATACATATAAGAACTTTTCAAAACGTTATTTGGATGTTGCGCTTGTCAATATACAAACAGAGTAATTTATATGATTTTTTTTATAAATTTTATGTAAGTAGCTTGACTAAGCATATATAAATTCTGATTTTATACTATTGCAAACTGAAATAAACAAATTTTGGATTATACTCGTTAGGTACCCGACCTAATTAGGTGCTTGATTTAATTGTGATGATGCCTCAATATAATGAATAGTCTAAAGTCAAAATTTATAATATGTCATAAATTTTAAGATAAAGGGTGTGTTTGGTATGAAGGAAAATGTTTTCCATGGAAAATGTTTTCTTGGAAAACAAGTAGATTTTGGATTTATTTTCTCATGTTTGGTTGGTGAGTAGAAAATATTTTCCGGAAATAATTTTTAGTGTTTGATTTATAAATGAAAAATGTTTTTGAGAGACATTTATTTTTACTAGAGTAGAAAATAATTTATGAAATTGAAAATATTTTTTAAAACCAATTTTTATTTGGGTGTTGTGGTGGGGGAGGGGGATGGGGAGG
>NC_028647.1:60719822-60729037 GCF_001406875.1 Solanum pennellii | reverse complement strand
GGGGTCAGGGATCGGGTAAAAAAATAAAATTTTAAAGTTGATTTTATTAAAAAAGAATTGTTGTTTTTCCCAAAAAAATGTAATTTTAAATTGGAGCAAAGTTTTGGAAAATGTTTTCCTTAATTTTGAAGGGAAGTCATTATTTCCTTAATTTTGAGGAAAATAAGTTAATTTGGAAACCATTTTCTAAAACTTTTGTCACAACCAAACATGAGAAAATTGAAAAACATTTTCCAGAAAATATTTTCCTTCATACCAAACATACTCAAAATTCTAAGTAGGATATTTTTTGTGTGTTCACTCAATATTTTTTTTAGATGGTAAATATAAAATTATAATTTTAAGATTAATTCTACGTACATTTTTTAAATAGATGTATAGATGTAATTTATTCTTAAAAATAGTAGTTGTGATTGTGAGTGCGTTAAGTGTCATTTTTCAAGTTTTTTAAATATCAAATTTCATTATCTTCTCGTATATTAATATAAATATCATTTTCAAGACTTTTTAATATCAAAATTCCATTATTTTCTTTTATATTAACAAAAGAATGCATTTAATGTTCTTTTCAAAGTTTTGAATTTCAATTTCTATATTCCGAATTACAATTAAGTTTAATTCTTAGGCAAACGCATTCTTATAACCATTAGAAAACTAATGTCTCAAAAGATTACAATGAATATTTAATTTGTATTGTCATGACATTAGAGATCTATCTAGTTTTTAAGTTTTTTAGCTAGATTTTTTTTAAGAACTTTGCCTACTATTTTAGGACCTTGAATTAAATTACTTAAATGTCATTTCTATCAATAAGATTTGTGATAACAAATTCCGCATATTGTATTTCAATAAATGGCTAACATTTTATTAATCTAAAAAAATATTTTATAATATAAATAAAGTGTAAATGACAAATATAATTAATTTTTTCTTATTATATTTGTGAATCAAAAGTGCTTCCTAATATAACACATCTAGAGATTTTGTTAACTTTTGATTTCAAATAATACTAATCAATAGTAAAAGTTTCAAAAGAAAAATCACAATTATACATGCTTATAAAAATACTATAAAAAGTACAAAATTCAAATGAATGATACAACCACATAACAAACAAATCTATATGAATAAAAAAGATAATAGATAGAAAACCTAATCATTTAAGAGAAAAAAAAAGTTAACAATAAAACCCTATAAGTATTATTAGGATTCAAATATGATACTATTAAATATTATATCAAATACAAAAATCATATATCATGATACTACCGATTGAGACTCAAAGTGAAATTCATCCATAACCCATAAACCTTAAACCCCTAAAATCTAATAGCTAATCGCTAATCGCTAATCGCTAATCGCTAATCCCTAATTCCCTAACTCAATTTTAAATTATATATGCTGCATTTTAAATCATACCGCATAGATGTAGTTATGATTTTTATCGAAGTTATTATATGTATAATTAAAATCGATATACACAAGTATGTCTAAAGAATCTCATTTGACATATACATAAACCCTAACAATTTAAATTTATCGTATATTAGTGAAAAGGGATTAAGAAGAGAAAAAAAATGCTCACAACATAGTGAAAATATATTGTACATTAATAAAAAAGAGATTAAAATATTCTCCATAAAGTTTAGTATAATAATAATAATTTTAATCAAAATTGAAATATTTTTGAGAATCTTTTCCCAAACTTTTTTTAATTGTTTTTGTTAATATTGTAATTTGGTATAAATAATTTAAGACAACATAAAAAGATGAATTATTAAGTTTGTATGAAATTTTTGACGATAGGATTGGGTAAGTATTTAGAAGATATTTTCATCTAATCTAATTGCTTGTAATTATTTAAAAAGATAAAAGAAAAGTCATCTATAATAATAATTTTTTTTAAAAAAAAATAAGTTGGTCATCTCTTAATTAAATTTGCAAAAGTCCACGTAGTTTATCAAATCAGATTATTAATCATCAAATTGACAATAAACAACTTTTTGGACGGTTAATTAAGATTTAATAACTTTTTGAAATGCTTTTTAGTTGTTTAAATGGGAAAAAATAGATAAATACCTTTAGACAACACAGCATGCTGGAGTAATGAAAAATTATTAACAGCTTTTGGCTGCAAAAAGTAAAATGTTAATTGACTTCATCCAAATTCAAAAATAGGGATGAGACTTTTTTTCTTCTTTTGGCTCCCAACAGAACTTTTTCTGCGCTCGGGCTCAAATCTTAGACTTTTTATTAAGAGTGACGTATTTCAAGTAGTGCACCATAATCTATGTTGATTGATAGAGATGAGACTTCCTCCTGCCTAAATATAAAAAAAATTGCTTTAGTTTAGAATATAATTATTTAGACACACGTTAGTTTATAATATTAGGATCAATCTTATTAAATATTGGTGCATCCACATATATATACTCTGATAAAAGATTAGATATAATTTATTTTATATATATTATTCAAGTAAATTCACGTGTATTCGGAATACATAAACAAATATCATTAAAATTTCATATACATGATATCATATATATATATATATATATATATATATATATATATATAAATCGATTTGCAAGTTGAAAACAATTATTTACAAATGAAACCACAAACAAATGCACAAAATATTTAGATTTCGACTTTATTAATACAACTGCAGCGATATGTTTAAATGAGTGGGCCATGGAAATTATTTTTAAAAAAGCACTTCAAAATGAGGGGGGCGCATGACAGATGAGCCTTACAAGGCGTTGCGTCGTGCAAGACACGTGGAATTTTGTGTCTCGTGAGATGATATAATTTAAATATCGTTTAATTTTTTATTAAAAAATTATCTTTTAGTTTTATAATTTTATTTTATTTTTATTTTTCTTTTTGATTTCGAACTCATATTTGCAAATCTCTTTGGTAGTTAATACACTAGACAGTTGTCAATACTTATAAAATCTAAACAATCATATTAATGGTTATGTAATAAGTAGTACTAACTTTCCTAACACACGTTTTTGTCATTTTCATTTCTCCATTTCCACAAAACTCTTCCCCTTTAATTGTAAAATCCAAGTATCGTTTTCTACAATCTAATTAAGATATCAACCTAATTTATTGTTACGTAACTATCATACATTATTGTTGGTTGTTGAACGTCTCTATTTTCTTTCCTCTTTAGCATCTTCTCCATAGATGTGGCATTACTACGTAAGGACATATTGGAAAATAAAGGGTGTATTTTACATTTAAAAACCCTCACATGTAGCCACTCAAAAATAGCTTAATTATTTTTCATACCTATAGTTTGATAATTACAATTCGCAGCTACATGTTATAGGGAGGAGAGAGGCGAGTGAGACTAGGAGAGAGAGGGGAGAGAGGAGAGAAGCTTAGCGAGAGAGGGCAAAGAGTGGGACAGAGGTGAATTGTATATGTATATTGGTTTAATTATTGTATATTATATATATGCAGTTGTATATATAGCAAGTGAGATTGGGAGAGGGGGGATAGAGGCGAGCGAGATTGGCAGAGGGAGGAGAGAGGCGAGCAAGAGAGGGCAAAGAGTGGGAGAGAGGTGAATTGTATATGTATATCAATTAAGAAAATTGTATATTATACATATGTATTTGTATATTCTTGCGAATTATACATACCAAACATGGCTAATTATATAAACTCGAAGTCACCCAACGTAATTAAAGTATAATGTTAGTCGCGGGTGATAATCATAACAAACTGTAGTTATGATGAGTAATTAAGTAGTATAACTTTGTTTAACCATATAATTTTTCCTTACAAAAATCATGTTTGATTGATTAAAATGTTTCACAAAATCTACGGCGCACTACCCATAGTATTTGACTTATATATATATAAAGATAAACACGCGTTTCCGAGAAAATGGTCTAAAAAATACTTTTCATATCTTTTATATGAAAAATGAAGATTTAATGGACATAAAACAAAAAAACAAGTCTCTCTCCGTATTTTCAAAGAAAACTTCTTTTTTTCAAACCATCACACTCAAAAAGAAATTAAAAAATTTGTACTTAATTCATCTCCTATACCACCAAGCTTATCACTTGCCCTATATGATATAACATCAAATTAAACACAAGAAAAAAAGTTTCTCATCAATATTCATCATGTCTTCCTTTCAATTCTCTCTCACCAATCCCAAACACAAAAGAAACCATACTTGTCTAGAAGTTTTTCCATTATGGAACACATTCAAATCCAACAACCTCTCTTTCCCAAACAAAAGACTTTCACCTAACCTATCCTTGAAAACATCTTCATGTCTTTCAAATTTAGAGGACAAGAATACTATTGAACTCCAACAATATGATGAAGAAGAGAAAAAACCCCTTCATGAGATGTGGAGAGAAATTCAAGGATGTAACAATTGGAAAGGTTTACTAGATCCTATGGATTCTCATCTTAGAAAAGAAATCATTCGTTATGGTGAATTTGCTCAATCTTGTTATGACTCATTTGACTATGATCCTCATTCAAAATATTGTGGTACTTGCAAGTATCAACCATCACAATTTTTTGACAAGATCAACATGGTGAAAAAAGGGTATGAAATGAAAAGATACTTATATGCAACCTCAAATATCAACTTACCAAATTTCTTCCAAAAATCAAAAATGAGGAACGTTTGGAGCCAACACGCGAACTGGATGGGGTATGTAGCCGTAGCCACAGATCCTGAAGAAATAAAACGTTTAGGTAGACGTGACATAGTGGTTGCATGGCGTGGCACGGTGACATACCTAGAATGGATCCATGACCTACAAGACATTCTACATCCTGCTCATTTTCGCGATGATCCTAACATCAAGATTGAGACAGGGTTCTTCGATATGTATACTAAAAAAGAAAATAATTGTCACTATGCTTCATTTTCAGCTCGTGAACAAATGTTAGCGGAGATTAATAGATTAATCGAAAAATACCAAGGTGAAGAGCTAAGTATTACCATAACAGGACATAGCCTTGGTGCAGCATTGGCTTTGTTAAGTGCTTATGACATAGCTGAGATGAAATTAAATATTTTACATAATGGTAAGTCTATTACTAAAATTATTCCTGTTACTGTTTTTTCATTTGCTGGACCTAGGGTTGGAAATCTTAAATTTAAAGAAAGATGTGAAGAGCTTGGAATTAAAGTTTTAAGAGTTGTAAATGTGCATGACAAAGTGCCAAAAGTGCCTGGAATTATTACAAATGAGAAATTTCAATTCCAAAAGCAATTGGAAGAGAAATTTTCATTTGCTTGGAGTTATGCTCATGTAGGGGCGGAGTTAGCTTTAGATCATCATCGTTCTCCTTTTCTAAAGCCCAATAGTGATTTGGGCTCTGCTCATAACCTTGAGGCCCATTTACATCTTGTTGATGGGTACCATGGGAAGGTACGCGCCTTTCGCTCTGCCACGAGTAGGGATGTTGCCCTAGTCAATAAGGATTCGAGTTTCTTGAAGGAGGAGTATGGTGTGCCACCATTTTGGTGGCAAGACGAGAACAAAGGCATGGTGAGAACGAGCGATGGCCAATGGGTGTTGCCGGAGAGGCCCATAATTGAGGCCCATCCACCCGATACGGCCCATCATTTTCAACAAGTCCTTAAACTTGCGAGAGCTAGGTTAAATTTACCATAATTATTATTAATCGTTGTGTTTTTACCTTTCAATAAAGTCATAAGTAGCCTTGCTAGCTATTAAGAGAGGTTGTGTGCTTTGTTCTTCTTTTCATTTATTGAAAATTGGGGGAAGGAAAATAGGGAGGAGATTTATATGGAAAATCGAACTCTTACCAATACAGTAAGAGTTCAGATAGTCAATCAATTATGAGCTACTAAAATTTCCGGAATATGGATTTGTGTATGTCAATTGGTGCTTTGAAGACTATTGTGATGCTCAATTATTAATAAAGTGACTAAGAATTGTCATTTCAAAATTATGCTTGCTTGGTTTTATTTCTACAACTTTTATTTATCATCTACATTGACTACTTAGTTTGTCTTTTAGTACATAAATCATCTATCAAAAAGAAATGAAACAAGGGTTTTGGATATATCAATAATATTTCTATGTTTATTCCTTTGAGAAAATATTAGTCACTTGTTAGCCAAGTACTATGGAATCGATTTGGTTTATGAGATAAATTGGGATAATTTTGAATTATGTTTTAGGATTAATATATAATAATTTTATTCTTGAGCTTAATCGTAAAAATTTCATATTATCTCATTCAATTTGATATTATCTTATTTCACCCCTCAAATGGAGAAAAACATTGATCCAAAAATATAATCTCAAAACAATAACAATTTCAAATAGTTACTACATGCATGAGATAGTACATAAGATAAAGGAAAGAATCTTTCATTCTCTCTTTTCTTGTGTCTAATATTAAACAAATATATGTATAATTTCTTTAATCTCTTTGTCTAAAGTAAAAAAAAGGGCTTAGAAGAGCCAAGAATATTAAGAAAAATAAAGAACAATTTTCTTTGTCTTGATTTTGTTCGAAAAATATCCTTTTATTCTCATAGTCTAGTTGGTTAGTATTAAGTCGGGCCTCTTTTATTTTAATGAAATATAATTTGAAAATAACTTTGTTCGAAAATTAAATTACCTCTGTTTTGAGCAAACGAAAAAATCTATTTGACGTATTTGAATTCCATCCTCTACTCACAAGTCACAATAATTGAGAAATCTAATTTGAACAAATTTCCATTATGTATTTTCATCAATTTGAATCAATAATAGTTGGTCACTCTTGAGTAGGGTCATTTCTAGCTCCAAATAACGAGAAGAAGTTAAGAAATGATAATGATCTAAGTTGAGAAAACAAACTAGTTTAAAAAATATCCTTTTCATTTTTTTTTATTTCCAACTTATGGTATTCGATGTATATACTTAAAACTTGATTAAATTCGAATAGTACATTATAAGGCCCATTTTAATGATAATGCTTTCTAAAGAATTTTTTTTATATCCAAAATTCAAACTCAAAATTTTATTAAGAGTAAAATAATCTCGCTACTGCACCATAACTCATATCGATAACGTCCGTTTCATTAATAATATATATAAGTGGTATGTTGTTGTAGAGCATATGTCACATAAAGTTGTTATATTGATTTCTAGTTGTAGCCTTAACATAGTCCCTATACAATCCTGCAGTATGTCCCAATTCTCAAATATTTATTTTTTATAACTATGTATAAATCATGTTTGACATGATTTTTTTGTATAGATTTTTTGTGTGTAAATTTGAAAATTGTAAAACTAAATAAAACTAAAAATAAATTAGAAAAAAAATCATGAAAAAAATGGACGAATTTTTGACCAAAATAAGCCATTCTATAAATCAATTCACCAAAATAGTAAGTTTTTAATTTTGTTTACAAAACTAGTATAAACGTGGTTCACAGTAACGTTTTATACTTTATTTATTTTTTAAAAAAATTATTTTATTTTAAAAAATTTAATGAGAAAAGGGACGGTCTGCTAACAACGTTAAATAATAATAAGTAACTGGAAATTACGTTTTAACTCTAATACGTTATTGGGAATAACGTTTTAAGCATATATAATTTAATAATAATACGTAACTGGAAATTACGTTTTAACTCTAATACGTTATTGGTAATAACGTTTTAAGTATATATAATTTAATAATAATACGTAACTGGAAATTACGTTTTAACTCTAATACATTATTGGGAATAACGTTTTAAGCATATATAATTTATGCCTGCACTAGAACAAAAAACCCCCAATTTAGTTATATAAAATTGGGAAAGAAGCTCCTTTTTTCCATTGAAGCGTAAAACATAAATTAGCCCCTTCTCCTCTTTCTCTCTCTTCTCTGTGTTTTTTTTTTTAAACGAGAAAGATAAAAGGTATTATCGCACTCGATTGCAACCCATATTTCCCCAAACTCGCCGGCACTCGGCTGAGACCAAAACGACAAATTGGGGAAGAAAACCCTCCAAGAAAACCCATTTCATTCTCCAAACCTACCTTCAAGTTACAAGGGATGAAGAGAACTAGCATCAAATCTCGCTCCAAAGGCACAATGGAGTTGATGAATNTAAGAAAACCCTCCAAGAAAACCCACTTCATTCTCCAAACCAACCTTCAAGTTACAAGGGATGAAGAGAACTAGCATCAAATCTCGCTCCAAAGGCACAATGGAGTTGATGAATGCTGTATCTGAAGAGTGGAGGTGAAATTTTCAAAACTTTGAAAACGGCTGCAGATCTGCTTTAAAAAGGTAAAAAAAACATTGATAAAGAAGAGTTCTTTTCGTGATTCAGGTAATTTTGTCATATATTGATTTAGTTTATCTTATAGTTGATGAATTTGTTATTTTCCTTTAGTGAATTGATTTATAGAAACTTATTTTGGTCAAAATTCAGATTTTAATGTTGATGTAGGTTAACCCCTGCCACTCTTACCAAATCTTTGGTAAGTGAAAGCAGTAAACTGTTGTGCTTTTGATTGTTTCTGTCATGTAAACATAATTTACAATCACTATATATTTAACAACTCTTGCACTCGTAGATTGAGAAAAGCTTCTAAGTTACGTTGTATTCTTACTTCTGTATAGGTATTTCTTTTTTGGCTGCTAATAATGCATACCAATTGGATCCCGGTCCACTTGATCCGTCTGTAATAACTGGACAGCTCACTCATAGGTCACGAGATATATGGATAGGGAATTATAATATGATTTTGAACACAAGAAAATGTGATGGGAAGTTTTGGGACCTAGTAAATGAACATCCCATTCATCCACAAGTCCTAGATGTGATTAAACTATCTGGATTATATGGTGTTNTCATTCATCCACGAGTCCTAGATGTGATTAAATTATCTGGATTATATGGTGTTTATAGGTCTCATAGGCCTGTAATTGATCGTAGCTTAATCACCGCACTAGTTGAGAGATGGCGGCCTGAGACTCATACATTCCACTTTAGGACGGGTGAGAGTACGATCACTTTACAGGACGTGGAGATATTGTATGGCTTACCCGTGAAAGGTAATGCGGTAGTTGGGTATGAGCCACAGAGGTCTGTAGTGGATTGGCAAAATATTTGTCAAAGATTATTAGGTTTTAGTCCACAACCTCAAGACTTTAAACATAGTAGTCTCAAGGTTTCTGCGCTTAATGCACACTTGCGACTTCAA
>NC_028647.1:60670108-60718134 GCF_001406875.1 Solanum pennellii | reverse complement strand
CACTAATTTGAAATATATCATTTTGATTTGTTGATTTGGTCTTTACATACATTTCCAAAACATTTATGTCAATCTTATCCGCAAAGTTTTGAGGTATAACAAAAAATTGTAGCAAAGATTGATCATCATCAATTTTAAACTCAATGAACCTTGTATGGTTACCTTGAATCGAACAAGGATATTTTCCTGAAATATCCATTTGAATATTTTCACTAGTTGTACCCATTTTCTCATGCAATAATTCAACCAATTCAACATACTTCATTGAAGTATACATGTTAATAATCATTCTGGCACATTCAGTATACCTGCATCCGTTCATTTCAGTAATTATTTCGCCACCCCAGTACAACGCAACCATCACATTATGTACAAAATTTGCCATTTTTATTCCTACACATAAAAATAAGTCATCTTGCTAAGTAATAAATTAGAAAAATATTTAAAAGCTATGGTAAAAATAATAACACAATATGATACATTGACTTGACTTATTTAATTCATACCTTTGTAAATATTGTTTCAAAATTGGGCTACACAAACAAAATTTTGAATGAATATACTTGGAGTGTTTAGAACATTTGTTTCAACAAGGTTCATTTTATAACCATTTGTCCTCAGTAAAAAGAAGAGAAAATTAACTTTAACATAGTGTCGTAATTGATAGTCACGATTTAATGCAGAAATGTGATCAGCGATAACGTTTTATGATCTGTAAGATTCCAATGTAGCAGGATTTTATTCTTAATCCGGTGCCCCGTGATTAAATAAACATAAAACGTGATTGATAGTTACGTTTTATATAATAAACGTGATTGTCAGTTACGTTTTATAATCTGTAAAATACAGGATTCGATTCTTTAATTGCAGAGCCCGTGACTGGATAAAACGTACTAAAATATAAAAACGTTACTTTAAGTAACGTTTTAGCTCTAAAACGTGATTCTAGATAACGAAGTATAAAACGTTATTGTCAATAACGTTGTATTTCTGTTTGCTCCGTGAACTTTTGCTTTTTTTTTCATTAAATTTTTTAAAATAAAATAAAGCATAAAACGTTACTGTGAACCACGTTTATATTAGTTTTGTAAACAAAATTAAAAACATACTATTTTGGTGAATTGATTTATAGAATGACTTATTTTGGTCAATTCTTCAAAATGGACCAACACCTATGTACAATCCTACTAATGGAGACAGAACTTAATTGGCCTCAAAACAAGGGATAAAAATAGGGTGGGGTGTGGCATGACAAGTTTATGTTATTTTTCATTTTTCCTCTTTATATTCACTTAGAGCCTGTTTGGTTCAGCTTAAAAGCTGGTCAAACTGACTTAAAAGCTGGTTTTTTACTTATTTAGCTGTTTGGCAATACTCAAAATAACTTATTTTAAGTTAAAAAAAAACTTATTTTAAGCCAAAAGTTAAAAGCTAGGGTAGGGGTGCTTTTTGTTTTTTAGCTTATAAGCTGTTTTAAGTTGACCACATTTTTATTTTTTTGCCCTTAATATTTTTATACAATCTCCAAATTACCCACATAACCCTAACATCTATTTCTTTCATTTTTCCCTTTTTCACGTTCGGCATAGCAACTTCAGCACTTTTATCCAAACGCATAACTGCTTATTTTAAAAATAAGTTTCAGCACTTTCAAAAGTACTTTTTTAAAGCTGCTTTTATTAAGCCCATCCAAACGGGCCCTTAGTAGTATGACTTTTCAAAAAAAAAAATTGATATCTATATGACTATTATCTTTGTAATTGGATGAACTATCAGTTTCAAATTGATTGTTTTATCTTTGGGATAATGTACAAGTACCCTTTCAATCTATGTACGAAATTTCAGAGACACACTTATATTATAATAAGATCCTATTACCCCTTTAAACTTATTTTATTAATAACTTTCTACCCCTTTTCGGCCTACGTGGCACTATCTTGTTGACTCAACGTTGATTGACTTTTTTCTTCAAGCTAGTGCCACATAAGCCGAAAAGGATAGAAAATTACTTATAAAATAAGTTCAGGGGATAATAGGACCTTAATATAGTATAAGTGTGTCTCTGAAATTTCGGACATAGTTTGAGGGGGTACTTGTGCATTTTCCCTTTTACCTTTTGATTATTTGATATTTCTAAATAGAAAAATTAGATTGACATATTTTATCATGTTTAGCGTGAGATAAACAAAAACTATATTTGTAATTGCAACATAACTAATGCTTGATGTACATTACGTGAATTCAAATATAAGGATATTATTTGGAGTAATCATACACTTCGAAAATATATTTGTCTTTTTTCTCTATATTTTATATTCTTAATTTTAGATTTTAGTGTGACAAAGAAAGACAATTAATATTGTTTCCGCAATTTATCGCATGAGTTTTTAGAAGAAATTCAAAAAATTATCTTAAACAAAAGTGATTAATGTACAAATTTGTATTATACTTCTATTCTTGCTATTATTTTATTTTATGCACATTGTGTGTATAACATTTTCTTATCTGCTAAATCAAAAATCGAATCATTAAAGAACAAAAATGATTAACCAAGAATTGATAATTAATATCTTATTAATTTAATTTTCAGTTTAGCATGTACACAAATCAAAAATTGATAAATCAAAAAAATAATACATAAACTCGAATTGAATCGATTGATGCACACCTATAATTTCAACTATTGAAATTGAACGATGAACTAACTCCATGAAAAGACGGGTCAATTTAATTGCTCAACCTGACATGCTCCAGCCTTCAACAATAACATACTCGATGGAGTGTAGCACCCTCACAAAGTGGGATCTTAGTAGCGTAAAGTACTACAAGTAGACTTTACGTTTATTTCAGAGTAGCTAGAGATATTATTTCCGAATTCACCTCAAGAAAAACAATCTAGAAAAAAGAAATATTAGAAACAGTAAATGCTAACAGAAATCGAAGGACAAGAAACCACAAAAGTAACAGTGCTACAATTACTAGTATGAATGAATAACAAAACAGTGTACTCCCGATCTCCCACCTACAAACCTTTTATCCAAATCTATATTCTTTAAAACCTTCTATCTTAGGTCATCTTCAATAAATTAAAATTATGTCATGTCATATCTAATCATCTTTCATCGATCTATTAAATTTCCCTTGCCCCCACCCTATTTATCTACTCCCTGCCCTGCCTTATTATGTACCCCCACCATCACCACCACCACCAATCCTACTCAAAAGAAATCATTTTCTACATATGCCCCCACCCCCCACGTGGCTATAGTTAAGGGACGTAAATATAAGTAGTACCACAAAAATTAATTTTCTCCTTCAATAAATCTTTAAACAGATTGTACATAGATAGTGTCAATTAAAAAGTTGCGTCCAATACACGATTTGTTATACATGTTTCAGTATATATTAATTAAAATCTTTGAATAACCGGATATCTTTGGTATTAAAAAGTCTCTAACCAAGAATTTGAAATCGTTTGATATGAGGTATTAATCAAAATAATTCATTTAAAATTTAGTTCATCAAAAATATTGTTTCGCATTTTTTTTTAATCTAATCCAGGAATTAGTTATATCTCATACAAAGTCTTATTTTATTTCTAGAAAAGGGAGGGATAAGTAATCCAAGGTTTGACAATCCTTGGATAAGACCTGTAAATGACTAAATTATTTTGTAATTTAATGTTCCTTTTTATTCATACGATAACATTTATAAATATTTTTTTAACTTCTCCAAATTTGTTCCATGTAATTTGGTGATTTCCAAACTAATATTTTTCTCTCCATGTTTGATTTGTTATATTGAGTTTATTTTTTTGATTTTTTTTAGTGTAGTTCATCGATTGACTACTTGAATTATTTATTTTTAAAAAAAAATAAACTTCACGTATTTGAACAATTTAAGTAGCGGTAAATATATGTTAAGTTTAAGGTATATTTAACCAACAAAAAATTAGAAATATATCGTACTATCAAGGATTTCTATAGTGGCATCTAGGATTGTTCATGCTTATGGTTAAAAATCAAACCGAACCTCAATCGAACCAAATCGATTTAAAAAATCGATATTTGGTTTTTAAATTTTGAAAATCGATATTATTTGATTTGGTTTTGATTTTACTAAAAAATATCTGCAAAAATAACCAAATCGAACCGTTAAATTATATATATGTTTTATAATTATTTATATATTATTCATAAAAAATATAAATTTTTTATTAAATTTTAATTAACTTAAGTATTTAACTTTATTATTTTCTTAAATCCAACACTTAAATTTCAATCCAACTATTAAAACCCTAATTTTAACTTCACCAAAAATTTATTATTTAAATAATTTTACATATCATACCTAAGAAATTCAGTGCAGTTCTTTAAAAACAAATATACGCAACTTTCTTCCCTCGTTAAACAATTTTCAGCGCAGCTTTTTTTTTTTCTTTTAAAATTTTTTGAAAGCAACCTCCTCCTCTTCATGATCTTGTTTAGTCATATTGGTGTTTTCTTCTTCATCTTTTCATATTATATTTTTTCTGGATTTTAGCTAAATTTAATTTAGAGAGCATGATTTTAAAATATTTAATAAAGTCAAAATTCATTAATTTGGGCTATAAAATAAAAGGCCCACTTCGCTAAAGTTTAATATGTCATGCCATTTAAATTTGATTGGCCGGAGAGAAGTTTATTCTTATCACAGCTCTTCTATTCCACGACTATAAATAGGGTTGCTCATACTTGAGCTAGTGAATTCAAATACAAGTCAAGATCAAGCCCTATGAATAAGCTCAAAACCTCAAGACTCTAGATTCAATAACAAGCTCAAAAACCCTTGAATTCAAATACAAGTCAAGATCAAGCCCTATGAACAAGCTCAAAACCTCGAGACTCTAGATTCAAGAACAAGCTCAAAGGCCCTTGAATTCAAGTACAAGTCAAGATCAATTGAATTCAAGTACAAGTCAAATCAAGTTTATCAAGTTCATTAAATCCACAAATCAAGATCAAAATCACAAGATTCAAGAACAAAAGCAAAGACCCATGACTTTAAGTATAAGTCAAGATCAAGTTCAAAGACCCTTGAACTCAAGTACATGTCAAGATCAAGTTTATCAAGTTCATCAAATCCACAAATCAAGATTAAGCTCAAAGGTTCAACTACAAGTCAAGATCAAGATTTAAGAACACAACCATAAGCCCTTAAATCCAAAGTACAAGTCAAATTCAAGTTCATCATAATTCAAAAACAAGTCCAAAGGCCCTTAAATCCAAAGTACAAGTCAAGTTCAAGTTCATCAAAATTCAAGAACAAGCCCAAAAGTCGTTGAATCCAAAGTACAAGTCAAGTATTAGCTCAAGAGCCCTTGAATTACATTCTAAAAGACGAATCAAATGATTCATAGAGTTTGTAAAGCTCATAATTTAAAATCAAATCAATACTATTTTTGCAATACTTCTCCGTTCTTGATTATTATTTTCTCGACGCAAATTTTGTTGCCTACAACAACTTGTGCATGCAAAGTTCAACAACAAAAATGTCAAAGGACCAATACTTTGTTGTATACATTGTATGTATACAAATTTCAACTACACTCAACAAATGTATACAAGACGGAGTTTGGAGCAGGGCAAAAAAAGTTATCAAAAATTTCAAAATGGCACATCAATTTTTATTAATCAGCAGGGCAAAATCGCTTCTGACAGAGCGATTTTATTCTAACAAAATTGATGCCATTACTCCGTCGAAAAACATACAAATTGTTGCCCCAGCAACGATTTTGTCCAATTTTTTTTCTTTAAAATGCAATTTTGTCAAAAAAAAAATGACAACCCTACCCCTGCAACATTTTTCTAAAAAAAAATTAAAATTAAAACTGCTGCTATAGAAGCGTTTCAATCAAAAAATATTTTTTTACAAAAAATTGAAATGGATTTTCTTGTAAAAAAAATTTAAAAAAAAATTGTTAAGAAATAGCGATTTAATTAAAAAAATTACTGATTTTTTTTAAAAAAAAAAAAAGAAAAATCAACGTTTTAAAGAAAATCGATGATATAGCAGCAATTTCAATTTAAAAAAAATTGAAGAAAAATGCAGAGATGTTAAAAAAATAACGAAGTAACGGCATCAATTTTGTCAAAAGAACATCGCTCCGCCAGGAGCGATTTTACCCTTTTGGTTAAAATAAATGATGTGCCTTTATGAAATTTTTAATAAATTTTTTGGCCCTTTTGGCTCGGGAGAGGGTCTATCAAATTCAGCAACATATACATATTTTCTTAATATTAGATTGATACTTATTGTGTCCCTTATTACTAGTCCATTTTTGAATTAGTACACATACGAAGAAAAAATTAATGACATGATGAGTTTAGCATTTTACCCCTAGTAATTATGAAGTGGACGAAAAGTTAACATTTTATCAAAGTAATTAGTCATTTAATTGAAGATATAATAAGTAAAAAAATGCCCTTTCTTGATTTGTCAAAATGGACAAGTAATTAGGGACAACTATAAAAGGAAAAATGGAAAAGTAATTAGGGACGAAGGGAGTATGATAAATAGTTATATATTTAAAATTGTAAATAGGCAGGATTCTTCAAGAATAAATAAGGTTGTGCTTTTGAGAGATAAAATATGGTGAAATTACGTGGTTAAGCAAACTTATATTACTTAATTACTCATCATAGCCATAGTTTCTTATAATTACCACTCACAACTAACATTATACAATAATTACGTGGTTGACTTCGAGTTTGTATAATTAGCCAGATTTGTATATGTATAATTCGCCAGAATATACAAATATATATGTATAATATACAATTATCTAATCGATATACATATACAATTCACCTCTCTCCTTTTTTCTTCCCTCTCTCGCTCGCCTCTCTCCTACCTCTCCCAAGCTCGCTTGCATCTCTCCTCTCTCTCCCAATCTCGTTTGTCATATATACAAATGCATATGTATAATATACAATTATTTAACCGATATACATATACAATTCACTTCTCCCACTCTCTCCCCTCTTTCGCTTGTCTCTCTCCCAATCTCGCTCGTCTCTCTCCTCCATTTCCCAGTCTCGCTCGCCTCTCTCCTCCATCTCCAAATATCGCTTGCTATATATACAAATACATATGTTTAATAAAAATTATCTAACAGATATACATATACAATTCAATTCTCTCCCACTTTTGGGCCTCTCTCCCAGTCTCGCTCATCTCTCTTCTCCCTATAACATGTAACTACGAGTTTTAATTATCAAACTATAGTTATGAAGAGTAATTAGACTATTTTTGAGTGACTACATGTGAAAGTTCCCATAAAATATTGACATTACATAACCAATTAGTAAATCTCCAGTAATCATCAATATGTGTTTACTTAATCAAATTAATGCGTATACAAACTTAAAAGGTTAGTGAGATTGCAGACAACATATTCGAGTAATAGACTTCTTCTAAAAATAAAGATTCATATTTTTCAATCATTAAATCGATAATATAGACTTCTTTACTTAATAATTGGCTATATAGTGCCAATATTTTGAGGTCTAACATATGATAAACAATTTAAATTAAGAAGGATAAATCATATAAATATGCTATATTATAAAAATATTTACCATTTATGTCAACATAATTTTTTTAACTAAATGTAACATTTTTTTAGGATTAAGAAAATTGTACAACGCCTCTTTTCTCAACTCTTTTTTCTTTTCTTATTTTCATTGTTCTGCTTCTTTTTCTCATTCTGTCTTTTTACTCCCATGCTTCTTTTCCCTTTCTTTTTTTTACTCTTCTACTTCTTCGTCTCTTTCTTTTGCGTTTTTTATCTTCTTTCTTTTTTCTTCTTCTTCTTTGAGCTTTTCATCTAAAAATCATCCTCAATCAGTTTTTGTCCATTTCACTATTTTTATTCAAAAATAAGATAAAAAGAGGAATAAAAAGATCAGAAATTTGTACAAAATCACGTTTTTAAAGCAGAAATTTCAGATCTCTAAAATTACAGAAACAAGAGTTCATCATTGATGGTCATTATAAAGCTTCAAATTTTGAATTTTATGGATTTGTGATCAATTTGGATAGGTAGTTCCTACAAATAACAAAAAATGTCGTTTGGAGTTTATATCTCAATTTTAAGAGGGTTTAATTAAGTTTATAATTGATTTTGGAGAAAAATCAAATTGAAACTCGAAAAAAAGTGGAGTTTGTGGAACTATATCACAATTGTATTAAAGTTATACTACAAACTCACTTTTTTTTTTAATAGTAATATCAACCAAAATAATTTAAGAAAACACTTTAATACATTTATATCATAGACACAATATATATTGCAAACATCACTCATGTTCTTAGAGATACAAACCAAAACAATTCATAAGACACTTATAATACATAATTTATTCATGAATGATACAAGTTTAATTCAGTCTATAAATTATCGTCTTGTCTTTCGTTAGTTACGTTTTTCATTGTTAATTTTCTCTTCTAGTTCAACTTTAATATTGTGTAATACACTTTTATCGCAAATTTAATCCATATTGTAGTTTACTATTTGTTACTATTAAATCACTTGTTTAATTCATTATTGATATAAACTTAATTCACTCTATAGATCATTGTCTGGTGTTCCATTAGTTACATTTTTTTATCCATGCATAATTCTCTCTTCTAATACAACTTTAATATTTGAGTAATGCACTTTTTGTACAAGATAATTCATTTTGCAGTTTATTGATTGATTTTTATGATTGAATTACTTGTTTAATTCATCATTGATGTAAGTTTTATTCAGGTTACAAATCACATAGTGCTCTTTCGTTTGCTTCATTTTGAATTCATGTTTAATTCACTTCTAATTCAACTTTAAAATGAGTGTAATACATTTTTAGTTTAAATATAATTCATTTGGCAGTTTATTATGTCTCTTCATTTCTTACGATTAGATTACTTGTCTAATTAATTATTGATACAAGTTTTATGTAATTTACGAATTAGAGAGTATATTTAAAATAAATAATTATTTCTTAAAAGAGATTCACTCAACATAAACTATGTATAACAAGATCACACATGAAGACTTGCAAAAATGTTAGGCCTTATGATGAAGAATGAAGAATAAGGAATAAAATCCTTTTTAGCATTTTGTTTTAGAAGTTGATTAGTTTACTATAAATATTCAGATCATGCTTTTGTCTTCTAATTAAGTATTAACGCATGTCTAGTATTATGTATGAATATTATGAAATTTTCTATGTATATATCATTACACGATGTGTGTTAAAATGCTACTTATAATTTATTTATATTATATAAAAATTATAAGTGGTGAAAACAAGTATTAAATGTGTATTAAAAATAGTTATAATTCATTTGTATGACATATGTAAGTTTTAAGAAAAATTTTAAACTTAAGCTTGCATTATGAATTAGTGTTGTATTAAACATGTATTAAAGTTATTTTAAAATTGTTTTTAGTAAGTATTGCTAAAAATTGACAAAAATAATAATAAATTAAAAGTATACTTAAAAATGATAATTATTAAATAAAAGACCTTCACATATATAATTTTCACTTAAGAAAATATCAATTTTACGTAGGACTTGTACTTACATGTTAACTTTCTTAGGCAACAATTATCAATGGACTTCAAAATTTGATTTGTGGATTAGCAAACTTTTTGGCCTTCTCTACGAATGGGTTGGGCTGTTGACCCTAAATAACAGTCCATTTATTTCACAAAATTACATATTTTGTCTTTCAAATATATTTGGTTTTTAATTTGGAGAACTACCTAATTAGGAATATTATATTTATTAATTTTTATAGTTTGAACTAATTGTATTTTATATCACTAATTAATAATTTCATATCAGATTTCAAGTCACATACACCTAGATACATGTTTTATACACTTAGCTAGACACATTGAAATAGGGAGAGAATTGAGCTAGAACATGAAGAAGCAAGTAATTGTTTATGTATCCAAAATACATGTGAATTATACTAAATACATGTATCTTTATATACCTGGGGTGATTCCATGTATATGGATACTAAATACATAAGAGAGTGGTGAGCGAGATTCGTCTATGCATCACAAATACATGCAAATTTACTCGGATACAGTTTATAAATAGCAAATTATACTTAATTTTGACTCCATGTATCTCGAGATATATGTATTTGGACATGAACGTACCAAATCTGGTAAGGTTCGTAATATTGCAAACTAGCATATATCTAAGTAACTTGCTCCTAAACTAGTGAAATTTTTGTAAGTTATCTTTCAATTTTTGTCCTTCAAATGAATTGGTCTTTAATTTTTTTTTTCTTTCGCAATCAAACTTATGTCTACTGGAACATAAATTCTTTAGAAACTAAATCATGTTTAGACATATCTTGTAAAATATTATGACATAAAAATATAAACTTATTTCTTATAAAGAAAAAAATTACATTTATCACGGAAAACAAAATTAAAGACCAAACACAAAATGGGCTTTAAAGTGCAAATGAGCCTTGAATTGATTTGGGGGTTAACCTAACTCAACCATTAGGCTTGCCTAACTAGATCAACTGTTTAGAGAATCACAAGTCTTAAATAACACTCTCAAATGAGAATCACTTTCCCAAGAAATTTGTTGAACTAAGAAAGAAAAAAAGATTTTTGTTTATTTAAAAAAATAGAGAAATAAATTAATTAGAAGTAAAGAATAGCAACTAGAAAAAGAAAGTTGTCTGCATTTGTTATTTAGATCTCAAGCCTTCCAATAGGCTTCCTTATCAAGTGAGTGGGTTAATTTTTAAGATGATCGCTCAATTAATAACTATAATTATTTCTTTTTAAACTAGTTCATTATAGTGTTGAGGGGCATTCCTCATCATACTAGTCGTGGTATGGTCGTTTTGTCCGTCATTATGATTTGAGATTGTTCTAATAAAATAATTCCTAACTTGTCTACAACTAGCATTGGTGTTGTATACATAGGAGGAGCTCAAAAAGGGTGGGGTTCTCTATGCTTCCCGCTCTAGTTCTCTCCTTCGTTACTATATCTGTCACCTTGTTTTACTTTTTGAACACGTCTTCAACATTGCTCTCATTTACCTTATCAAGTAACTACATTCAGAAGTTAAGTTAGCGCGATATGGGTGATCATTTGTAATCATGTGTACAATGCTTACATGTAATGCCATATTAGTTTACAAATTTTATAGTGTTATTTTAATTTTTAATCCATGAAAATATAACATGTTAATCCGTTCAAATTACCTTCAACTATTGTATATATACTTATTGGATGGTCATGCATGTGTAACTTCACAAAACTTAGAATATTAGATATCAAGTTTCTAATTTTGACATGTTGATAACATCTTACATAAAATTAATAATTAAAATAAAATAGATGCATATAAAGTTGGGAAGTTATATTTTAAAAAAGATTTATACAAATTTTAGTTTTAGATTTGAAGTCTCTAATTAAAAATTTGTATTAGGCCCCCCAATTATTATTGGTTATTTGATACGATGCGTAACAAAATGAAAAACGATAGTACATATGATATTTTAGTAATGTTGGATTAGTTATATCAATATGATTATTTTAATCAATTATTTGATTTGTTGTCTTAAATAAATAAATTAAGTGTATTAGGATAGAAACAATACATACCCAACATAATGAACTAAAATAGAAATAGTATTCATGTATTGTTAAGTTTTTTCTATATTATATATTATATAAATAAGAATAATACTAAAATAGATACATAAATTGAAAACACTGTCAAACAATAAATTAAAAATTTTCAAAATTAATAATATTGTTTTTATAATACTTCCTACCAAACTATCAATAACTACCAAAAAAAAAGTATTTTCTAGCATGACACTAGGTTTGCACTAACTACTCCACCCCTCAATTTTTTCAAAAGCAAGGGCATAGATTAGAGAATATTCATAGTTTTTGCTCAAAATAATATATTAATACTTTGATGTAATTATTTCAAAATTTAGAATTTATAAAATTAAAATTTTAACATCGCCTTTCATCATGGTATATGAAAAGGGAAAAAGTGATAAAGTTTTATATATGAAGAAATTCTTGTTAGGAGTGTTAGTGCGTTACCAGTAAAAGAACTTTATAATAAGCAATTTAATTTTATCGAAGTGTGAACTTTGAATACCGAATAAAAACGAGAAAAAAATTATAAAGTGAAAAGGAAAGGGTAGCGAATAAGATAAAGTGTAATAGTATTTTGTCTAATAATACACCAACCATATTCTATTTTCCCACTAAATGACTAATGTTACGATCCTCCCCAGACAAAGACCCAACATACCAACGCGCGTCTGTCACTGTGTGATTCACACGGCGGACAACACAAAGTTTTGTTCTTTTTTTACGAGGATACGAGATAATTAATTTTAAAAAATAAAAATTTAAAAATATTGTTTGGTTGAATAATTATAGAGTAATTTATTTTGAATTTAGTTATTTTATGATTATAATATCTTTTTATTTATATTAAGAATAAAATAATAATCTTAATATAATTAGTTACGGAATAACTTGTTTTAGAGTCTTAATAGTCTTTTTTTTTTCTTTGAGCAAAAAAAAGTCTTTTTCTTTGAAATTAGAGTCTGTTTAGATTGATTTAGAAGTTAATCAGATCTGATTTAAGTTATTTTTATTTTTTGAGAGTATCTGACAAAGTTAAATTAAATTTAAAATGACTTGAGAAAGTTAAAAATCAAAAGTAGGACTTGTCCTGCTTTTTTTGTTTCATTAACTTAACGGTTATTTAATTCAATTTTTTATTTTTTAACTTTAATCTATTTTTTTAAGTTAATTTAAACGGTCTCTTAACGCTCCCTAACAAAGACAACTCCATACTCAAGTAAGCACGAACCCAAGACCTGTAGGTTAAGGATAAAGGAAGGGGTCGACCCACCTTATACCAAGGGTGGTCACCCGACACTGCTTGGTTGAAATTTTTTAGTATATAAACATATATAAAAAATTGAAAAAATTATAAAAAGGAACAAATATTAAAAATGACACTATATTGTTTAGAGTTATCCAATTTATTTAAACTTGTAATTCAGATCAATTCAATGAATAGATATTATTGCAAAGTAACTTTAAAGCTTTCAAAATCAAGACTGACTTACGAAATCGAATGGATGGTAATCTTTTGAATGATTTTTTGATGCTTTATATAGAGAAAGATATATTTAGTTACTATCACTAATGAGGTTGTAATGAATACATTTCAAAATATGAAAATTTGAGGAGAGTTATAGTAGTTTACTTTATTTATATTTTATCAGTACGTTTTAAATAATTTTATATTAATATGATGTTTTTATGTCAATTATTTCTTATTTATTTATTATTAAATATCGACACCCACTTACAAAATATTTTGCGTACGCCACTAAATAAAGAAGTACTTACTACTCCACCATAACTACTGTTCGTAAATATCTATAACTTTAATTAAATGTGTGAGTACACTATTCTTTATTTATGTGACCAAACTCTAATAAATATATCGTCAAACTTTAATTAAATGTGTGAGTACATTATTCGTAACATATATTTTTTGTTAAAACTTAGTGTTATATTATCAAATTATTGTATAACAAATGGTTTATATATATCCACATTATCTTATAAATAATGCATATTTACCGTCATATTTTTTAACAAATTGAATTTAAAAAATAATAATCTTATATCTTATTAAATAATTTAAAAAATTACTTCACTCATTTTTTTATCTATTTATATTCGGCTTAACTAAGAAAAAAATTATTTCGGTTTTTATTTAGAACTGACCCAAACCCATTTTATGACCGAGTAGAAGAGAGAATCAATTTCCCGCCATTTGGATCAGGTCACGAGGGATGAATAAAATGGTTGAAATAATTTTTTGAAGTCACGTGATATTTTCAAAATTAGGAAACCAATTTTAGAAGGAAAAAATTAAGTTCAGCTAATATAACTTCGTTAATAGAAAAAAGTGAACACATACAATATTATTTATTAAATGATGAGATATATATACACTACTTAAGGAGATAATTGTTATTTTTCCCTTTTTACCTAATTTCTCGATAAAAAGAAATACAATATATAGATATAGAATATTTTTAAATATTTTTACGTGTATATATCGATTTTAAACTTTCTAATATAAAATTAGAGATTGATTTAGTAATTAAGACAATTTAAATTCAATGTAATATTTCAAACTCAATTTTCAATATCTATATATATATATTTTTCTAAATATATTTGAATCTACATGTATTGCAATCCACCTCTATTCTAATTTCTAGGCCATTTAAGAGAAGCTAGTCCCTTAGTCAAATTTACGAAGGAGGAAAATATGAATCAAGCCTTTCAAGGCGACCCTTGGTTCATCAACGGCCACTTCCTGTCTATTTAGCATTGGGAGCCAAATTTCGTTCCAGATAAAGCTATCCCAAAATACTCTGCAGTGTGGCTAAGACTCCCTCATTTACCCATAGAATTCTATGATGGACTTCTACTAAAACGAATTGGAAATTCCATCGGTAAGTTACTCAAGGTCGATGCCTGCACCAGCTCCACCCTGCGTGGTAGATATACTCGGCTATGCATCCAAATTCCAATGGAGAAACCAGTTCAGAGTTTTATACACATTGGACAGCATAAACAAGTTATCACCTACGAGCGCGCGGGTATTCTATAGGCATAATACATATATTAGACCTTAAACTTGGCTTCAAATTTTAACTTTGACCTCCAACTTTCATAATGCACAAATAGGCACTTTAACTATCCAATTTTTAAATAAATAAAAACATGAGTCCTACATGGCAAAATACACGTAGGACACCACGTAGGACAAAAAATGACATGTTGGATGACATGTAGGACTTGTGTGTTTATTTGTTCAAGTTTATGCAAGTTTAAGTGTCTACTTGTGCACACCCAAAGTTGAAGGGCATAAATGTGATTCGAAGCCAAGTTAAAGGACATATTTATGTATTATGCCTATTCTATATACGAATTGTGGTAGGCTTGGTCATACACAAAAATTCTATATTTACCACAAGATTAACTTGCATAAAGATTCCCTGAAGGACACTGTACAAGAGTTCAATACTCTAAATCAGAAATCAAATGAATGGCAAACAGTTAAATTTAACCATAGCAGGCGGAGCGAACAAGGAAAGATTTTTCCTAAGGCGAAACCAGATCATCAAACTACAAATTGATCAGGTATAAATGTCAATATTTATGCGGATGATTCCGGTAAGTTACTCAGTTCTCAAAACTTTTCAGGAACAACTCTCTTATCGCGTTAATAGTTTCAATGCTCTGGGTTCCTTCAATGATACTAACTCTTTAACCACTGAAGACTCTGACAAGCTTTATGCAAACTTAAGTCCCACTAAATACATTAACTTCAACTTATGTCCTTCCTCGCTTCAATTACTCAAAAATTCTTCCGCACTAAGCCACGTGGTTACACAACATCATAACATTGTAATACCTCTTTCCACACTGGCCCACCTTTTCCTCAAAACAGCTTAAATCCACTGCTACTGAAATGATATTAAACCTAGCTATCAAAATATCAACATTGTATGTCTGCCTATAAAGATCTTCAATTATCACAACCCCATTCTCAATCTCCTAACCATCACATTATTCATAGCCTTTCATTTTTCAAAGATGTTCAGACACCTTCCTCCCAACCGCCAGATAATTCACTTATCTCCGATAACTCAATCCTCAGTCCCACCTCGAAACGACATGAACAACTACCCTCATCCTCCTCAATCTCCTAACCCACCATTGGTTTTTGCGACTCAACCAATCCACCCCTCACATCAACCCCAATCTTGGGTAGAGATGAGCCTACAGGGACAAGCAATCATCTTTTCCATGGATATCAACGGGATGGAAACTCTGGTAATCCTCCAAAACCAGAATTTCCTGGCGCAACTCATATCGGAGGGTATGAAAGTAGCTATGGATTTTTTTGTGAATCAACTATGGGCAGCAAATGTACTCGACCCTCTAGCACCAGCAGTAACTCCTGCCTTCATCCAAACAATGCAGACTTTGTGGAACCTCCCTCACCATCTCAGTCCATATCCAAACTTGAGCAACCTAGGTCAAACCCCTTTCTTCACTCCGCAAGAGCTCATTCACAACAACCCACTGATCTTTCCTTGGATGCCAGTCCAGACTCCACAACCAACTTTCCCCATACCAGTCCCAGGGAGCCAATCCACTCAAATTCCTCTAGATCCAGAAGTGGCAAGAGCCCCTTCACTTGGAAGGATAAGTTCGTTCACCGAAATATCAAACTTCAAAAGTGCAGCCCTTATGATTTTTCCAAAAGAAGAGGACAAAAAGTACATTCACAACTGTCCGCCCAATCTAACGAAGTTCTCCTTCGATCTCAGGCCAGCAATAAACAGTGCACTAGCCAAGTATGCAGTAGTATTGAGCCCGACCTTGAGAATCTTTCCAAACCACATGTCGGGAAATGTTGATGTTCCACCATTTTTCTGCTCTCCCATGACTCAACCGACTAGCATTATTGTTTGGAACACCCGTGGAGTTAATAATGATAATTTTAAGAGAAACTTCAAAGAGCTCATTCGAAGCCATAACCCTTGCATGGTGGCTCTTTTAGAGACCAAATTGTGTAACCATCACAGTATGGTCAGTGAATATGGTTTTGATGACTACTGGGAAAACCCAGCACAGGGCAGATCTGGTGGAATTGTGCTTCTCTGGCATTCCAACATTATCACTGTCACTAGGAAACGTCAAACCCCTCACGAACTCCATGCCATGATACAGGTAATTCCTTAACAATATACTTAGTGGTTCTCTACTATTTATGCGAGCACTTACCACTCCCAACGTAATAATCTTTGGAACAACCTTAAGTTCATTGCTAACAGTTATAATTGTCCTTGGCTTGTAACGGGAGATTTTAATGAAATTCTCACACAACATGACAAATGAGGTGGTAGATCTTTTAATGCTCACAAAAGCTCCCACTTTTGATCTTGTATTAATCATTGTAATCTCATAGACATAGGTTTCAAAGGTGCCGGCTACACTTGGTCTAACCACATGAAAAAATATAAATCTTTGATTCTTGAGTGGATGGATAGATATTTTAGTAATAATAGTTGGCTTGACCTGTGGCCTAATGCTCAAATGACTCATCTCCCCAAGACTCACTCGAATCATAACCCTTTGCTCTATCACTCTTAAAATCTCTTACGGGTTAAAGAACAGTAATCCTTTTAGATTTGAAAAGTTTTGGTTAGACCATCCTCAGTCAATACTTTAGTAGAAAATTGTTGGAAAAATAAACCCTACCAAGAAGCTCTTCCTTGTTTTACTGCTAACGCTTCTGATTGGAGCAAAAAAAAACTTTGGGGATATTTTTTTTTTTTTAAAAAAATCCTCGCCTATCTTGAAGGCATTCAAAACTTCTCTAATTTCCCTCACAGTCCCTTTTTGCAACATATTGAGTGTAATCTTAGGAAGGATTTCAATGATATTCTTAAGTTAGAAGAAGACTATTGGAAACTTAGATCCCGTATTAATTGACTTAAAGATGGGGATGCAAATACTAAGTTTTTCATCTCTCCGTAGTGAATCACAGACGACGAAATCGTATTGCTTACTTTAAGGATGATAGTGATAACTGGATTACTGATCCTAAAAAAATTATTGATCATGCTCTTGCCTACTACACTTCCTGCTTTACTACTGCTCACTCCTCCTCTAATTGGATTAGCATTCATACAGCTACTCCTAGATTCCATAAACTTGATCTCTCCGATTTGGACAGGCCTCTTAGTGATTTTGAAGTCACTCAAGCTCTTTTTTTCCTCAAACCCTTTAAAGCTCCAGGACCTGATGGTCTACACCCACATTTCTTTCAATCCCAATGGAACACAGTGGGTGTATCAACTCTTGAGTATTGTCATGCTATTTTCGATAATCAAACCATTCCTCCTTCCTTGAATAATACTTTCCTTTGCCTCATTCCAAAATTTAACAATGCAAACCATCTAAAAGACTATCACCCTATTGGCCTTTGCAACACCATCTATTAGGTTATTACCAAAATTATTGCATACCATATCAAACCATACCTTCAAAACCTTATTGGGCCTTGTCAAACTAGTTTTCTTAAGGGTCGGAGGGCCAAAGACAATGCTATATTAGTCCAAGAACTCCTAAATGAGCTTCATAATACTAAAAGCAAAAAGGGTATGGTCATGCTCAAAATTGACCTTGAGAAGGCCTTTGACCGACTTGAATGGTCCTTTGTCCATCGAGCTTTACTTTACTTCAAGTTTCCTCCAAAAATCTGCAAACTCATTATGAGCTGTATTACCACCTTGAATATCGTTGGCTTAGTTAATGGTAACCAAACCCCTTACTTCTCTCCCTTAAGGGAATAAGTCAAGGGGACCCCATGTCCCCATACATCTTCATAATGTGTATGGAACTCCTTTCCACCTATATCCACTACCAGGTGGATCTTCTGCTGTGGGATCCGATCCAACTATCAACTCATGAACCCTTTTTCTCCCATTTATTTTTTGCAGATGACCTAACTTTGATTACAAAAGGAACTTCCAAATCCTTACCAACTATTTCCAGATGCATGAATGACTTTTGTGTTCTTTCTAGCCAAAAAATAAATCACACCAAGTCTAAGGCCATTTACTCCCTCTACTGCGAAGATAATGTGCAAGATCTTGTCAAAAATCTGTTAAGTATAACTCCCTCCTCTCAATTTGGGAAATACCTTGGCTTACCTATTCTTTTCGAAAAGCCTAAACCCAAGGATTTCCAATTCATTATTGATAACATGAAGAAAAATCTCTCCAGTTGGAAAACTAATTTCATGACAACAACTGGTTATGTTACACTAGCTAAAACTACCCTCAACGCCATCCCAACCTATACCATGCAATATTTTCTACTTTCAAAAAAGATCGGTCACACTATAGAAAAAATACAGAGCGATTTTATTTGGGGGTCCTCTATCCATAAACGAAAGCTTCACTATGTTGGATAAAATCATATCTGCAAAAGAAAATGGTGGTCTTGGACTGCAAAAAGCTGAAACTAAGAAAAAAATTCTTATCACAAGCCTTGCATGGAGACTTCTCACTAACAGAAATTCCCTTTGGGCAAAAACTCTTACCCAAAAAACAAACATAGAACCTACGCTAATTCCCAATCTTTCATTTGGAAGAACATTCTTTAGGGAAACAACTTTTGTTCTTCCAGTACAGGTTGGTTCCCTTAGTCTGGCCTATCCATCAATCTCTGGCATCATCGCTGGATTTTTGATACTCCTCCTCTTAGAAACCTGTTACATGGTTCTTTAATGAAAGGAGAAGATCATCTCAAACTTTTTAACTTTTGGACGGGCTCTTCTTGGGATTGGTCGAAACTCTCATTTGAAATACCTCCTGACTTCCTTGCTGAGGCCTCAAAAATTAGTCTCACTAACGAAATTGGACACCCCAACATCCCATATTGGATTCATGTCACCAGCGGTATCTTTTCTACCCATTCGGTAAGACAATTTCTTGCTACTCACTCTTCTAGATCCTTTCCTTTCCTTTCTATTGGAGTTGGCACTTGAGAACTCTTGAAAAAATAAAATTCTTCTTGTGGCTCTGTACGCATGGACGATTGCCAACCAGAACATACCTTCACTACATCAACATTGTACTAGACTCGGTATGTCAAGTTTGTCACCTTGGAAATGAAACCATTAGTCACATTTTCATCGAATGCTATGTAGCCAAGAAATTCAGGTTGGATATGGGTATAAATATCAATAATATTGGTTGGGACACCCGAAAACACTGGCTACATAAACTCAATCTCCTGTCTTACCCTTGTAATGACATACCTTACGAATGGACTGATCTTCTCCCTCACGCCATTTGACACATTTGGACTAACAGAAACCACAACACCCATAATGGTAAATCTAAATTTCTTTCACATTCCCTAGTCAACAACAAAACTTTAGAATATTTTCATTACACTTCATCTCCTTCCAATCCCGATGCAGTGTTTTGTTCCCCCTTTTGGATATTTTGAGTTAATTATTGATGGCTCCTTCATGATGAAACATAAGGGTAGCGGTACTGTTGGAGTCGTCCAAGATAACCATGGAAATTGGAAGGCTGAATTCTATAAAAAAGCTAGCAGTCACACTCATATTATGACTGAACTTGAAGCCCTCATTGAAGGCTTAAAGATAGCAGATATGCTGAATCTCCAACCCTTGGAAGTCGAAACAGACTCCACTAATCTCCTCGATTACTTAAAAGAACCAAACTCATTATATTCTTCAATTGACATGTCTTGCAGATTAATGTTGAGGAGGTTGGGGAATCCAGTGGTCCGCCATAACTTCAGGCAGGGAAACAAAGTAGCAGACTTTTTGTGCAAGATAGGTTCTCAGCTAACAACGACCCCTCAATCACATATTCTACATACTCCACCTGAAGCTGCAATAGAGTTTTTCTCAAAGCAGATCAAGAAGGAGTTCTAGCTACTAAGCAAATATTTAGGTCATTATGTAATAAGTTAGCTAGTTTTGGGAACTTATCTGTAATCACTAGCTATAATAGTGATCGTGTATTGTTCTAACTATATATATAATATATCCTTTCTACCAAAAAAAAATAGAAAAGCTAGTCCCTATTGAAAAATTCGGCATAGATTATTTAAAGTATTCTTTTAAATATTTCTTAACAATTTTACATTATATGATAATATATAAATGTAAATTTAATTATAAGTGTGATAATTGAATATGGGTCATCTTGAGGAAGACTAATGAATGATAATAATAAAGAATAACCTTTTAATTTACTTTTTATTATAGTTAGGTATGACAAACAATTACATTGCTTGATTCTACTAATCTTTATTTATTGTGTTTTATTATCATAATCTATTTTGAGATTTATTAATTTAAATATCATATACTCTGTTCTCTTTTTCATTCTCTTTTATTGAGGAAAAGAGAAGGGGCACAATGTGAGTTGCACCTAGCTAGTATATAAATTATTCAACTAAAATACTAGCATACATACGTGATAATGTTATATGATATTTGGAACAAATCAATAATAATAGATAGACATTGAAATCGTGCTCTCAAATTAATGATTTTAAATTTTTATTTTCATTGTTTATATGGAAAAAAGATTTTAATTTAATCATGAACTTATGATTTTAAAATTGACATATCATTTATTTTTTAAAAAATAGCTCGTTATATTAATAACTCATATATATATTCTTTAACTTAAAAATTAATATTTATTAAGTAAAAAATAAAATTTCCTTTTTAATTAATTTTAAAAGATATACGTGACATTTAAAAATTCCACACGATAACTTTTAACCATACTCACCCAACCAAATCGAAAATAAAAAAAACTTCCCACCTTTTCTATTATTCACGAAGAGCCAAATTGAATTGTATAGCATAATTGGCGATATGCTAAAAAGAAAGAATCATTCTTACTTTTGAAAAGGAAATTTGAATATTTTTGGCAAAAAATATACCAAATCACAATCAAATCATAACGGTAGATATAGATTCTTTTAATCAGTGTTGGTTAATTTAAGTCTCGAATATAAAAAATATAATGTTACCTAACGTAAAATTGAATAAATTGAAGTTCAATAATCAAAATAAAAAATTTGATAAACGTGCATTGCACGTATATTTAGTGTGCGCGTAGGCTTACATTTGAATTTATCGATCAGCGAAACCTACACATTACACACATCTCCCCTTTTGTTTCTGCAACTATTGTACTAAACGTTTCATTCAAACAGCTTTTTACTCTGTTTCAACAAAACATATATATAACTGTTAAACTAACAGTGAGAAGAAGGGCAAGCAAATATGCCAATCGCCGCCGCTGCCGCCGCCGTCAACTTCCATCCGGTGACGACACGATATGGCGGTGCACTCGCTTTACAACCATCTCCGTCCTTACGTACCTCCGTTTCTATTTCTAACAACGCCGTCAATACTAACGCGGCGCGTGTTGCTTCCCTTTCACTTTCCATGAATTCCAGCCCTAATTTCACCTCAGGTCGCCGCACATTTCTTATGTTATCCTTCGCTGCTGTTGGAGGTGGCGGTGGAGATAGTGATGATAATTTTAACGGTGGAAATGGAGGTGGTAACGGTGGAGGTGGTGGTGGTGGTGATGGGGGGAATGAGGAGAGTGGTGATCAGAAAAGGAATAAGAAGGAGGCTTTGATGGCGTTGACGGAGGCAGGTAGAGAAAGCAATATAGGATACTTTCTACTTCATATTGACTTAAAATCTTCTGTCGTATTATGCATTTATGATCTACAACAATATATTCAGTATGATTACTGACCTAAATTCTTTGCAGGTAGGTCGTTGGATAGTTTGCCGAAGGATTTGAAGGCGGCTATTGAGGATGGGAGAATACCTGGATCCATAGTATTGAGATATTTTGAGCTGGAGAAATCACCAGTAATGGCATGGTTGCTTCGTTTTGGAGGGTTTAAGGAGCGGCTATTGGCAGATGATCTCTTCCTTGCCAAGGTTGGGATGGAGTGCGGCGTCGGTATTTTCACAAAGGTGGGGACTAGAATTGTAGCTTCTCTAAATCGGCATTTTTAGCACATAAAATTGATTGAAACTATCACTTTCCACATTAAAGTTCAATGCTTTCTTTGTTTCATTTTCCCCAAGATATTTGTCATCATCCTGTACTTCTACACATTTGAAAGTTGGTTCTTTAGTGGTAGGCATACATTTCTGGGTGGTAGGTTACTCCTCAACTGTCCGGACCTAACAACTATAGCACTTTCTTTATATTAATCTTGTTTTCTTTTCAAAATTCAAAGAAAGTGATAGATGGTTAATTTTTTTTCTTTCTAGATGTACTGATGTTATCATTTGGAAATGGAGAAAAATGTAGTTTTTACTCTAGTTAATAAGTATCCATCTTTTATTAGAAGTTGAATTAATTCAAGTCATTTAAACTTTGGTTGGTCAAAATTGATTTAATTATGGGATGGATGAAGTAATTTGATAGTCCTTTTTGACGCATTTGTATTGTCTTCCTGGATGAGTGGGAGGCATATTATTTTGGATATGGAGAATTCCAATGACCTCGAATATCTAATATGGAAGAACTAGACATTTTTTTGGAAAATTAAGAGTGCTGTAAGAGGGTAGAGATATAGGCAGTAAAAGTTGAAGTTTTGGGAGGATTGGCATGTGCTATTCTCTGTTTGCTGTGAGGTGTTGGGGTAGATCAACGAACCGTTGCTAAGAATTATCAGTAGATGAACTTATACTAGTAGGTTATGGAATCGTCTGTTCAGACAATATGAATGCCAACTCATAATAAATGAATTGCATGGGTGATTCATCGACATCGAGCTCAAATTCTGTGTAATTTGTACTATTTGAGTTTTAGGATTCATTCTTCTGGAAGCACACTTGGGTTATAAGAAAGAAATTTGTACTTTGAAGACTTTTGTTTTTCTCCTTTTTTAATTAGCCCTTTTTTTCCTTCCATTGTTTTGTGTTAAAATGAGTTGGACTTTTTGCTGGTGTTTTAGTATTAAGACTTGAGTTAAACCATGATTGGGATGAGTGGAGGTGAAATTCTACTCATATTGAGGACTCAAGAATTTTTTGGGTGAGTGACAATATAGAATTAGCTAATCGTGTAGGAGATCAAGATGATTCAGTGTTGGGAGTGCTTTGTTCTATTATCGTGCAACCTCTAAAAAATAATTGAACAAGGGGAAGTCTATTTATCTTTTCAATCTGGCTTCTTTAAATAATTGTTGATAATTTCTAAGAATCCTTTGAAATCCTTAAAGTACACTGCGGTCACTCTGACAACAAGAATATATAATGTTTCTCTTTAGTTATAATAGAATATTGGGTTTCTAGCTTTTATTTTATGTATGTTATGCTTGGTTGAATATCTGTCTTTTTTTGGTGAACGATGCATCTATTCATCCAATAGTGTTCAATACAAAACAAGTAGATGATAACTATCTACACTCCTATCAATTTCAAAAAGTCTATACATGCTACAGCTACAAAACACGAGAAACAATCTTACATAGTGAATAAAAAGACAATACAACAACTTCTCTAATTACAAGACCTAAGGGTATGAATTTGAAGCAAGTAAAGGTCTTTGGAAGCTGGAGATGCTTCTGCCTCTGGTGTTTATATGCAGTACAATTTCCTTGCATAATCAGTCTGCTGAAGATACTCCTCCCCCCCGGAATCTGATCACATTCCTGTCTCACCAAACCAATTAAACCAGCATGCCAAACAGGCAAACACACAGGTAACAATAGCCATTGCCCTAGATTCTTTTAGCTGCTTTGTTTATCCATTGAACTCAGATGACCAGTCACAAATAGGTCTGTGATGACCTAGCCAGGCTAACAATCTGGACCATAGTTCCTTCACATAATAACAGGGAAAATCAAATGCTCAAACAATTCATCGGAAAGACCACAAAAGACACAAGTTTGAGGCACTTGAATTCCAAACTTCAGCAGCCTATACACTATAGACAATCTCCCTTTGAGCAGCAAGCCAAAGATTGAACTAAAACCTTGCGTGCAAATTAGGCTGCAGAATCATACTCTTCCAGGGAACTCTTTGATACTGAGGTGAGATCATGCGATAGTGATACAGCTTTTAATGCTAAAGCCTCCACTCTTCTGGAGCTGAGATAGGAGCAGATTCCATAGTTTGGTGCTTGATATAGAAGTTATGGATCCATCTGATCTAGAGGCAGTCCGTCATTGCTATAGCCCACAATTGCTTTGTCACAACAGCCTTGTTCCAAATATCTGTCTGTTTGTTGATCAGGTAAGAAGACATTTTATGAGAGTAGTGGATTAAATCTATCCTTTCTTTCTGCTGTAAAGCGGTTATATTTGAACTTGCAAGTTGGACAGCAGTGCTTGCAGGTTGCAGTGATCCCTCATCCAGTTGCAGTTTTGAGGGTAGGTGGGGTTGGGGTGGGATATTTCAGTGGAGTATTTCTGAGGTTGTTTCGTTGGTTCGTATTTGGCCAAAGCTGGATTTCCCTGAGTGAGATCAACCACTTTTCAGGAAAAAAGAATGCATTGAAATTTGCACAAGAATTATATTCACTTAGACCTAACTGATTAAATTTCCTGTGATGACTAGTCAGAGAGGCATTCAGAGCAACTATGAAAAACTTGTTGCTCATGGTGAATAATTTTCAGTTCATAAATGACTCTTTTTCTTGTGCAAGCATGCAATTGTTTCATCTTTACTTTAGGAAGTGCAAAATTCCAAAGTCATTTCTCCCGATTATTTTTTTGTACTGTTAGAAGGCAATCCTCATTGGCTGAATCCTCTTTCTTTCTTGGTCGCTTGCCAAACTCCAACTACTACATTTCTTCATTGGATTCATGTCCATTCCACACTGTATAATTTATCAACCTTTATTCCCAACATATTGCTTTCCTTTTAGGATAAGTCTACTTTTGATCACCATTACTATGCTTTGTAACATCACAATGGATCCATACATATCCATCTTTATATCTGTGGATGTATGGATTGATAAGAACTTGAGTCAACAATCACCCAAGGTTGTAGCGTAGTGATTAATGAAGAGTTGAGACAAAAACACTAGGTGATTCTTCTCATCTGTCCTAGTTTTGGTGGATAGAGCTATCTAGTACATGTTGTTGGTGGAGGTGGCAGCTATCCCGTGGAATTAGTCGAGCTGCGTGAAAGCAGGCCTGGACACCATGGTCGTAAAAAAATAAAAATATATAGTCAACAATGTTATAATTTTAAATCATGTTGTATAGAGGAAGTGATTGCAAATGTTCCAACCACCCAATTAACTAGGGACTCTTCCCCAAATATCTTAAAGGTCCAGCATTATAGGCTGTTCTGCCTGTACTTTACAAACAAAAGAAAATAATAGCATCGTGTTACTTCGTTGTTGCAGATCTTTTTCATGGGTCTCCTATATCTATCTATATATGAAATTTGACATTATTTCTCTGTGCTTTTAATTGGTGACTCATTTTTCACCTGCTCTCTGTTTCTTTGATACTGTTAAAATAGTATGGGTATTTATCTTTTATTTTATCTGCTTTTTTCCAGACTGCTGCTGAGTATGAGCGCCGCAGGGAAAACTTTTTTAATGAGCTAGAAATTGTTGTCGCCGACGTGGTACATTGCTCTTCTCATAACATACTGTTGTTTTATCTATGTGTCTGTCTTTGTTGATAATTCTCTACTAGATGTCGTTTATCCTTGGTCAATGAGAAACTCAGATTTTAAATGGAAAGTCATTGGTGATTCCCACCACGGTGCTGTTTATCCCTAGTGAACGATATTTTCATGGATAATCATCAGTAATTCTCTCAAAGGTATTTTTAATCCTTGGTAAATGAGACGGTTTGGTTTTAAGATTACATGCTTATCCAGAAATGTGTATCATCTTGTCCATACATGTACTTCTAAAGATGGTTAGCTTCCTCAATGTGGTTGAGTTGCATGAATCATGATATCCATTCCCTTCTGTGCAACTTTTACTTTTTGGTAGAACAACTACTCCTTGTTTCCAAGCAAGTTTGTGTCAGCTATATATTTCATATTATCATCATACTAAATAAATAAAATAGAAGTGAAAAATTAGTTACACACACATATATAGTAGTAATAATAATCGAATTGAATGTTCTCTAACAAGTCTAAAACCTATCCTCAACTAGTAGATATCACCTATATGGATCTCTCTCTTGCATTGTATTTGTGTCCTATCTTTCGCTAAGTTTGCATTGATACCAAGGATTTGTAGGTCTTTCGAGACACTTTCCTTCCATATAGTGTTAGGTCTATCTTTCCCTTCTAACATCTTCCTTTATCTTAGTTTCACACCTACAAGCGATACACAGCGGTAGGTTGACATAAAACATGTCTAAACATGGACTTTAGAGCGCCCCAACATTCATTACAATATAGCATCACCAGTCTATTCTACAGAACTTGCCTTTTAGTTTGGTAGATGTCCTTCTATCACATGACACTCTGGTAGTACTTCTCCAGTACAACCGTTTGATTCCATTCCATTCTCTTGAAACACCGAGCCTAGACAGCATATTTTTTTTTTTGCATTTTACACCACAATTCCATCTAGTTTCACCTCAACTTCTCTCTTTTCAAGCTGATTAAACCTGCAACGCGTGCATTCTGTCTCACTTCTACTTATCTAAAAATCCTTACTCTCTGAAGTGCTTCTCCATAGTTCAAGCTTTAATCCCCCTTGCTAGTTTCTTCAATTAACAAAATATCATCAGCAAATAGCATACACCGTGGGATCACTTCTTTTATTGTGTTGGTTAAGCTTGTCCATAACTAAGGTAATCAAGCGTGGACCAAACATTGCATTCGGTCACACAGTTTATCATTGATATTTTGTGTTTGTTCTGCTTAGGTGATGGCCGTAATAGCAGATTTCATGCTCGTCTATCTTCCTGCTCCAACTGTTTCTCTCCGACCGCGAATGGCTGCTGTTAATGCTGGACGAATTGCCAAGTTCTTTTACAACTGCCCGGATAATGCCTTTCAGGTCACTAATGTTATCATGCCAAATTTTGTTTGGGTCATAAATGCTTGGTTGTACATTAAGTAAGGCTAAACAATAAAATCTGACTCCCTATACTATATGCAGATGGCCCTGCCTGGGACATCATACTCATTGTTGCAAAGAATAGGTGCAATAGCGGTATGTAGTTCTTCTGTTTTCATGCCTCATTCTGGGAGCTAAAAAACTTCAAAAATGAATTATTGACTGAATACCTGGTTTTCGTTTGATAAAATTTGCAGCGCAATGGGTCTAAACTTTTTGCTGTTGGAACTGCCTCTTCCCTGGTAATATTCACCTCTTCATATTTCATTCTAGATGTCTCTGTTACTAATACTTGTTTGTGTTTTCCTTGTTAGTGAAGTTTTTGTTGAGGTTTCCTTGTTAAAAATTGAAAGAGTCTGTCGAGGTTTATCATTTTTTAAATGGTTAGTGATTTTAATGCTCCAGCACTAAGGATGTGCTGTAGCTTTACACATCGAGCAAAGTACATCACATCTCTAGTCTTCTAGGGATTCTATGAGGTCTAAAATTTGTTCCGATTCTTCTACTAGTTCCTCCTACACCAAAGTAAAACAAAAGTATACAATTGAGCTTAATCTTTTGAATGAAATAAACTGTCTTCAAATTATCTCATGGTACTTTGCTTCCATATTGTCCATCATATGCATTTGCGGTGACTGTGTTTCACCCTTTTGTCTTTCCTTGAATCCTTCTTTTCCTGTCATTTCAACATCTGTTCTGCAGTCTTAAGCTGTTAAGCATAACTCTGAGAAGATTTTCAAAGTTGAGGAAGAGCTTCTATAGGACACTGTAGAAAGAGGTGGCTAGCACTTGCAGTATTCTCACCACATAAGTAGCATCTGCTAACAGCAAAATCTCCCTTGAGAGGTTGTTTCTGACACTTCATGATTCATGTAGCACACAAAAGGTTCATATCATCTAACCGCAGCATGTACCACACACCAACACCTTTTGGCTTGTTTTGTTCTCCCAAAATTAATTGCTTAATTGTTGTCCAGCGCCCCGACTTTTGGTTGGCCATCTCTTCATGCCCTGAAAATACCTACATTTTGTACCTGCTCTACGTTTACAATGTACTTATTTCTTATTGGACCTCAAAGACACTGGGTTTTCCTTTATGGCTAGTGAATTGGTATTATAAGATTTCACCAAAGTCCAATTGATCCATCATACGAAGCTTTAAGTCATCTAAATTTAGAAAGACCATGTTTTATACAGCCCATTGCACCATTAAACTCAGCTTAATAATCGAAAAATACTTGAAACATAATGGAGTTCTATTTTGAGCTTGGTTTGCCCAAGGAAAAATTGCTCTAGGAAATAGTTAAAATTTAAGGAAAGCGGAAAATTTGCTTATTTATGCAAGTGTAAGAGGCAACACTATTTGTCGGGGTTTGGGTATAGTCATGGAATGGATGGAAATTTTGAAGAGTGTATGAACTCATTAATATGACATGCAATCTGTGCTCCATTCCTTATGCTGAGGTTTGTTGTTGTGCACAAACGGATCTCACTGCAGCCTGGGTTAGAACTTTTGTCCTTTTGTCCTAATATAATCACATTAAACCTAGGTTATTTTGGAAGTTTCTGGAAGGGAAATGAGTTTTTTTTGAGGACTTGAATCACCTACTGTCCCGTGATTATTGTTTTTGGCATGACCTCTTCCATTAATATGCAAAAGAGAGTCGTGGCTTCTATATTTGTAAATTTTTTCAACTTCACTCTGTACAACAAATATCACTACTCTTTTCTTTGCTTGCCTTTTGTTGAATAATGTCCTCTTTCTTGGAAAAAATCTTTCACAAGGAAAGAAGAGGTCCTAGTTGGTGTACCTAAATGAATTAATTTCTTTATAACCAGGTTGGCACAGTGGTGACAAATGCAGTACTAAATGCAAAGAAGGCTGTTAATAAGTCTGCTGCTGAAGAAGTGGAGAATTTGCCTGTTGTATCAACCAGTGTAGCTTATGGTGTTTATATGGCAGTTTCCAGCAACCTTCGGTGAGTGTGATTGGATGAGTATATACATGTGTTTCCACTATTTTGAGATCTTCATCGTTTATGATTTGTCCTCATATTATAGTTTTTCATGTCCTAGAAGCACACTAGTAGCTTTACCCCAGTTATGCCTCTCTCCACATTGTTAAATATTATATTTCCAAAAGATATTCCCTCCAAGATAAGCATATTTGTCCAAAAGAGATTCTTCCAAGATAAGCATCTTTTCTGAAAAGAATTTGTCACTGGTCATAAAATTGTAAATTATCATACAAAGTACCCGTTTACTTTCTTAACTTCGTATCTAGAGAAATATATTTCTTTTCCATCTAGAAGTGGAGTATGACTTTTCTGGTGTTATCTTGTGTGCGAAGAGTATTGCTCATAGTTTCAATGAATACAGATTGGTGTTCTAGTGCAGCCATTTGGCTTCCAACTAACTCCTAGCCTGTTATCCCGGAAGGGTTTACTTTTTCTTTTGGGGACTTGAGGGTCTAAATATGGCTGCATAATCCGAGAACTATCTTAATATGAGTGGTATTCATGTCTTATGTAGTCAGAGAGATCTATGTTGCAAAGTTATCTGTGTGTAAATACCAGTATAGATGCTTAGACATTAAAATCTGTACCCGTCCTTTCTGCAAGTAAATTTATGAGCACATTTCTTCTTTCTCAGATATCAAGTTGTTGCTGGTGTAATTGAACAACGGATCTTGGAGCCCATGCTACACAAACACAAGTTGATGTTGAGTGCAATGTGCTTTGCTGTGCGAACAGGCAACACATTCTTGGGTTCACTATTGTAAGATCCTTCACTTCTTTCAGTAACATCTGTCCTTCTATTTGCCCAATTTCTTCAACTGATTAATCACATAACAAAAACTGGAAAATTGGTTCACAGGTGGGTTGATTACGCTCGTTTAATCGGAATTCAAAAGGCTCATGACGAAGCTCCTAGCCAAAAGGCTCATGAGGCATAGGTGCATTTACTTGGTTTTGAATTTCAGAAAGTCGATGTCTGATTGCTAGACCATTTAAACGTTACATGGAGATAGGTTAGCGGGAAATAATTTTGCATTAGTAGAGGTTATAGATCTAGCATCTTTCTTAGACCTCTCAAGTATTTATATGTTTGTTTGATAATTTGAAGATTTTATGTTGTTCTTTATCGGGTTGGGATACTTTTGCTTTAAATTTTCTGTCATTTTTGGTACTTCTGTAAGTACCAACTGTGGGATTACAAAGATATTTGTAAATCGAATGCATCTTTTTTTCGCGCTTGGAATTGGTGATATGCATTCATGATTTGTTAAAATGAAGAGACTTGGGGTGTGTTTGGTATGTAGGAGAATATTTTCCTCCGTACCAAACACACCCTTTTCTGAAGTTCAAGCTCAGCATGACTTAGTACTTCATTGTTGCTTTTGATGGATTTGTTTTTCAATTCTAATCATTGAGTCTGGCGTAGGGGTGATTTTGCAAGAATGTGTCCTTCATTTTGAACTTTTGACCTAACAATTAAAAGTGGATAAATGTAGTAGTTACTGTTGCGCGTTGTTTGCTTTTAATATTATATTACAATCTTTGTTGGCATTTCTGTTCCACGGTGTCAAAAAGGAAGGTTAAAATACATTGATTGAAAAGTTACATATGTATTTATAATAAATCACTTTATTTTAAAATATTACAATTTGTAACTACAAGTAGGGTTTTATAGCAATTTTTCTCTCCTCTCTCCATTACCTTTCTCTTCCCATTGCCCCCCTTTCTCTCTTCAGCCCAAGCAATTGCAGCTAAAAAGCCATTCTACATAACAGGACAATTGTATTTTGTATTATGTATAAGATATATCAATTATATACATAACCAGTATTAGTTGTATTATACTGCCTCTATCCGTGATTGTTTGTCAGGGTGAGGTCATGCACTCCCCTCAAAGAAAATTTAATACAAGATGTAATTTAACTAGTATAACCCTACTATGTAGCAAGAACATCAAAAGTCTACATAACTTTTTAATTGAAGAAATTGAGTAATTATTAACAGTAGAATTGGAAAAAAATGACTAATTATTTCTTGATTGTTTAAATTGACAATTAATCTTGAATATCTATTTTTAGTATACCTGCTAAACAATTGTGGACAGAGGGAGTAATAATTTTTATTCTGCCAATTGTATTTGTCGATACAAATGGTGTACGTTAATAAAATTGATACAATTATATTCAGTATTAAATATGTGATATTTATATTTTGTATCAACTGTATTTGTATTCTGTAATAAATGCAAACAAACACAACATGTATTCATCCTCTCTTCTCCCTCTCTCGATCTTGCTTGCCTTTCTACTCTCCTCCTATATGAAGCTAAATACAATAAGTTTTTATACAATTATATTTATTTTGATACAAATCAGTTGTTTCAATAATATTCGTGATACAACCTAACTAAATGAATACAACATGTATTCAACCTCGCTTACCTCTCTCCTCTCTTATCCAAGTTTTACTGTCCTCTCTCCTTCATCTCCTAGTTTTGCTCACCTTTGTCTCTTTCTAACATGTAGTTATAATTCGTAATCACACAAGCTATAAATCTTGATTAAGCCAAACTATAGTCATTTTAAAAATTGCCCAATAATTAATTTGTCCAAAAATTATTTGAGCTAATTCTTGCTTATAATTTGAAGGGGTTGTGCTAGTTATATTTTGTGGGCTAATTTGTCACCTCTATGTATCCATACATGGCGGCACCCAAAATTAGGTCCAACTATTCCTAGCCAAACTTGACAAAAAATGTGAGAGAGAAAATCTAAAACAAAATTAATCACAGATTATTTGAAAGAATTTCAACTTTTAAGGCCATGTTTAGTTAGCTTAATTAATTTTTGCTCCTTAAATAAGCTAGCTAAACATCTTTTTTTTTGGTTGTAACTTGCGCTACATAAGCATTTTCTGATGCCTATGTGAGCTAACAAAAGTTGAATATTCAAATCTTAGAAAATAGAGCTTGAAAAAGATAATTAAGTTCATATTTGGTTATAGATTTTCAAATATTTTAGAAATCAGATTTGAGTGAAGTTTGGATTAACGTTTTAAAATATGTTTTGGCCATAATTTTTGAAAACATATTCTAGTCTCTTTTTTCTTTTTTCTTTTTTGAAAAACTTAAAACGGGACTTATACCAATAAGTTCTAAAAATTATATTAAAAAAATATTCATTAATTTGGCACAAAATTATCATTTTTGTAATGAACTAGATAATACATATTCTAAAATCATGACAAGATATTTTAATAAAATCTACTAATAACACAATTATTAGCTACTACAACACTCACCTCAATGCTTATGTTGCAATTAATTATGATGATCCATCAGTGAAAATTAATAAAAAAATAATAACGATAGTAATTAATTATTTTTTAATATAATTTTTGTACATTTTATAAACAATTTTTTTTAGATGACCAAAATGGATAGTAGGTATTAGTGGGGGGTCCTAAATAGATGAATTGTTTTATGAAATATAAAATTTTAGGATAAAGTTATAAAGTTTAAAAAGATTTTGCCATAACTTTTTGGCCCTAAGCAAGTTTGTAGGATATTTGATTTTTAAAATTTCAGACAAAATAGACAAATTATATAGTCAAACAAAATTTGCCAAATAAAATTCTGTTTGCAATATCGATGACTAAATAGATCCTTAGTCTCTGTACCTTTATCACAATTACTAGCTAAATTAATGTTTCATACATACGAAATTAAAAGTTAGTACATTATTAAGTAATACTCGAGCATCAATATAAGTTGTTGACATGACTGTTTTATTCTTAATCAGAGATCTCAATTTGAACTTAGATATAGAGAAAATCCTATTGAAAGCACCACCCTAAATAACCCTGCAAGTGCGCGATCTGATCATAAATTTGATTCTCTATTAATTGTTATCTTGTGTTGCACGATAGACAGTCTTATTAAAGGAGTTAACAAAATTCACTTCCAAGAAATTTCCAACTTAAAGAAAAAACGTTGACTTGCTTATATGAAGCAACCTTAATCAGAAAATAATGTGATGAAGATTTAATTATCGAACAATTTTTTATTTTTATTTTTATAATTTTGAACACCTTTTTGGCTTAGTGACATCTAAATGTCTTTCATGCGTCTCAACTGCGCAGAGTCACAGAGTATGCCACGTAAATCAAAAGGTGTATAAAATTACAAAAAATGACGGGTTAATAGGTTCTTAGTTTAGTTAGTTTAGTTAAGGCCTGTCTATGAGATTTTGGCCACAGTCTAGGGGGTACTTGTGCCTTATTTCATTTGTTAATCTTATTTTCTTTTTTCGGATTAAAGTGAATATTTTACTCATCAATACTATTTTATCATGTTAAAAAATCAAAATGAATAATATTTTCAAAGTTGATAATCATTTATAAGAATGACTGAATTGATGCAATAAGTGATATCTCATAATAAACGCTACATATTGATTTTCTTGTCAACACCTTTTCAACCGAGCTCGTAAAATTCACCCAATGCGTAGGTTCCAAAAATTAAAAAATAAAATGAAAGTCGTTTGGTATAATATTAAATTTTTAAACAAAAAGGTATCTTTCCTAAATTTTATAGAGTTGGGACTAGAGATACTAAAGTTTGTTTTATATGTTTAGCTCATAGAGTTCGTCGAAAGCCAATAAGACAAATACATTAAGACAAACTATATATTAGGTTCCAAAAGAAAATGATTGTGTAAATTACCTCTTCACATATTCACTTTATAGTCCGATTAAATTTTAAATTCGAATATATATGGTAAGCATGGGTAGACCTATAGAGTTTGCTGCGTGCTCAACACCCATTAACCTTGTCTAGAAATATATATATATATATATATATATATATATATATATATATTCTGGCTAGTCCATTGACTCTTGGGTGGATGCTTAAAGCTATTTTAGTGTTATTGAGACTTGAGCCCAGGTTCGAATATCACTGATTCAGATACTTTTAGAGCACCCACAACCATGCCCATATTTATGACACTACCACTATGATATTTCCATTACCAGGAATGGAACTTGAGACATCTGATAAAGAGTCGAGGGATCTCAATCATCTCAATCACAACCCTGGTCAAATTATGAACTAAGTTAGAATTGTTTTTTATTATAAACTTGCCAAAATATATAACACATAACTCATGCTATAGAACCACACGATTATATATATTCACTATTTCCCCTTCTTCTTCTCCACCTAGTATTCTCTCAAACATGTCTACATGTGACAAATCTAAACTGATTAGCATTTCCAAAACAATTTTAATTCTTGGTTTAGTTCTATACTTAAGCTTTATAATCTTTTTTGGTGACTCTAATTGTCCATCTTCTCAACTTTTCTCTTCTTTTAGATTGAAATGGACACCTTTTAGTCCTCAACCAAATGTTGCACAATCCAAAAGTTCCACTAACATTAGTCACCTTTTATTTGGTCTTTTAGGGTCAGAAAAAGCATGGCATCATAGAAAATCATATATTGAATCATGGTGGAGACCAAATATTACAAATGGATATCTTTTACTAGATGTACCTCCTCAAGGTGATGATCTTATCCCATGGTCTATAAATTCACCTCCTTATAAAATATCAGATGATGTTCCAAAACTTGTTAATGAGACCAAACATGTCGATGCAACGGTTCTAAGGTTGGTTCATGGGATAATGGAGGTGTTTAGAGAGGGACATGAAGGTGTACGATGGCTAGTTATGGGAGACGATGATTCAATATTTTTCGTTGATAATATGGTTGATATTCTTGCACATTATGATCATACAAAATATTATTATTTTGGAGGACATTCTGAATTTATATTATCAAATTATTGGTACTCATTTAATCAAGGTTTTGGTGGTGCTGGATTTATCTTGAGTTACCCTTTGGCTAAAGCATTGGCAAGAGATATGATGTCTTGTTTAAAGAGATATGCTCATTTGAATGCTGCTGATAGAACAACTATGACTTGTATTGCTGATATTGGTGTCAATCTATCTCCTCTTCAAGGCATTCATCAGGTAATTAAGTTAACCATATAATATATATACATAAAACAAGTCGAATATCATACATAAAAATAGAAAAATATGGGTTGACTCCTCTTAGGGTAAAGAATGAGATTTATCGTGGATACACTTAACAATATAACATGCTACCTGGTGGCAAAGGCCAAATACATAAACAGATCTCTAAACTTGTTGGGTTTTTCCCATCAGGTACCTCAATTATGTTGTTTTCCTATTGAATCACCTATAATTTATTCCTTTTAAACATTGTTGACTTATGTGGAACCAGATTCTGTGAGGGGTATGGATAGATATGTTGTTTCAGAACTCATTAGTCCAATTGATAGTGAAAATGTTTGAGAATAATTGTGTTTTACTTCAAGTCATTTGAACACGTTAGAAAACAAATGAGATTTACACAGTTTGTCTTCATTCCTTCAATCAAAATCATTACAATATGAATACAATTGAAGGCATTTGCAATAGAAAAACCGATCAAAATCAGCCAACAATGTTTAAAAGGAACAAATTATGGATGATTCAATGATTCAATAGGAAAATGATGTAGTTGAGATACCTGAAGGGAAAACCTTCAGCCATAAAAAAATTACATTGTATAGCTAAATGACTAAAAAGGTATTTTTACTTTTTCTTTATTAATACTTGCCTATTAACTTGCAGATTGATCTACGTGGTGATTTATCAGGATTTCTATCATCTCATCCAAAATCTTTACTAATGTCTCTTCACCATTTTGACATGGTTGACCCAATATTTCCCTTTATGGATCGTGCACAATCAATATTCCACCTTCAAAATGCAGCAAAATATGATCAATCACGCATGTTACAACAAACTATATGCCACCATAGGTCTAAAAGTTGGACATTTTCAGTTTCATGGGGATACTCAGTTCATATTTATGAGAAAATTATGCCTAGAAGTTGGATACAAAGACCAATTGAAACATTTAAACCATGGAAAAATAGTCCTAATCCACCACGTTATATGTTTGATGTTAGAAGTACTTCGCGGGATCCTTGTGAAGCTCCTCATGTTTTTTTCTTTAAGTCCGTTGAAAAAACACCAAAAAATGAAATTGTTACAACATATACAAGAGCATGGCCTCGAGGGATTGGAAATTGTTTGTATACTGGAAATTATTCTGCTGAGTATGTATCAGAAATTCATGTTTATTCACCATCAACAAAACGTATTCAGGTAATAATATAATAATGTTTTTCATTTTTTTTGATATCCTTTTCCTATATATCCTCATAAATTCTCAACATATATATAGTACTATTAGTTTGTGTTTGTTTTAAAAATAGGTCATGCCAAATAAAAAATAGCTTATTAATTAAATTAGTTTGATAAGGACTTTAATTTTGTGTAATTAACGATTTGGAATTGCATCATCATCATTTAACTAGGTTTTTTTTAAAAAAGAAAACTTATTATATATAAATTATGACTTTCATAATTAAGACAAAAGATTGGCTCCAAATGTAATAAGTTTATCTATCTTATAGTATATGTTAGCTAATATTTTTGGCCGTCCAAACTACTACTCTCTTTGTCTTTTAATTTTTGTTTCCTGATATTTAAATTATGTCGAATTTGATCAATATTTTTAAAATTGTTGTTTGTTTACTGACATAAGAAGAATTACAATTTATAATAATTTTCGTATAATTTTTAAATATCTAAATTTTAATTTCAAAATATTAAGTTGATATAGTAAAATTTATCTTAAAAACTAGGCAAATAAACTCTTAATAATCTTAAGTAGTATAGAGCATGATTCTAAGCATTGCTTGATAATTTTGTGACGAGAAAGATAATTATGTAATTCATGAATAGGAAAAAACTCGTTTCATAAAAATAAATATGATTCTACTCTTAACAGGTTATTTAATTTATTGGCTGTATTTTCAAATCCTTGGTTGAATTTACACCTAATTAGATCTTATTAACAAAATTACATTAATTTTATTTATCATTTGTGAATACTCTTAGGTTGAAACCTATCCTGTTTAGTGAGATTTTATTTGGTGTGGTGGGTGGGTGTGGTGGGGTGGGGTGGATTGGGGGATGGGATTTGAAAATATTTACATCAGATAACCCATCATTATATATAGTATATCAATCTTGTATAAAGTGTATACGAGTGTATACAAAATGTTTATACATAAATTATGGGTTAAATAGTATGTTTACATACAAAGTATAGGTTCCATGACATAAAAGATGAACTTGTTTTTTTGAGTGTAAGGATACATATAAAAAAAGGAAATCATATAAAAACATAAATCGTATTCCCCGATTTAAAAGGAAAATTAAAATTCTCGATAGTAATTAAGTTACTAAAATCACCTCTATAATTATGTAGTTTTATTTATTTTAACTTCTTTTAATTATGTTCATCTTTTTTTTTCTTCAGATCGATAGATGTGAATGTTGTGACATTATTCACAAGGATGGATTCAATAAAGCCGAGATCAAGTATAGGGAGTGCAAGGAAGATGAGATAATAGCTTGATCGATTCATACCGCGTTAATGTTAATTTTTTTTTCATTTTTCAACCAAACATTCATATCTTAAACAACTCAAATTAATACATATTTGAATATGTTCAGAAGAATGTATTCATTTTTATTTTTTTTTGATAAACAACCACTTAGGATCTTCATTTTTTAATCAACGAAAAATAGAAGGAAAGCTTGAAATAAATAACTGTACAATTTCAAGTGAAGAATTTTTTTTAAAAGAAAATATATATAGTTGGTTGTTAACGTGGCATACAAAAAAAGCTTTCCATAACCAAATTGTTGGTATATATTGGAATAGAAGATTTTTGGTTCATATATATAGCCACAGAAAATGAAGGAGTGCTTGGGATAGATTATTTGGTTCAAAGGATAGTCATGTACACAGGTGATTTGAGATTGATCCCTCAATATATTTTGAGTCGAATATGTTGCATAGCACATGCTTAGTGCGCTTTACATTTCCTCCTCAATGTCTTTTGAGTCGAGTCTGGTGCATAGCATTTGTTTATTTGTCTGGTGCGATTAAAATTCCCTATGTAGCGGATATGGATTATGTAATCAAATATGTTTGCCAAAAAGGCTAAGGTGACAAGCCTATACAAAAGGAAAAATCATTTTGGTCAGAATTTGGTGTGGAATATATTATTTTATCTTTTTAAATATTTTTACTCTTTTAATTTTAATGTTTTTAATTAAAAAATGAAAAAAAGATCAATTTATTGTAAAATAAAAAGTATGTTGTAGACTTTTTAAATTTCTGATCAATATTTTTTAGCTATTTAGCGTTAGCCGAATGGAAAGACTACAAATTCTCTTGTTTTATGGGATTTTTCAATCTTCTTTAATCTTTCTAAGAAACTTTTTTTATGAGCTATAAAAATTGAATCGAACCTTCGATATGAAAAATTATTATACGTAGTGCACTAAAAAGGTTGTCAAGTATCATACACATGTGTTCTGTTGCTTCGCTTGAGGCTAATGGGGCCCAAATTGATGCAAACTTGTATATATAATTTTTTATTCGAAACTTGATAGATTTTATATGATCATGGAGTTAATACTCCATTGTTGCAGATTTCTGCAACTCTTAAGAAATGGCAGTAAGAAAATATGAAGAAGAAGAAGGAGAAGAAACAGATTGTTTTCATATATGCTGTATACAATAATGATTCCTATTTATAGGAATCATGTCATTCTATTTTGTTCACACTTTTGGAGTTGAAGTTAGTTACAACTAACTACAAGTTGCCTAACTACTTCCATGACTCTTAACTAACTAACACTAACAAACTTAACTACTTATTGGACTCATGTAATTCCAATACTCCCGCTCAAGCTGGAATCTCTATAGACATTGAAGACTCCAAGCTTGTTTATCAGTTCAAGATGTTGAGTAACTCCCAGTCCTTTGGTTAGAAGATCTGCTAATTGTTCCTTTGTGTTGATATATTCTGTTTGTATCATACCATTTTTGATTTTTTCCCTCACAAAATGACAATCAATCTCAATGTGCTTGGTTCTTTCATGAAAAATAGGATTAGCTCCAATTTGAATTGCAGCATTACTATCACAGTGCAATTTTACAGGAACTATCACATTCACATTAAGTTCTTTTAGTACTCCAAGTAACCAAGATATTTCTGATACTGCAGCTGCCATGCTTCTATACTCAGCTTCTGCTGAACTTCTGCTGACTGTATGTTGCTTCTTGGATTTCCAAGAAATGAGTGAATTCCCTAGCTTGATTACATACCCTGGTACTGACCTTCTTGTGTTTGGGCATGATGCCCAATCTGAGTCACAGAATGCCTCCATTTCATTGCTGTCTTCACTGCTAAGTAGTATTCCTTGTCCTGGACATCCTTTAATATATCTAACCAATCTCAATGCAGCTTCCCAGTGAGACACCTTAGGTTTTTGCATGAACTGTGATAAAACTTGTACTGCAAAACATATATCAGGCCTAGTAGTTGTTAAGTATAACAGCCTACCAATTAATCTCTGATATGCAGTAACATTTTCATATAAAGGATCTTTAGTCTTTACAGTGGCTTCATCATATTCAACAGTAGTTAATTTGACACCTGATTCTAAAGGTGTACTTGCTGGTTTTGAACCTCCAAGACCACGATTAGAAATCAACTCCAGTGCATACTTTCTTTGGCTAAGAACAATACCATTTTTTGATCTTAGTACTTTAATGCCAAGAAAATACTTTAGATCACCTAGATCTTTCATTTTGAAGTTACTATGTAATGTAGCCTTTAGATCCTCAATTAAAACACTGCTATTTCCAGTTATAAGAAGATCATCTACATAGATCAACACTGCTGCAATATCACCTCCAACTCTCTTTGTGAAAAGAGAATGATCATAAGAACTTTGAGAATAACCAGCAGTAACTAGAACCTCAGTTAGCTTAAGGTTCCATTGCCTAGAAGCTTGCTTCAAGCCATATAAAGACTTCAACAACTTACAGACTTTGTTCTCCCCCTGCCTCTGAAATCCCTGAGGCAAATCCATGTATACTTCTTCAGTGAGATCACCTTCAAGGAAAGCATTATGAACATCTATTTGAAAAAGAGGCCAACCATGGGATGCTGCAACATTAATCACAGTTCTCACTGTGACCATCTTAACTACTGGGGAAAATGTTTCATGATAGTCCAACCCTTCTTGTTGATTATAGCCTTTGGCAACCAACCTAGCCTTGTACCTTTCCACCTCACCATTGGCCTTAAGTTTAACTTTATAAACCCATTTTGAACCAATAGGATGTTTACTAGATGGCAAATCTACTATTGCCCAGGTATTGTTTTGCTCTAAAGCAGCTACTTCAGACTGCATTGCATCCACCCATTGTTGGTGTTTGGAGGCTTCCTTGAAGCTGGTGGGTTCCACTATAACTGAGAATCCCTTGATAAAACTTTGATAAGATGGTGTCAAGAGTTCATAGGACAAATTATTAGCAATAGGATATGAACAAGTCATATTGGACTTAGTTGAAACTAAGTAATCTTTATGCCAAAGAGGAGGCCTAGAATGTCTAGCAGTCCTTCTAGCAGGTGCAAGATCACCATCACCTGTGATATCACTATGTTGTGGCTCCAACAGATTATTTTCTAAAGAAGTAGCAACTTCTGATTGTATTGGATTGATCTCCTCAACATGATCTTCAATAGAATCTACAGAATTTAAAGGTATATTATCATTTGCATGATCAAACATATCCACTTAATGGGAACAACATGATCTGTGGATGATGATACTTCTTCTGTGCTAAAATCTTTGAAAGGAAATGAATCTTCCATGAATGTAACCTCCCTGCTCACTGATATGACATGAGTCGCCAAATCCATGACTTTATATCCTTTTTGTGTCTCTGAGTACCCAATGAAGACTGATCTTGTTGCTCTTGGAGCAAATTTATCTCTTCTTGGCAAAACTGATACAAAACATAAACATCCAAACACCCTCAAATGTTCCAGATTAGGTGCTCGTTTATAAAGAAGTTCATATGGTGACTTCCCTTGTAATACAGTTGTAGGCATTCTGTTTATCAGATAAGCTGCAGTTTTAACACAATTTCCCCAAAATCTGATAGGAATTTCACTGTGAAACTTTAGTGCTCTGGCTACATTTAATATGTTTCTATGCTTTCTTTCAACAACACTATTTTGTTGAGGTGTATAAGCACATGAACTTTGATGAACTATTCCAAGAGAAGAAAACAAAACACTGCATTTAGAGTTAAAAAACTCTGTCCCATTATCAGTTTTCACAACTTGAACTTTAACACCAAATTGTGTATTAACCATCAACATAAAGTCTTTCAATATATGTGCACATCTGATTTGTGTTGAATTAGACAAAGCCAAGTAAATCTACTGAAATCATCAACAATTGTCACAAAATACTGCTTATTATCATGGGTAAGAACTTTGTAAGGTCCCCAGAGATCAACATGAAGAAGTTGAAAAATATGAGTTGACTTAGAATTACTTGTAGGAAAACTCAATCTACTTTGTTTTTCCACTGGACATATCTGACAGCAACTGTATGTGGAGATGTTGAAATACTTCTTAAGAGAAAGTATTTGTTCCATAACCTTGATAGGTGGATGTCCCAAGTCTGAAGTGCCAGAAGTCAGCCAAACTTGCACCCTTTATTGATGTTGAAGCTGAATTAATCCTTGCTCTAATAGTACTTTGTAGTAGGTATAAACCATCAACCTCTTTACCAATCCCAATCACCTTGCCACTGTAAAGTTCCTGCAGTACACAACAGTGAGGAAAGAAACTCACACTACAAGATAATTCCTTGGTGAGTTTTGCCACAGATAGTAAATTGAACTTAAAATCAGGTACATGAAGTACATCCTTCGCTGTCTGATTTCCAAAAATGACTGAATTGCCTGTATGTTTCACTTGTGCTCTGCTTCCTATTGGCAACTGAACTGTACTTGAGTATTCATTCTTTGTGTTTTTCAATTCATACATGAGCTCCTCATATGAAGCAACATGATGAGTAGCTCCTGAATCAATTATCCAGTCATATGCAGATGATTTAGTCTGTAAAGAAACATTACCTGTCAAATTAGCCTTGCAGTCACTTGGTTCTTTGTTGTGTAACAGATTCTTCATTTGATTGTATTCTTTCTTTGTGAATTCAGATTCCTCCCTCTGTTTATCTATTGAAGCATTGTTAGCATATGGCTTAAAATTTCCAGTGTTGTTGTAAGTATTACTACTGTAAGATCCATGTGATCTAAAACCTTCATTGTTGTTCTGGTATGATCCACTAGAATCTGCTTGCTTCCTCTTACTCTTGAAGTCAGAAGGATATCCTACCAGCCTATAGCACTTTTCAGTTACATGATTTTTGAAACCACAGATCTCACATCCAGTATTGTTATTTCCTGGTAATACCTTCTTCCCTATGAATCCTTGTCCTTGTCCTCTTCCTGCCATCATAGTAAGTGGCTCTTTATTTGAATCCACTACACCTAATACTCTTTGGCTTTCCTCTTGAATTACAGTTGCATAAGCTTGGTTAATGGTAGGTACCTCACTTTTCAGCAACAAATCACTTCTCACATGACTGAAGGTCTCATTTAACCCCATCAAGAACATCATCAATCTTTGTTGATGTAAATGCTCAATGTAAGGCTTAGCATCATCACATTTACATGATGGTGAGGGCACCAATACATCATATTCATCCCATAAATCCCTCAATTTAGAATATTACTCTGTTACAGAATCTGTACCTTGCTTTAATGTGGCTATTTCTGTCCAGAGTTGATAGATCCTAGTGAGATTAGATTTATCAAACCTCTCTTTGAAATCTTCCCAAACTTGTTTTGCATTTGATGCATATACTATTGTTGTTAACAAGTTGTTTGCTACTGTGCTACTAATCCATGAAAGAACCACTGCATTGCACCTTTCCCATTGAACTGCTAATTCATCCTTGTACATACTTTTCAAACAAGTTCCATCTATGAAGCCTATCTTATTTTTCACCAACAGTGCTAATCTCATCGACCTGCTCCAAAGACCATAATTCTCAGGTCCTGTAAGCTTTGTTGTGATCAATGCAACACCAGGCATGTCTGAAGGCTGCAGATAGAGTGGATGATTGTGTCCAAGAGTTGCTACAGTAAATTCTGCCATGGCTATAATCTGATCTTCAAAAAATTGCCTCGCGGAAAGAAAATTCGAAATCAAACTAGTCCTAGTTACGCCTGCTCTGATACCATGATAGATTTTATATGATCATGGAGTTAATACTCCATTGTTGCAGATTTCTGCAACTCTTAAGAAATGGCAGTAAGAAAATATGAAAAAGAAGAAGGAGAAGAAACAGATTGTTTTCATATATGCTGTATACAATAATGATTCCTATTTATAGGAATTATGTCATTCTGTTTTGTTCACACTTTTGGAGTTGAAGTTAGTTACAACTAACTACAAGTTGCCTAACTACTTCCATGACTCCTAACTAACTAACACTAACAAACTTAACTACTTTTTGGACTCATGTAATTCCAATAAAACTTTTAATTAAATATTTATTAGATTGTATTAAACTCTTATTCATTTTTCATTTTCTCTTTTTCTTAATTGATACATTGATACATATAGATACAATTAATTCTATTGGCGTATTGAAAAATAATAATTGACACAACTATTATTAGAAAAAATTATATTTGTTTTAGGGATTATACAATATTCAAACATTATATTGACCTTTTTTGTTTGTTTGTGTATTTATTTTAGAAGCGACACATTGTATGTGTATCTATGTTTCAGTTTCAAAGCCAATGCGTGTATCTGTGCAAGTTTAGGAAAGAGAGAACAAAAACGAGCGGATTTGAGAGAGATATAAATGAGACTTGTATATATGTGATCTACGTATCTATGTTTTCTTTGAGATATAAGTTGTATCTTCGGTTCTCTCTTTTAATTTATATCTCTCTATCCCGATCTCCTATTTTTGTGAAATACGTTCCTATGAATTGTATTTAAGCAAATTATGGTTGCTATTCATAATTATCGTCAAAACTATATTTCTTTATAGAAAATTCCTTTTTTTAATTAATTGGATGAGTATACAGTTCAAATTGAGATATGCGAAACTTTATATCAATTGATTTTCTTTATTAGGTACTCAAACAAATTATAAGAAAATAAAAAAAGTATTTAAAAAACTTACAAAAGAGTTGAGCGTTTGAGTTATGACCTAACTTTTAGCTTATTTCAATTCAAGCTTTTTAAATATATGTAATCAATAATCCATTCGTTTATTAATTCATTTTATTTTAACACGTTAAAGATTCAATCTAATCCATCTATTTAATGCCCTAGTTTTGAATTTTGATGACTGTACCACAATTTTAAATATATGAGTTTTTACTTTGATACATTTTTTCATCAATATTTTTTTTCTATGTATTTGTTTATGGAAAATAACGACTTAGTTTTCCGTTTATATTCCAAGTTTGACAAGTACTTTATTATTAAATAATGTGTGTTCCTCTCAATGTAAATCAAAACAGAATTCTCTTGAAATTCCTTATAAATCATGTAGTATGCTACAAATTTATGTGTGTTACACATTTTTTATGCAATTTTGAATTAAGTACACAACAATTATCACTATAGTTAATTAAGAAAAAAAAAATATCGGCATAAATGCGTATATAACAACTTGATGAATTTATCAAGCTATTATCTCATCTTCCTTACATTCTCTATACTTGATATCAGCTTTATTCGATCCCTCCTCATGAATTACGTCACAACATTCACATCTATCGATCTGAAAAGAAAAATAAAATAAAATTGTGATTTCATATTTCATTTTCATTAATAGCACGTTACATTGTGATTGGTTGACTTTCAATTAATGCTACATGTTGTTTATGCACGAAAGAAGCACTAAAACCATCCAAAAGAAAGATTAGTCCATAACATGATATACAAACTCCTTATTTTATGAATTAAATATGTATATATAGGGTATACCTAATTCCACCTTTTAATGTAATTAATTTTTGAATTTACAAAACAAAAGTATAAAGAAAAAGTAGAAGCACATACGAAAGGAAATACATCTTAGCTAACTTTTTGTATGAGAAAAATCAACAACTTCAACAAAAAAAAAATCACAAAAAATAATAATTAATGTTTAATCTAAGTTAATTGCAAGTTAAAAGTTTTCTTCAACTTATAGCTATTCACTTAGGAATTGTTCAAAAGATTAATTTATAAGCCATTGACTTAATTAAAAAAACTCATCACATTATTGTTTATAAAAAAAAATATATATAAAACCTAGATGATGCCATATGGGATCAGAGTTGGTCAATTTTAGAATATATAATAAAAAATTGTTTACTTATTCCTTCATTATTTTACTATATGCATGTTGAGTAACTCTTAATTAATCTTTCTATAGAAATTAGTTAGAAATTTTTTTAAAAAAAATTAAAAAATTACCTCTATACGTTTTGTTGATGGTGAATAAACATGAATTTCTGATACATATTCAGCAGAATAATTTCCAGTAAATGAACAATTTCCAATCCCTCGGGGCCATGCTCTTGTATATGTTGTAAGAATTTCATTTTTCGGCGTTTTTTCAACGGACTTAAAGAAAAAAACATGAGGAGCTTCACAAGGATCCCACGAAGGTCTTCTAGTATCAAACATGTAATGTGGTGGCTTAGGACTTCTAGCCCATGTCTTGAATGTTTCGATTGGATTTTGTAACCAACTTCTAGGCATAATTTTCTCATAAATATGTGCTGAGTATCCCCATGAAATTGAAAATGTCCAACTAGTAGACCTTTTGTGACAAATTGTTTGTTGTAACATTCTTGATTGATCATAATTTGCAGCATTTAGGAGATGATATCCAGATTGTGCACGATCCATAGTGGGAAAAATTGGGTCAACCATGTCAAAATGATGAAGTGACATTAATAGAGACTTTGGATGTGATGATAGAAATCCTGATAGATCACCGCGTAAATCAATCTGCATATCAAATTTACAAAAAAACTAATTAATACTTGTTAAAAAGTATGACATTTTTCACAAACTTCTAAGCTAGTTTGACTAGCTTATAAGCGCTTTTTTTTTTATATTTATTTTCACATTTGACAAACGATTTTACCTGATGAACACCTAAAAGAGGAGATAGATTGACACCAATATCAGCAATGCAAGTCATAGTTGTTCTATCAGCAGCATTCAAATGAGCATATCTCTTTAAACAAGACATCATATCTCTTGCCAATGCTTTAGCCAAAGGATAACTCAATATAAATCCAGCACCACCAAAACCTTGATTAAATGAGTACCAATAATTTGATAATATAAATTCAGAATGTCCACCAAAATAATAATATTTAGTATGATCATATTGTGCAAGAATATCAACCATATTATCCAAGAAAAATATTGAATCATCATCTCCCATAACTAGCCATCTTACACCTTCATATTCCTCTCTAAACACCTCCATTATCCCATGAACCAACCTTAGAACCGTTGCATCGACATGTTTGGTCTCATTAACAAGTTTTGGAACATCATCTGATATTTTGTAAGGAGGTGAATTTGAAGACCATGGAAGAAGATCACCTTTAGGAGGAACATCTAGTAAAAGATATCCATTTGTAATATTTGGTCTCCACCATGATTCAATATATGATTTTCTATGATGCCATGCTTTTTCTGACCCTAAAAGACCAAATAGAAGGTGACTAATGTTAGTGGAACTTTTGGATTGTGCAACATTTGTTTGAGAATCATAAGAAGGTAAAGTTGTGAATTTTAATGAAGACAAAAGATCAGATGATGGACAACTAGAGTCATTGAACACAATGATGGTTGTCACATATAACACTAGACCACAAATTAGGACTGTTTTGCAAATGCTAAGGACATTGGAGTTGTCAAATTTAGACATATTGTTTGACACAATATTGAGTAGAGAGAACTATAGAATTGAAACAAATGAATCAATGATCATTTGATTCTTATACTATGAGTTGTTTTCCCTTTACAAGGTCTTAAGGGATGAGTCCATCCCTCCCCCACCCTTACCCCCCCCC
>NC_028647.1:60664272-60670006 GCF_001406875.1 Solanum pennellii | reverse complement strand
CCCCCCCAACACACACAATAAAAAAACTCTTTTTCATTTGGAAGTTAACAATGATTTGTATGTCCTAACAAAATTTGACACTTTTGCTTTCTACAAGTTCCTTGACTAATTAAAAAGTAATTGTTGTTAATTTTATTTAAACATGGTTTGACTTTCTAAAGCCAAACTTTTGTATGTTTAACCCCAATTTTCTTAGCATTTGTGACATGGTTTTAACTTAATTATTGACAGTGTAATGATCATTTTTTGCACATCATCAAATATAATAAGTAACTTGTTATAACAAGTTACTGTTATTTTATTATGATAATTAATTAAGTAGTCCCACTTATAAATACTAAATATAATTATCTTTTATGTGACCAGATCGTGTTAGTATTTTGCGTTGTGATGTATCATTTTAACAAATTAGTTGAGGCAAACGGACTAGTATTATACTTTCTCTGTTCAATAATAGTTGTCCGTTATACTATTTTGGGATGTCCAACAATAGTTGTCCACCTTATGAAATCAATTGATAATTTTATACTTAGTTCCTAATTTACCATTATCATTAATTATAGTATTTCCCTATTAAAATATTTTAAAATATTATATTTATTATATTCTAATAATGATATAGTAAAATTATCATCATATTTATAGTTTCTTAAGAAATGTGTAAAGTTAATAGTGGATAAATATTGTTGGACAGATGAATGATATGTTTTTGATCTGTGTCTTAAATGTCAAGAATTTGCTACAATGCAAGTAGTGATTAATATCTCTTTCTATTTAATTTTATTAATTTAAATATTTGAAAATAATTATTTAGTGGAACATTTAACTTCAAAAATTTTTTCTAAACTTTAAAATAATTTAAGAGTGACAAATGAAGTCAGCTTATACTTTTTCTTATCAAGATTTTCTATGTAAAGGTTGCTTCATGGAGTCTCAACTCATGTGCTATAATCTTTTAATTTAATAAAGTCTACTATCTCTTTAAGTTTACCACAAGGAATTTTTAGGAATTGCATCTCTAAGTTATCTAGCAACTCCAAATCATAAAATAATGTTTTTATATATAGAGAATAGCTTCAAAATGACTAATCCTTCAAATAAATTAATTGTTTTGATTGTAAGTGTGCCAATTTACTTAAAAGCAATTACTTTCTCCCTTTATTTTTACTTGTCTACTATTTTAAATACATATTTTTATTTTTATTGTCCCTTTTATCATATCAAGAAATCAAGAAAAGACAATACTTTTTTCTCTCCATATCTTACAATGCTCGGAATAATTACTTATATCCTAAAAAAATTTCAAGACCTAATACTAAAAATCATGTAGCATTAAAATATTACCATTTGAATATATTAAATTTAGTGTTTTGAGAAATATATTAGATATTAAATGATATTTAGTAATAAGGATAATATAAATACAAAAATGTATATTATCTCTTGCCTTTCTAAATTGAACAAATATTTATTGAATGTTTGTTTTTAATGAACAAGTAATAATAGACGGACAGAGAAATATTTATATAAATCATTATTTCCAAATAAAAGTGAGTGGAGGGAGTCAAACTGTTATGAATTTCAATCCCATTTAATTAGTAATTATATTCCGTATTCTTAAAGGTAATTTTAATATAGAATGAGACGATTTCTGTTTTGATCAAATTTGTGAATATTTTTTAAATCGATACAAATAACAAAAAATTGGTCAATATGTAGGTTAATATATAGAGTATCAATAAATGAGTGATTAATTTTGTAGTCATTGCTGCAGGTAGAACACGTATTTAAAATTTATGATTTAAGAATTATAACTCTATTAATTTGAAGGAGTTTAGATTAATAAATTTTATACATATAATAAAATTCTTAAGTTAAATACTTAACTTAAATAAAAGTAACTCCTAAATTCAAATGAGTTGTGATCTACACAATAGACCTCTTTAACTCTTAGAATGCTTTAGATACAAATAAATTAGTGTCACCAAAAAGTAATGAACCAATAATTATGCATTTTGAATTATGGTTGTCAAAAATTAGGACTGTTTTGCAAATGCTAAGGACATTGGAGTTGTCAAATTTAGGCATATTATTTAACAAAATATTGAGTGGAGAAAACAAATGAATATGGAAGTTAACAATGGTTTGTATGTCCTAACAAAATTTGACACTTTTGCTTTCTACAAATTCTTTGACTAATTAAAATATTGTTGTTGTTAATTTTATTTAAACGTGGTTTGACTTTCTCAAGCCAAACTTTTGTATGTTTAATCCCAATTTTTTCTAAGCATTCATGACATGGTTTAACTTAATTATTGATAGTGTAATGATAATTTTTTGCACATCATCAAACATAATAATTAACATGTTATAACAAGTTGCTGCTATTTTATTATGATGATTAATTAGTTCCACTCACAAATACTTAATATACTTATCATTTATGTGACCTGATAGAGTTGATATTTTGCGTTGTAATGTACCATTTAACAATATTGTTGAGGCGAAAAGGACTAGTATTATATATATTTTTTAATCCATGCCTTAAATGTCAAGAGTTTGCTACAACTAGTAATATCTATTTCAATTTTATATCATTAATTTAAATATTTGAAAATAATTATTTAGTGGAACATTTAATTTCAAAATTTGTCCAACTTTAAAACAATTTAAGAGTGACAACTGAAGTTAGCTTATACTTTTTCTTATAAATATATTCTAATAATTTTATGTAAAGATTGCTTCATGGAGTCTCAACTCATGTGCTATAATCTTTAAATTGGACAAAGTCTACTATCTCTTTAAGTTTACCTCAAGGAATTTTTAGGAATTGCATCTCTAAGTTATCTAGCAACTCCAATTCATAAAATAATGTTTTTATATATAGAGAAGAGAAATAGCTTCAACATGACTAATCCTTCCAATAAATTAGGAAAAAAGGGTCTGAAAAATGCTCTAATTTTGATCGAAATTGTTGTTACGATATCAAATTTTATGGAGGATCTTTTACCTCTACATTGTTGAATAGTGTATTTCAAAGGTATATATATATATCAACATGAATAAATTACTATTTATAATGACACAATATTTATAATGTCCACGTAGACACATATATCTTTAAAATACATTATTAAATAGGGGTAAAAAGTACTCTCCAAATTGCTAACCAAAGGACTTACTAACATTCGACATACACATCTCTTGACAAGCTTGAAGTGTGTAATGATCTTGACCCTCCAGCTTGAGGAGTAGTACAGGCTATTTTGATTAGTTAGTTAGCTGAATTGTATTAGTGTAATAATTTAATTAGTCCAGCTGACATGATTAGTTATTATTACTCCCTCAGTGCATTTTTACTTTTTTTCTATTTTGACTTTTTGCATGTTTCTTTTTACTTTTATATATATATATATATATATATATATATATATATATATATGATANATAAATTAAGAAAATATATTTTTTATCTATTATATCCTTAATTTATTCAGAGAGTTAGTATTTTTAAAAAAAGGTAAAATATTTTTAATGAGTAATAAATTATTTTTGAAATTCTACCAATCAATAGAAATAAAATAATAAATTCATTATATAAAGTATTATTTTCTTAATAATTATATTAATTAAAAAAAAGACAAATAAATAAAGACATAATAGAAAGTAGTTAGTTGGTAAAGTTAATTTTGAAATCACATTCCAAGTCTTCACTAATTAAGCAATGATTGCAACAATCATTACCTCATTGATTCCAACATTTTTCTTAATCCCTCTTTAGATGCCAACAAGTAAATAGTGGATTGTATCCTTGGTGGTTGGAGTTTGAATTTTTAAAAAAAAAAAAATGTTGTGATTGGCCACTAACTAGCCACAATGGTTTGATTAATTATTAATTTTCTTTATCCCTATAACTAACAAGATTTTATATCACTATATATATAGATAATTTTTATTATGGAGTTTTTTTTCTCAGAATTTAACCTTAATTGTAAAATACATGTGTTATTTTATTTTTTTAATATTTTTATATTTAATTTTAATATCTTTTAATTAAAAAATAGAAAAAAGATCAGTTTATTTTAAATAAAAAATATATTATAGACTTTTTAGATTTTTAACGACCAAATTTTCTGGCCATTTAGCATTACCATTTTATTATTATCAATTTTTTTTTTCTTATTACATTTTGCATCGGAGTTGAGATTATTAACTACTCATAATTTTGTGCTTAATTAAACAAAATGGATTTAGTGGAATTATTAACTTACTACGATTCTAGGCTCATTTTTCAAGAGCATAGATTTATTAGTGCGCTTAATTATTTTAGGACAACATATCCTTCTAAATTTGTATCACGTTAAGTGCATATTTAGATGAATAACGCTTAAAATTTTATATCTCTACTACATCAACTATTGTCTCAATTGAATCATTTAAAACAGTCATTATAGCATCTTCTTTCTCCATGCATTTGGGTTGGATCATTTTACAAATTCTTAGACAACAACTTAATGAATCAATCAAGCTATTAACTCATTTATCTTACACTCTCTCTCTATATTTGGTATCAGCTTTAGTTGATTCTTCTTCATGAATTATGTCGCAACATTCATATTTATCGATCTGAAAAGGACATAAAAAAGATCAAAAGTCAAATAAAAATACAAAAGTTGAGTTGTTGAATTTCAATATTTGGTTGATTTAGAAGATGGAAAATGTACTTTGGGTTTTTCCGGCATAATACATAAACATGATCCTTAACTTGACTTCAATGGACAATTATGACCTTTAATTTTGGATGTGTACAAGTAGACACTTAAACTTGTATAAAATTGAACAAATAAACACATTCATCCTACATTACACCCTACATAACAGATTTGTATCCTACATGGCGTTCTACGTGTATTATAATGTCATGTATGACACATGTATCTACTTGTTCAATTTTATGTAACTGTAACTGTCTACATGTGCACACTCAAAGTTGGAGGACATAGTTATCCGTTGAAGTCAAGTTAAGAGTCATGTTTATGCATTATACCTTCATTTTAATTGTCTTTACTACACATGTGTATTAGTCGAGTTGCAGTAAGTGCATTCATAACTTATATAGAATTTGCCTATAATTATCTTTTAGGAGACCTAATAGAAGATTATTGTGTTTTATATTGTCAGTATACATAAGTTAAACTCATTGAGAAACTTATGAGAGATTATGGATGTAGAAAATGTTACCTGGATACGTTTTATTGTTGGTGAGTAGACATGAATTTCAGAAACATACTCTGCAGAATGATTTCCAGCATACAAACAAGTTCCAATCCCTCGAGGCCATGCTCTTGTATATGTTGTAAGAATTTCATTTTTTGGTGTTTTTTCAACGGACTTAAAGAAAAAAACATGAGGAGCTTCACAAGGATCCCGCGAAGTACTTCTAACATCAAACATATAACGTGGTGGATTAGGACTATTTTGCCATGGTTTAAATGTTTCAATAGGTCTTTGGATGATACGATAGAAATCCTGATATGTCACCACGAAGATCAATCTACAAAGGTATAAAGATTAATTTATTAATTAGTAGTATGTAGCATTTAGGGAAAAGAGCAAAGTACACTCAAATAATTTGTACAATAGTTGAAAGACTTTTCTCACCCAATAAATGCTTTATGCATATAATTTGTTTTTGTTAAATAAATCAATTATCAGGGTAGATAAGTCAAATTCC
>NC_028647.1:60653835-60663801 GCF_001406875.1 Solanum pennellii | reverse complement strand
CCACAAAAAAATCATATATAATACATAGGACGTCAAATTAAGTAGACACATTCATCTTATGTGATTTAATGCATGCAGGATGTTATATAAAATGTGAATTGTTAAGTATGACGTATGTGTCTACTTATTCAACTCTATATAAACTTTAGTGTCTGCTTGTACAGACCCATTAATATTAGACGATGTATACATCTGTTGAGGCCAATTAGTTAAAGATCACAAACGTATATATGATGAACATACCTGATGAATACCCTGAAGAGGTGTAAGATTTACTCCAAGGTCAGCTATACAAACCATTGTTGTTCGATTAGACGACTTCAAATGAGCATATCTCTTAAAGCAAGACATCACATTGTGAGCAAATTCTCTAGCCAAAGGATAATTCAACATAATTCCAGCTCCACCAAAACCTTGATTAAATGAATACCAATAATTTGACAATATAAACTCCGAATGTCCTCCAAAATATTAATACTTCGTATGATCATATTGTGCAAGAATATCAACCATATTATCAACAAAAAATATCGTATCATCGTCCCCCAAAATTACCCATCTTACCCCTTCATGTGCCTGTCTAACCACCTCCATAATCCCATGAACCATTCTTAGAACTCTTGGATCAACATGATTTGTTTCCTTAACAAGTTTTCGAATATCATTGGATATTCGATAAGGAGGTGAATTTAAGGACCATGGGATAAGATCACCTCTAGGAGGAACATCAAAAAAATATGTCCTCTTGTAACATTTGGTCTCCACCATGCTTCAACATATTGTTTTCTATGATGCCATGCTCTTTCATTACCTAAAAGTCCTAAAACAAGGTGACTAATGTTGGTTTGTGCAACAATTTTGGATGATGTTCTTGTTTGAGAAGTAGATAAAAGATTAGAGTTATTGAGAAAGATAATGGGGCACATGTATAAGAATAAACAACAAATTAGCATTTTCTTGCAAATGCTAAGGACATTTGATTCGTCTTGTTTAGACATGTTTGAGTAGAGAGAAGTGAGAATTGTAGAATAAAAACAAGTGAACCAATGCTCATTTTATCTTTTCAATTAGGTAATAAGTAATAATACCCCCCCCCCCAACCCCCTAAAAAGAACTAATTCATTTTGACTTTTGAAAGCCAAACTTTTGTACCTTTTACTAAGTATTGATGTTATACCAAATTTGTAAAACAAACTTAGCAAATAATATGTATTATCGTACGCTTGCTCTATCTTTATAATTAGCAAAATGGTATTTCAAAAATGTAATGTACTGTACAATAATAAATTTTCTTTCAAAAAAAGGAAAAGGGCTCAAATATGTCATCTAACTTTGAGAAAATGTTTGTTTATTTCATCTGTTAAAAAATTGTCTCATATATATCATCATTTCCATTTGAGAAAAAACTCATTCATGTCGTTATTTATTACTAAGAACAATTTCGGCTTTACAAAACCACTTTTACATAAATGGTCAATTATAATTCGATCACGTCATTAATTGAATCAATATTTAATGAAAAAAAGCTCAAGGATGTCATCGAATTTTGAGAAAAGTCTCATCTATGTCATATGTTGAAATTCGAATCATCTATTTCATTTCCGTTAACAAATAATAACATGAATGAGCCTTTTCTCAAACTGAAATGACATATATGATACAAACTTCTAAAGATATGTCTCTCAAACTGAAATGACATATCTTTATCATCAAATATATTCATCTTTTGTTTAACAACAACGTATTCATATGTATACTATATTAGTGTATTCATTTTTTGTTTAACAATAATGTATTCATTTTACAAATTATCGTGTTCATATGCTAAATTGTTATACTTTATCTTGTTTAATATATTAATACAATAATTTTTTACGAATATTTATATCCTTGATATATTAATACTTTAAATTTTATAAATAAAGATACTAATTTGAATTAGTACAAGTAATACAGTTTCATTATTTAGTTCATTGTAATTAAAACTGTATCAATATATAAATAGAAAAATAAAAAATATATACAATAATATAGCTAGAAAAAAAGTTAAATTATAGTCATTTTTTATAAATATCATACTTATAGCTATTAAGCTTTAATAACCCTATATATCTAATCATTTTTATAAATTGCTCTAACAAAATATAGGATTAATCTGCCTGCACCTACTTAAGAATGGGACAAGCTAAGTATCATTTTATGAGAATAATATAGGATCCCAAGCTAAGTAAGCTGTTAAAAATAATATTCCTCTGTCACAATCCAAAAGCCACAAGTCAAATCATCATGACATCTACCTTCTCCTCTCATAGATAAGTGCCCAATCTACTATCTAATATATTTAAAAATAAAGTAATTAATGTGGAAGTAAGACATGAACAATTATTTTAAACTAATATATTTAAAAATAAAGTAATTAATGTGGAAGTAAGACATGAACAATTATTTTAAATCATACAAAATATATGATAAAAAATAAGTATATGAAAATAAAAATAAAATCCCAACATTTAGGGTCCATTTAACCATAGATTTTTCAAATAATAGTTGGGAAAAAAACTGACAAATAGTGTTTGTCCATATACTTTGCTGTTATTTGGTAAATATTTTTGGCAAATATCCCAAATTTCCAAATACTACTTTTTTTCTAGTATTTGGACCAAATCTCATTATTTGAGATCTTTTAAAAATTGAAAGTCCCCAAACTTTTATCTTTTACAAAAAACACCCTCTATAGTTGTTGCTTACGTTGTATTACATAATATTTTACATTAATTCCAAAGTAGTGATGAATTATTCGGTGAGTGAAATGATAATATGATTATTGATGAAAATGATGAATAATCAGCTCAAGATAACAAAGTCATGTGTTTTGTCTACTTCACGATGTATGAAATGATGCTTGTTGCACTCACTCAAAATTACCACATTGCTCTAGTGTCATGGACACTATTTGTTATTGTTGTAACAAAGATCCAATTGACTTGTCATACAAACTTATGGTTAGTTTTGATATTTTTAAAACTTATGGGTATGAATAATATTTTTTTAAAAAAGTGAAATATATTTCCCAAATACTATGGCCAAACACATGGTGAAATTTCACCCAAATTTTCACCCAAATAATATTTGCCAAGAATATTTGAAATCTATAGCCAAACACTTAGTGTCGTGGAGTTTGGCTTCAAAAGGAGACACTTTTCAATTACTACATACTAAAAGGGAACTGTTCGCAACAAATTTTTGTAAGCGCTGAAAATCGACTACAAGCAAAATAACTAAAAGAAAAATTGTGATTTTATTAATGAATCGTTATGAGTACAATTATGTTGTTCTCTTGATTCTCTCTCCTAAGTTTCTATGCGATTCAAGGGTCTTCAGTAGCGTATTTCCTGAATTGTTGGATGATTTAGACCTCCTTGAGATGTTGTCTATCTCCGGAACGTTGAAAAGCGCTTCGTCGTTGTAAGTCGATCTCCGGGAAGAACTCCGTTGATCACTCCTTCGAAGAACTATTGATGTTGATGTTGTAGCTTTCTCCAATTTGTTGAATGCTTGTTGAAGAGTTTTCAGGATCCCCTTTGAATGTCATGTCTATCCCCTATTTATAGTTGTAGGGAGTAAACAAGGTTGCTTGTGATTGACCAAAGGATGTCATTTTGACACTTGACGCATTTTGATTTGTTCTTGCATTTGACTGGGACTACCACCTCATTTGGACACGTGGCGTAACCTTGTTGGTCTTGGATGCCTAGTCACTGTGACACATGGCATGAGTTCGGGCTTCAAGGTGAAATGAACCTTGAATTTGAATTTAATAAGATGGACTTATTTATTTGTAAAACCCAGATTAATTATTCAGCCCAAATGAATGGATTTAATTAAAAATTTGTATGAATTTGATTCAATACAATTTATGTGTCTACAGGGGCCTGTCTAAAAATACAAATCAAAATGAACACTTTGCTCTTTTATGGCGTTCGTGATAAATAAATTTAACTCTGCTCACCCCAGAGCCTACAAAAATATCACACATTTTAAAGATAGTTTGCCCACAAGTGGGTGAATTATAATTCTTTTTATTAACTTCTCACGTGAAGTTTTCTATTATTCTCTTACAATCATAGTAAAGAACTACTGAGGTCCAAAGGGATAACAATTCCTCTTATGAGAGAACAAAATAAGGAAACAAGGGAATATTCAGATATTTTGAAGTGAACAACTTAAATTTTTACCTTTGAAAATGCACACAACTTCAAAACTTACAACTGTGATTTCTTGGAGTACTACTCGATGTTTTCATTTTATAATACTTTTTCCATTTGTAAATATCCGATTCAACTGAATATATAGACCTTCTGAATTGTTGAGACATGATGATGAGTCGGGGATTTCGACCCATTTAGGGCTAGATATCTAAAATTTTAATGTCCTAAATGCATATTTTATGCTTTAAAAAGATGTTAATTAAGTGCTTATTTGAAGCTATGAAGGCAAAAGTGCAAGGCAAGAACATTACTAGGCGAAAAAGAGCAGAAAAGATAAAACAATGGAAGAAAAATAAAGCTGACGATCGCCAAGACCACTCGGCGATTTGCCGAGTGGCCTTTCATCTCGGCTAAAGTTATAGTGTACCAGCCCTGGGAAAAAGACAACTCGACTATGTAAATGACATTTCGGTGACCCGCCGATTGGATCGACGATGGTGATCCTGATCGCCTAAAGGTACAGAAGAGGAATGGTGAAGAGTCAAGTCAAGAAGGCGATGGAAAGGGAGATTTGGCGCATCGCCTACCTGGTCGGTGATGCTCGATTGCTATTTATCTTGAGAAACTACGGTGGTATTTAATGCCTTTATGAAGGCCGACGGGTGTTAGCTTCTATGGTTGTAATCTTTGGGTAATTGAATTTTAGATGAGTTGAAGGTAGGTAATGTTTGAGTTGTTTCCAATTTAAGTTTTATGTGCACGCTAACTATTTCACTAGTATTACTTGTGCAAAATGTGATTAGGGAGTAAAAGGGACGAATTTGAAATAATATTTTGTTGTCAATTTCATGCAATGAATTTCTTTTAAATGCTTGTAGTCTTACAACTGTGATTGTATTCATTTTGATTGTGATTGTGATTATGATTGTGTGATGTCTATGATTCTCAATTTGCTCGAATACCAGGTTGGTAATTTTTTTGATTGACACAGATTCCACGCTTGATACGAAAAATCTATTAGTTGGCTTGGGTACCATGCCCTTATACAAGTTCTCTAATGATTTGATGGGATACCACACTTGGTACAAAATCTATACTGGTTTAATCAGGTACCACGCTCGGTACATGTTTGATTGCTCTTTTGTTTGTTGGTTCTATGAGTGAAACATGTATATTCATCTTGATGTTTGTTTTATATAGGTCTATGAGTTGCCGGGTTGGTGGGTTTAATTGATGAGACGGTTCTTGTTTAGACCAAGATTTCATATTATCCACTATGGATGATATTTAGGGATCCTTGGGTGGTTCAGGTCACCGAAAGGGAAGATTGAGTCATGTATGATTTCAGTTAAGAGGGGAGTGGGTAAGCAAGAGTTTTATAGGTTGTCCACTAAATTGTCTACGGGCCTAGGGCTGGGTGTCAGTAGGGAATCTTAAAAAGGGCACTAGATTGGTTAACAAAGAGAGTTGGTAGATTTGAATTCATAATCATTATAATTAGTACAATAGTTCCACTGTTGGTAGGACGGGCAGGATCATAAAGTCTTTATGTGATAAAGGGGTTAGGTTATGACCTAAAAGGAGGGTGGAATGGCTACTAATGATGGAATCGACAACATAAATGAGGTAGAGAGGCTTGGGATAGAGTGTATGAGTTAAGAGGTCGTATTACTAGATAATAAGGATAAAGTAAAATGATTGGGGTTGTGTAGCTTCAAGTTATATCTTTCTAATTATTTGTATGATATTATGTGGTGATTTAGGTCGATCGATGATAACTATCAATACATGTCGTTTGTAGTAATACTATTCTTGCTATGCCACTTGGTATAGTCTTGTTGCAGGATTAATGATGTTTCTTAGGTGAAGACGATGATTCTCCAACAATTTCTACTCCTTCTTTCTAATGATGGAAGTTGTGTCTTGTTTTTAGATTTTGTATTCTCTTAGAGCTTGTACCTGTTTAGACTTGTACTTCCTAGAGGGAAGATTTTCTTGTATTTTACAATTGATGTTTTTAAGGGAAAATTTCCGCGGTTAAGCAAAATTATACAACTTAATTACTCATCATAGTTATAGTTTGCTATAATTATCACTCACGACTAACATTATACATTAATTTCGTGGGTTGACTTCGAGTTTGTATAATTAGTCTCATTTGTATATGCATAATTTGTCAGAACATACAAATACATATGTATAATATACAATTATATAATCATTCACATATACAATTCACCTCTCTCCTACTCTATGCCCTCTCTCGTTCGCCTCTCTCCTCCCTCTCCCGATCTCTCTTGCCATATATACAAATGCATATGTATAACATACAATTATCTAATCGATATACATATACAATTCACCTCTCTCCCCACTCCACCCCCTCTCGCTCGCCTCTCTCCTTTCTCTCTCAATCTCGCTCGCCACTCTCCTCCCTTTCCCAATCTCACTTGCATATATAAAAATACATATGTATTATATGTAATCATCTAAACGATATACATATACAATTCACCCCTCTCCCACTTTTTGCCCTCTCTCTCTCCTCTCTCCTCTCTCTCCCAGTGTCGCTCGCTTCTCTCCTTCCTATAACATGTAGCTAAGAATTATAATTATCAAACTATAATTATGGAGAGTAATTACGCTTACGCTATTTTTGAGTGACTATATGCGAAAGTTCCCCTTTTTTTAATGTAATCAAGGTTGACGTTATTTTCTCTTGTGTTCTTAAAATGAAGTACTAGGTTTCAGTTTACTCCTGTATTACCAATTTTAAATCGGGCGGCAAGAATTCTCCTATCTAGGTGTTAGAGTAAGTGCTTACATAGCCCGATAGTTTGAATCATGACATAATTAGACCGAAACCCCCTTGGGACACTCCGATATAGTTTCTGAGGAAGAAGAACAGGACTATAAAAATGTGCATTGACTATCGACAATTGAACATCAAGAACAAGTATCCTTCTCTCTAGTCTCTCCCTATTTACACTCTTTCAGCATCTTCCTAAGACCTTAAAACACATGGCTAAGATCTTTCTCTACTCCTGATAATAAAAATATATTATTTGAACAGTTGGTCTAACCTTTGTCTCCCCAATGAGGTAGATGGTGTGGCTATCAGAAGTTCACATGATATTGTTGATACACCATGCTATTAGGAGATAATGGAGGCTTAAAATCAATTGTTCTCTTTGGGCTGACTTTTAAAGGCTACTACTCTGGAATTCACCCCTTGGGCTCACTACCCAAGTGATACATTATAATTGAAATACAATACATAACAATTAACATTTGAAAAAAGTAAATTCGATCGCAAGAAAATAAGATTGATATAAATTCTTATGAAAATCTTTGTAGCTCAGTTAGTTGGCTACCTGAACTTTCACTTTGTTAGTGAACGTTCGATTCCCTACTTTATATCCCCTTCCCCAAAAAATACGAAGAAGAAAAATACAAATCCTTGTACAACAACCCGATAAATCAATCAAGCTATTATCTCGTTTATCTTACACTCCCTATATTTGATATCAGCCTTATTCGATCCTGCCTCATGCATTATATCGCAACATTCACATTTATCAATCTGAAAAAACAAAAACATAGACAAAAGAAAAGGTTAATAAATATTTAGATGTCGGATTAGATATTTGTTGACTTTCAATATATTAGTTCATTCATAACGTTATATACTTTAATACTTGAGTATATGTGAAGAAAACAAAGAAAAAAAGAGCAACTTAAAAAAAGAAATAGTTTCCTCAAAATTATGTGAACCACTTACATTATACACTAGTTTATGTTCACGTGCATTGCCCGTGTATTCAATTCCCGTTTTAAATACTTCCTCTGTTTCACAAAGAATAATCTAGTTTGACTTGACACAGAGTTTAAAAAAATAAAGAATATTTTTTATCACGTGGTTCTAAATTAAAGTTATGTCAAATGTACAAAATTGCTCTTTCACGTGGAAAGTTGTTACAAAAAAAAAGAGGTCATTCTTTTTGAAACAGACTAAAAAGGAAGGAGGTCACTCTTTTTTAAACGGAGGGAGTAGTTGGTATAATTTTTTGAAAATTAAACAAAACATCACTAAAATATTCATGTGAGGTGTGTATACATATATATTGAAAATTTGTTAATTTTGTAATGTAAACGCAAGGTTTTGAGAGAAAATTATTGGACATAGAAAACATTACTTACCAGGATACGTTTGGTTGTTGGTGAGTAAACATGAATTTCAGAAATATACTCAGCAGAAAAATTTCCAGAAGACAAACAAGTTCCTATCCCTCGAGGCCATCCTCTAGTATACATAGTAACAATTTCACCTCTTTGAGTTTTCTTAACGGACTTGAAGAAAAATACATGAGGAGCTTCACAAGGATCCCAAGAAGGACTTCTAACATCAAACATGTAATATGGTGGATTAGGACTTGGTTGCCATGTTTTAAATGTTTCAATTGGTCTTTGTATCCAACTTCTAGGCATAATTTTCTCATAAATATGAGCTGAGTATCCCCAAGAAACTGAAAATGTCCAACTTTTAGACCTATGATGGCATATAGTTTGTTGTAACATGCGTGATTGATCATATTTTGCAACGTTTTGGAGGTGGAACACTGATTGTACACGATCCATAGAAGGAAAAATTGGATCAACCATGTCAAAATGATGAAGGGACGTTAATAGAGACTTTGGATGATACGATAGAAATCCAGATATATCACCACGAAGATCAATCTACAAGTCATAAATATTAAAGTATTTAGTATATATATATTAAGGGAAAAGAGAAAAGTAGATTCATATAGTATAGTCACGAAGGTTGCCTTTTTTTTTTCTTTGATACTATCAGTGTATATAAGTCAAATACCTGATGAATACCCTGAAGAGGAGAAAGATTGACTCCAATATCAGCTATACAATTCATTGTGGTTCTATCAGCAGATCTCAAGTGTGCATATCTCTTTAAGCAAGACATAACATTTTTTGCAAATTCTTTAGCTAAAGGATGACTCATTATAATTCCAGCTCCACCAAAAGCTTGATTAAATGAGTACCAATAATTTGACAATATAAATTCTGAATGTCCTCCAAAATAATAATACTTTGTATGATCATATTGTGCAAGAATATCAACCATATTATCTACAAAAAATATCGAATCATCGTCCCCCATAATTACCCATCTTACCCCTTCATGTACCTCTCTAACTACCTCCATAATCCCATGAACCATTCTTAAAACTCTTGGCTCAACATGATTTGTTTCCTTAAGAAGTTTTGACAAATTATCGGATATTCGATAAGGAGGTGAATTGAAGGACCATGGGAGAAGATCATCACCTTGAGGAGGAACATCTAGTAAAAGATGTCCTTTTGTAATATTTGGTCTCCACCATGATTCAATATATGATTTTCTATGGTGCCATGCTTTTTCTGACCCTAAAAGTCCAAAAATAATGTGACTAATGTTGGTGGATGAGCTACTTGTTGTTTGAGTAGTAGATGGACATGATATTGTGGATTTAAAAGAAGAGAAAAGATCAGAAGATGCAAAATGATTAGAGTCATTGAAAAAGAAAATGGTGCACAAGTATAGGACTAGACCACAAAGTAGTAATGTTTTGCAAATGCTAAGGACATAATAGTTCTCAAATTTAGACATGTTTGAGATATTTTGGTAGAGAGAATTAGTGACATGAAAATAAATGAATCCATGATCATTTTAACTTTCAATGTTTTACAAACCCCCCCT
>NC_028647.1:60651144-60652992 GCF_001406875.1 Solanum pennellii | reverse complement strand
CTCCCCCCCCCTCCCCCACCACAATTTGTGCCATTGGCTATCTACTAATTCTTTGAGTTTAACTTTGTTGTATTTACTAAACATGTTTTGACTTTCGAAAGCTAAGTTGGGAGAAATCCGCAAAGATTTAATTTCTAAAATGCTAATAAGAATTCAGTTAGGAATAAGGCATAACTATCTCTAGATTATGATCGAAATCTCAGAGTCACGTTAAACTAAACTAAGGTTTTATTACTCCGAACTCATTTTAATTTTTTGTAATATATACTCCCTTCGTTTAAAAAAGGATGATCTAGTTTGACTTGGAACAGAGTTTAAGAAAAGAAAGAAAACTTTTTTAATCTTGTGGTTCTAAATTAAAGTTATGTCAAATGTACCAAAATGCCCTTAAATCTTGTGGTCTTAAACATGTCACGTGGAAAGTTAAAGTTAAAGTGTTGCCAAAAAAGGAAAGAGGTCATTCTTTTTGAAACAAACTAAAAAGGAAATATGGACATTCTTTTTTAAACAGAGGGAGTACATCTTTTGACTTACATGACACATTCTGTGATTCCATATAGTTGAGGCGAGTGAAAGATGTTTGGATGTCACTTAAGCCAAAAAGATATACAAAATTGGTTAGGAGATAATAAGACATTAATTTAATTAAAATATGTCTCGAGATTAAGGAATACTTGTGTCTTATCCTATACCATCACAATCCGAATAAAAATATTATGTGTTTAGATATAAATACTCTTACTTAATATGGAGAAAATATGGCTTCAAACACAATCATTTTACTTAACTCTAGGTATCACAAAACTCTCTACTATACAAATATAAAAACATGAAACTTCATGACATTATCCTTGAGTTCAAATGTTGTACCATATGTGAAGTAAGTTTTCATATATTATACTATGACAGAAATAAAGCATTGGGTCGAGCTGCAGTTTTAACATATCTATTTTAAAATTTATGTACTTAAATTTAAAAAAAAATTGCTTGCGGTAATTTCCGATATACATAATACATAGTACATATTTTTTCCTCCATCTTTCATTTTTTTGACTTATCTTCGAATATAATCAATTAACATATGTTGGAACTTTGATAAATAGACTAACAAATTTAGTCATCGTATACATGCATCAAATTAAATGTGTATATTAAGGTATCATAGTACTTTTCGACTCATGCAATATCTTTATAATTTATAAGTCAAACTTTGTCTCTTTAAGTTCATAATAAGGAATTTATTAAGAATTCAATCTTTTAAGTTATCTTCCAAATCCCATTCTTAAAGAGACAGTCATCTTTGTACAACATAAAATAATATTTAATAGGGAAATAGCTTCAAAGTGACTATGCCTTGGATTATTTACTTCTTTTTATTATTAGTGTGCTAATTTAAAATCAATGTATTTCACTTGAAAGAATAATTTAAAATCAATTTTATTCGATATCACTTTTTAATTTTCTTTCTAACATAGCAAGCAACACTCTCTCTAGGTTTGGATCGAATCTCATTAACAAGTTTCAATCAAAGACAATCGATAGGTTAAGATTTGCATGAGTAAAAGAGAAGATAGCCTATTTATTAGTCAATCCTTTTTACTTCGTAAAAAAAATTGGATTAATATGTAGCTAAAATAGAAATTTGTTACAAAGACTTTTTTCTTTTACAGTTCTCGGAGTTTCTATTCGTATTCTCCCTTGGTGATATGGATCCTAAACTTTAGGGCCGGTGGTGGAGCAGGGTTGTATAGACTATAAGGCCACTAAAGCAATAGCTTGTTGGGACCCACAATTTTTTATATATATATATATATATATATATATATATATATATATATTAAAAATATA
>NC_028647.1:60642957-60650886 GCF_001406875.1 Solanum pennellii | reverse complement strand
TATATATATATATATATATATATATATATTAAAAGTATATATCATATACTATTATATTTGTAAAGAAATTTTTGGATAAATATTTAGGGAAAAAAGTCTTAAATATATTAGATCATTGATTGAAATTGTTGTAATAATTTTAAATTTTGGGAAGGATCTTTTACCCCATACACTATTTAATAGTGCATTTCAAACCACGTGGACATCGTAAATATTGCATCATATAAATACTACCTTCGTCCCATTTTATATGTCACCTTTCGGATTTCAAGAGTCAAGCAAGTATATCTTTGACCGTAAGTTTTTCTTAGATCTTATAAACATTTTGAATTATCAATTATTGTGACTCATAATACTTTTTACATAGTGCACAAAAATATAAATTTAATTTTCAAAAAAATTGAAGATTTTATGCGCTTCTGGTCAAACTTAAACTGTTTGACTCTCAAAGCATTAAAAATGTCATATAAATTGGGAAAGGGAAAGTAGTAACTTGTCCATGTGTGCACATATATACCTTTAAAATATTGTATGAAATAGTATAGGGGTAATAGGCCTAGTTCAAAATTTGGGATTGAATAGCAATTTTGGTCAAAATTCAGGCATGTTTCGGATCATTTTCCCAAAAATATAATAACTCTTTTTACCTTAATTAACGTGGGATCGTTGTAATGTTGAGAAATTGAATAGTTTTTAGGTAATTGTAGTATTCTTTCTTACCACTTATTTTTTTGTCTCTCTTCATATATTATTACTCCTATATTAGAAAAGGCATAATCAACATGCTTGCTTCAAGGATTATTTTGGTCTTTACAATGCTTGCTTCAAGGGTTATTTTGGTCTTTATAATTATGTATATGGTTAGCTGTCTTCTTTTTGTTAAACAATTTTGCCTTTTCATTTTCTCAGCTAACGTGTCTTCTTCTGGTAAAATAAATATGCATGTCTTCCTCCTCCTATGTCTTCCTCCTAATTCTTCATTTATAATGATTCACTATTTGCACATGGAAGTTCACTCTCTTCAGCCTTCTCCAGGTAACGTTTTACATGTCTCAATTAAGCTTTCTTTTTTCCTTCATCTTCCTTTCAATCAATGTTCAAGTTCCAAATTTGATCTGGGTGTGTAAAATTTTCACTTATTTTTTCGTTTGAAATTGTTATTGATGTTGGATTATCCTTTTGGTTGTCTCATTGAGATTGATTTAGGTGGGTGAATATACCCAAATTTGATTTGGGTATGTGATTCTTGTTCCATGTTACAAAAATCCCAACAATGTTAATCCATTTGGGCGTATTTTGAATTCCTCTTTCAAATTTCTGGTTGTCTTCTTTTCTTTATGTGCCTTTCCTGGTTGGATAACCAAATCCAACCGGCGATTTCCTACAAGTTTCTCTTTTTTTGTGGGGAAGCTAAGAAAGGACAAAGAAAAATGAATATCATGTTTACACCGATCGGATTTTGACAAGACCTGGAGATATCAGAAGTGAGAATGCTGACATGAGTAACGAAAAATCCTGTAACGTACACCTCACTCGACCAACCTCTTTTAGCCTTGACGTTTTGATTACTTTGTCTTTTACTTAAAAATTCTTGTGAGTTCTTCAAGTGTAAATAACTCTTGATGTATTTTCAATTCTTGAAATTATTTTTTGGCAGAAACCAACGAGAGAGATATGGAGAACGTGAGAGAGAGAGAGTGTGTGTGTTATTAGGATTAGGAGACTAAATTAAAGACTTAGTCAAATAGGATTTAAATTAAATTAATACAAATCTAATTTATTTTAATTAATACGTAAAAGGACCATTATGCCCTTAAAATTTCAGATTTTTAATTAATAATTTAATCACCTTAAGTACCTAGTTATTCGAAAAAAAATCGGATCGTTACAATTATCTTCTACTTGTATTACTTCTTAACACTTTTAATTCAAAAAATAAATCTAAATCATCAATATCAGAATAATATTATGTGTTAAAGAAAGTTCAAGATAATATTCTTTTTTGGAAAAATGCATAAGTATCCTCCCAACCTATGCCCGAAATCTCAGATACATACGTACACATGAGTGGCACATAAGCTAACATGCAAATTATGCGATGCATCATGGTTCAAATATGTTGAATGCAAAATATGTATATTGTGCAAATTGGATAGAAGTAAATTTACTTTCTTATACAAAAATCTGGCTTAATACAAAGTTAGTCTCGTGGACTTGTTAGGATATTTTATCGGGATAATGAAATTAAGTCATGTTCTAATTAATTGAATACCTCAAGTTTTAATAGAATATTCTAATTAGACATTTTCCATTCAAGTATATTTAGAAGGGAAAATTTGTGTTTGAATTCACTTGTCTGTTAAAATCTAAGTTAATCATATAAAATAAGTCATCTTCTTTAATTATTTATATATTTATATAAATTTTGAATAAGTTTAATTTGCAGGTCAAAAAATTGACACACGAACAGGTCGACTCAATAAGATTGTGGGCCTAAAGAGAAATTTAGAGAGGGATCCTAATAATATTTATTTAAATCTACTTTTCTAGTTTTTTTAAAGGGAAAAGACACAAGTATCCTTCCTAGACTATGACCAAAATCTCAAAGACACACCTTAACTAAACTAAGGTCCAATTACCCTCCTGAACTTTTTTTTTTTGTAATTTTATACACATTTTGTCTTACGTGACATACTCTGTGACTCCACTCAATCGAGGCGCGTGAAAGATATTTGGATGTCACGTAAGCCAAAAAGGTGCACAAAATTACAAAAAGAAAAAGTTAGGGGGGTAACAGGACCTTAGAATAGTTAAGGTGTGTCTCTGGAATTTCGGTAATAGTCTAGGGGGGTCCTTGTGCATTTTCCCATTTTTAAAATTTGAAGTCATTAGTTATTGTTTTATAATCAACTCGTTTTAATAATTTCTTTTCAATTGAGAATAAAATTAATCCATTCAATCTCTCTTGGGACTTGTCGATCTTAAATACAATTTTAGTTTCAAAAAACTTCTTTCAACTGAGGAATCGGTTACATGAACGGTTAATATTATATTGTAAGCAATATGTGTATTTGGAAAATAATTAGGTTTGATTGAGTATTTTATTAGGTTATTATTGTCACGACTGGAATCTAGACCCCAGACGAGACAGGCGTCGTTGACCTCTTAGAGGTCGCAAACAAGCCTACTTACGTCATTCTTACTTTATATAGGTTAATTTTAGCGAAAAAATTTAAAATTTTTGATTCTGTAATCATACTTGCTAAACATTCTTAATATTTCGTAATGTTCATCATCAACCATCTAACATTTAAGAGATAAGCAACTGAAAGAAATAATTCATTAAGTATTAATTGTATATCGGCCAAAATAGCACCAATATAAAGTCTGAACCAAAACAGGAAAGGAACGCTAGTGGAACATTCTCCACTAGCTCAACTCTAAAACTACGCTAGAATGTAAAACAGTAGCATCCTCGAAAGCGTGAGGACCTACCAAACTCCGGATGAATGTTGACGTCCGGATAGCTGCAACAACGAACTTGTAGCTCTACCGCCGACCTGCGCTTGCACCTAAAAGTAGATGTTTGTATGGAATTAGTACACACTTGTACTAAGTATGGATATATGCAAGCACACACCAGGCAAATGCATGAGAAAGAATAGCTCTTTCCTAACGACATAATTTTTGGAAGTCAAGTCAGTGGACTTGCCAAATTGAGATTGAAAAAGTTATACCATGAGAGTGACATCATCATTATAATTATCGTACTACACACAACACATAACATCTTCATGTAGCACGTAACATATAACACATAGTTTCTTTCATATTATTCATTTATATGTCATGAGACCTTGTTATCATGGACTTGACCTTAAGACTTTCCAAAATGAGGGCTCAACTAGGGAGCCTTCTTTAGCAAACACTAAGTCTGCTTCATTCATTCATACGTACCTCAATTCAGTTCATACATAGGCCAGTGTGAACGCCAGTTATACCTAGGATATAGTTTAAGACTTTCATCGGGTTTGCTGTGCAATGATCAGGAATAACCTAATGTCATTACCTGAATCTAGCTCACCTCTTGATTATCCTATCCTAACACCTTCGGTATTATTCATTTCTTTATATGATTCATTTGAGGCTGGCCTTATTAATTCATTGGAAACTTTAACTTTAACCGACATAGATCATGTGAGCATCATGAAATCCAGTGTCTCCCCCACACCGAAAAGAGGTGGAATCACCGGCCAAAGTGACTCAATAACATGCTAGCCCATATGGGAATTTAACCCGCCAGATCCCTATATTGGCAGTATAGGTTCAAAGACTAGGAGATGTATGGAGACTCATACCAGCAAGCCAGACAGTCTCATTTCATGAGAGTTTTATGAACCTTCGCTCTTCCCGAAAGAAGGCAGCAGGAAATATAATTGAAGAAGAAGATGGCTCTGAGACGTATAAAATCAGTTTCTATAAACAGATATTATCCGTACATCTCCTAGCTGGCTAACGTCCTTGCTTTCTTGTAAAGTTATATAAATACCACCTTTGTTTGATAGAATTATTTGATTTCATAACATATGAGCATATGAACGATTAGTAAAAGTGTATGCAACAAATATATTTTAGGTTATAAAAAGATGATTAACTAAATAACAATTTTCAATTTAAAAAATTATTATTGAACATAAACATATTGACTTTTGCCCAGATGCCAGTTTGAAGTAACCATCAAGGATGATACTGGTTCAGCAACAGCCATGATTTCAGATAAAATTGGAGAAGAACTATTGTCTCTAACTGTAGCAGAAATTCATGACATACGTTGCATCAAGGTAAAACACTCTACAACCTCTCGTTTATTCCTTAAAAATCTACTCTTACATGATTTCTTCCATCTTTCAAAAACAACTGTTGTCACTCGTATCCGTACAACACAAACTGCTAGGTAAGACATTCACCGTCCAAATAAAGAAGTTGTTTGTCAAAAACAAGGATGCATCTTCAGCAAAACTATTTATCATGTCAATCACCGAGAAAGATATTGCTAGCAATCTGCCACTGCCCATCAACGCACCAACAACTCCAGAAAGCAGTAAACGCAAGCTGAAGCAAATCATGATAAAAGAAGACTAAAAGGTATTCTCTCTACACAACTCTCAATTGCTATGCAGCAATAAATGTTGTTTGTCCTATTAATTTTAAAACTGATTATTGCATATGTATTTCTTCAACATTTGATACTCTCCTTTTGTTATAGTGTAATACTTTTTTGCAATATGGTTGGCAACGCCATTTTGTCTTGACGGCGTACACTTTTGGTGCTGATAGCATGGACTTTGCTGCATAGTTATAAGAAATTGACAGGAACTTAAATCTTGCAACCAATGATAAATTCTTAAACAAACCAGTACTATACTCAACATTAACTCCTCCCCATAACTATATACTAAATTCATTTTCCATCTTATTTCACAGGTGCTTTCTGAATGATGCTGACTAATAGTCAAAATGCATCATTATGTAAATATTGTACATATCCAACCTAAATAACACAGCCATGACAACGAACAAAACAACTGCCAACCATATTTCATATATATATATATAATATATCTATCCATCTCTCTCTCTCTCTCTCTCTATATATATATATATATATATATATATATATATATATATATATATATATATATATATATATGTTGATTACTAACATGAGCCCATATTTTATTTTCTATATTTCTTTTGTTATTCTTCCGATCGCTTGTTTTTGTTTCTTTTTTCTATTTTTAACCCTCCCCATGAGTGTCCACCATTTTTGATCCATTGGTAATTCGAATTTAGAATTTTTAGGGTAGGAATTGAGGGGCGTTTACCACTCCAATATTCTCTTATTATTAAATGTTCTTAAGTCTTCCAATTGTCAAACATTTTGCATTATGCAAAATTTATTGTTATCTGTTTCGGAAAGATCATATTTATTTTTTGATGTTTTCTTCAAATTTCAAGCATTGCAACAAGTTATCATTATATTGAAGCAACATAACACTATTTCAATATCATTAAATCGATTTATCAGATTTAACGCAATATTATTACAATATCGCTATTTGGATATATCAAATTCATGAGCCAAATTTTTATTATCCTAATTTTGTATTCTAGTATTTTTCATTTAGCATATGCATTGTTATATTCTTACTTAATAACGTTTGTGTACATCCTACCCAGCACATAAATTACTTGAAGAATTAAAAAGCCTGTGTTATTATTGTTATAGTGTCATCCAATATATGAAAGAAAAAAAATTAAATCATCTTTATAAAGTTTGGTTTGCCTTCAATCTTGTTGAGAAGTGAGGGATAGAGAATGCTTACTATCCAAGCAACCCACTCTTATCACTTTGTTTGATATGTTATACAAAATCATAATAAAGAAAAATAATATTTTTTCTAGGTATCCAAAAAAAACGATTAAAACAAACAAATTTAACAACTATAACTTAGTAAGAATAAGATAGATATGGTTCAGGAGTGGAGCTACAGTGGTTTTAGGATGTCCAACTGGACACCCTTCATCAAAAAAAATTTCTTTATTGTAGTTTGCTTAAAATCTGTGAGATATTAATAATGCACATCTTTGTGTGAAATCAGAAGTGAGTAGTAGCTTGATGACAATTGAGTGTAGAAGTATGTATGGCATGTAAGATTCCCTTTAGGTTTATTATTTTAAAAAAATTATCATTCAAAGTTTGGATATCCTTTATGAAATTTATGACTATGCCACTGGCATGATTATGACCCATTTCAGCCCAATCAATTTTAATTCAAGTAACTTTTAATAGGTCAATGACCTGCCTATTTGTCAATTCAGCTCATTTTAACTCGTTTATATTCAATTCAGAACGCACATTTAACAAACAAAGGGGATCTGTCTAGTCAGCAAAGAGATCATAGTAGCTGGCTTAAGCATCTATTAGAATCTAGATATGTACACTATATAGTAGTGTTGACTACCTGTTGAAATATCATTCTCTTGTAATAATTGTAATTTAATTATCAAAAATATATATAATTACTCTATGATCCGTCAAATGATATCTTGACATTTAAAATATACAATTATTCTCATATGCGTCATAATTTCAACAATCAAACTCTTCATTAATTTGAACTTAAAGGTATAATAGAGACAGAAATACTTAGATAGTTTTTTTTATTTATCCTAGCTTAGTGTATATAACTACCTAATATATATTATTAATAAAAAATAATAAATATCTCATAAAATTAAAATTAATTGAAATACATAAATAATACTAGTTCAAACACAATGATCATGAAAAAAAACTCTTGATTAATCTATTAATCTAGACTAAGAAATTGAAGGGAACTCCTAAATACAATTGTGCCGCCACATATTTAATGTACCAATAATTCTGCTTTTCCAAGTAGTAATTACTTTCCCTCTAACAATAGTTGTCCATGTTATTGTTTTAAATTTTCGATTTATGTTTGTTCATTTTATTAAATTAATAGATAATTTTATATATAATTCCTAATTGACTCATTATCATTATTTGTAATCATTTCTCTATTGTATTTTTCAAGATATTATACTTAAATTATATTCATATAGGGTGTGTTTGGTATGAAGGAAAATGTTTTCCATGAAAAATGTTTTTTTTAGAAAATATTTTCCTGGAAAACAAGTAGATTTTGGACTATTTTCTCATGTTTGGTTGGTGAGTAGAAAATATTTTCCATAAATGATTTTTAGTGTTTGATTTATGAATGAAAAATATTTTTGAGAGACATCTTTTATTTTTACTAGAGTAGAAAATAATTTATGAAATTGAAAGTATTTTTTTAAAAAATATTTTTTATTTGGGATGTTGGTGGGGGTGGGGGTGGGGCAGGG
>NC_028647.1:60636680-60642267 GCF_001406875.1 Solanum pennellii | reverse complement strand
TGGTAGATGGGTGGGGGTCAAGGATCGAGTAAAAAAAGTTAAATTTTAAAATTGAATGTTTTTTAAAAAAATTGTTGTTTTTTCCAAAAAAAAAATGTAATTTAAAATTGGAGGAGAGTTTTGGAAAATGTTTTCTTTAATTTTTGAAGGGAAGTCATTTTCCTTAATTTTGAGGAAAATGAGTTGATTTGAAAAACATTTTCCAAAACTTTTGTCCCAGCCAAACATGAGAAAAATTGAAAAACATTTTCCAGAAAATGTTTTCCTTCATAACAAACACACTCATAGTGATATAATAAAATAACTCTTCTATTTATAGTTTTTTTTTAAGAAATGTGCAAAGTCAATGATGCACAATATTGTTGGATAGAGGGAGTAGTAATAGTTGTCAATTACTCCCTCTGTTCCTTTGTATATGTCATTCAATTTTATAAATAGTTGGACCACAATACTTGTCATTTTATAAAATTTATGCATAAGTCACCATATTTTACCTATTATACCTTTGATAGAATAGTTCATTAATCTTGAAAATGTATTTACTTTGACGGAAAAAAGATCTAGAATATATTTAAACTTTACTGAAATTGCTGTAACAGTACCGAACTTTGGAAATGACCTTTAACCCCCTTGCACTATTTAATTTTGTATTTTAAAGGTATATATGAGGACATCATAAATATTGCATCATTAAAACTAGTAACGAGTCCATGTGGATACATATATACGGTCAAAGTTAAAGTATGTTTCGACCCTTTTCCCTACTTTGACCAACCTAGGAAATCTACAAGTAATTAAATAAGGATAGAAGAATAAAGTTACATCATTTCTTAATACAAGTGCAAAGTAAAAAATGACATAAAAAAAGAATGGAAGGAGTATTGACTTGACATAAAAATTAAGAAACAATAAATAATAGGAGTAATTTTATCAAATCACCCTTATTAAATATAAGTCATCTATACATTAAAGAATAAATAATAGGAGTAATTTTACCAAATCACCCTTATTAAATATAAGTCATCTAAACATTAAAGAATGAATAATAGCAAAGGTTAAAAGGACACCATGATATTATTCATTGCTTTATGATAAGTATTATTGCATAATTCAAAATAATATAATGGACAAATAAAAATAATAAAGAAATAAATATTTTCATTCACAAATCTATAATCTAAAACAGCTTTACTCACAATGGAAGAATTTAAAAGTTGTTTAAATTTTGTTCCTTTTCTAAAAGGTAATGCAAATTTACGTTTTCACTTCCTCCTTCCTTCCGATGAAATTTTTATTCATTCTTTTCAATATTTTTTCTCCGTAGGATATATGAATTGCACAAAGTTTTATAAATATTAAATTCATAATATTTAAATATACCTTTAAACTAGATTTTATATAAATTCGTTTCAATATACTTTTTGTGTAGGATATAAGAATTACACAAAATTTCATATATATTAAAGACATAATGTGTAAACATACTTTTTAAACTTAATTTCAAATAAAATTTATGTTCTTTAATTTTAGGATGTACATACATAAGTAGATTTCAAAATTTTATATAAAAATTGAACGTTAGATACATATGTCTTACGTGATAATTTCTGTTCTATATATGTATTATGCCACATAGAAATATATTCACTCGTTAAACTTTATATAAATTTAAATACTTATTTATACACAATAACTAAATTAAAGAATATAAATACGGCCAAGTTAACGTATATATGAAAATGAAGCCAATGAAACTATTAAATACAACAAAGTTCATTAAACAAGTCAACATTTTCTCTTTAAGTTCGCCGTAAGGAAATCTATTGGGAAATTGAAACTTTTGGTTATCTTTCAACTACCCTTCATAAAGCTGTAAAGCGTCGTTATAATAGTATTTTAATATAATGGTATGATAATTTTAGAATTGATTTTATTTTATATTTTTTTTGTTTTACAGTAATATATTATTTATATTTACAATAATTGTGACATTTATAATAGAGTTATTTTTTGGTATAATCCTTTTATAATATTCATATTCAAATATTATGCAATAATAAAGAAATATATATTAAATAAAATAAAATATTAAAATATTTGTAGTAATTATTATTAATGTCGTGCATATAGAGTTTCTCCTACGAATATTTCAAAAAATATATATATTTATGGTGTCAATCAATCATGGTTATAACTTCGCGAGGAAAGACCTAAACTATCTCTCTTAAAAAGCTGTCGAAAACCTTCCATGAAGCCATTTATGGCTCGTAGTTTGATCTACAGACTATAAATCCTATTCGTGGAATTTATATTGAAATTTAAGGCTCAGAAGTTAATCCTACGTGTCCAAATTAAACTACGACACGTAGAAGTTTCTAGGGACTGTAGATCCAATCTGTAAGAACCAACCCAAAGTTTTGACTCCCAGTAACTTTTTAACATATGAATAATATGGGTCGCAAAACTTCTACGTCCCATAGAAGTGATTAGTAGGTGACTGACTCAGGAAACTCTGTGGTGGTAGTCTCTAGTAAAATAGTCATAACATTTTACTATGAACTAAAAATGAGGCAAACTTATCGGAGTTGGAAAGAGGACTCATAGATATTTGATTTGATAGGTCATGCGACACCTAATTCATTATGTGTTGATAGATATCATTGTTTGAAGTTGATCTAAGTAAAATTTTATATTAAAACTTAATCGGTATGGAAGGTTACAACTCGACCTTGTGTTAGAGGATTCTAGTGACCTTAATTCATATCCATATCGATTCTCATACTAAAGAATTTACATTAACACCTAAAAATAATTTAGGAATCACCCGATATGACGTTATACTGAATGAAGAATGGTTGGGCCTTAACTTAGACATTTCCAAGGTGTTACAGACACGAAGTCAAGAAATTAAAAAAGATTTTTTAATCTTGTGCTTTTAAATTAAAGTTATATCAAATGTACTATGTGGAGATGGAATTAAGGAATCTGTATAACACCTCGCCACTAGAAAGACTTAGATTAGAAAGAAACCGTTTTTGGAAATAATTAAATTTAGAAGTTTAACAAAGTTAAGATAACTATGAATATTGGGTAAACTTCAAACAAACATAACTCCTAGCTTAGGATGATTTAGGTGCGCTACAAGATACCGTAGAAAATATCTTTGAATTATGTTTCTAACCCCACCAAGTTTGTTCAATTTTGAGTTCATATGAGGGAGATATGCACATTTGAAGTTGGGTTGTCTAGATAAAGAAAATCAAAACAAGATTTTAGAAGGGTATTATGGTCTTTTCACTCCCCAATCAATTAAATTCGTTTTTGTTAATTAATTTGGGGGCTCAACTGATTGTATCAATTTACGCTTCATAAAAATAAGTTAGGGTTCTGAGAGAAGAGAAAAGAAGAGGAGAAAAGAAGAGAAGTAGCTTGAAATCACCGATTTTTTTGAAGAATTGCTTGAGGATTTTGCCTGGGTTTGATCCCTACAAGGTATGTAAGATCACATAGCATTGGGTTAGTTTAACCCCAAGTGGAAATAATGATTTTATTCAACGAGATTTTGTTCTTGAAAGTATAGAAATTAAGTTCTTGATGCATTTGTTTGAAGTTTTTATTGGGTTCTTGAATGTTGAAGTTGTTGAGAAATTCTTGATTTAAATTCATGAAATTGGATGTTGTTAATAGTACATTCTTGCATATTTTGGTTATGTAGTTGAATCTAAGTGTTTGAGGAAAGAAATAATAGAATCGAGAGGGTTTAGAGTTGAAAAACAAGCAAGAAAAATTGGGATTTTCTGCGCAGGGGTTTGGGGAGCCGCGCCAGCCAGAGCGCCCCACTTGGGGTTCTAAAGTTGCCCTTTGGGGTGCGGCTCCAGCTAATGCACCCAAACCCAACGTCTGAAGTTTGGGTCTGACATCCCACGCCACTCAGAGTGCTAGGGACGCCAGGTCTTCAACCCTTTCCCACTTCTATATATGCGAGTTTGAAATGTTCCTATGTTTTCTAGCTGACTTCTACATTCTAAGGTACATCTAAACAACATAAAATCGTCCATAACATGAGATAACGAGCCTTGAATCTAGTCGAGAGAAGTTCATAGAGTTTTTCAAAAGTCATTTACAAATGTTTTAACTTTGTTTTAAGACTTGAATTTTGATTTGAGTAAAGAGTAAAGATTGAAGTTCATTTCTTCAAAAGAGTATATCAGGACTATGTATTCTCAAAAATAAAATGTTTCACATTAAGTAAGAAAGGAAACTTTGATTTTCCAAAGAGTCTTTGAGCTATTTTTACATTAAAGAGTAAATGCTTTCACAAAGAAGCGGGAGAGTAAACTTTGATTTCCAAGAGAGCCTTTGCGGTAAGTTTTGAGCAATTATCTCAAACACCCAAAGAAGTTATGTTTTTAAAATTAAGAGCTAGTATTATATTTGGGAGTAGTGTTGAGCACCGATATGGGGTTGAGTTTAGACAACTCTGAGCCCCCATAAACAATGTAGCCATCATGGATAGAAAAAGGTCATACTTTTTAGATGATTCCTTAGTGCTTTTTAGCATATAGTAGTGGATCCACTTAGTAGTTAGGTTTTATACCCTCGACAACGTATAGGACATCCCAATGTAAGGAAAAATGATGTATTATCACAATACTCTTAAGTGATGGTTGTCGGTTAGAGAAGCTTCCACGGAAGTATTTTGTATTCTTGGATACATAAAAGTAAATTGTATTTTTATATACATGCCATAATTTATATTGTATCTTTGCATACACAATTACTATTGTATTTCTAAATACACAGAGATGTTATCCATGTTTTAAAAGCTTTTCTCTATATTGTATTCATATTATTGATTTATATTGAAATAAGTTAAGTTGAGCCCAGGTATATTTTTTCAGTCCCGTTCAAGCTTATGTCTTGTTATAGTATTCCCCTCGCATGCTCGTACATTCAATGTATTGACGTCATTTGACATGCATCTTGATTATACTGCAGATACATGTAACCAGGATTAACATCCAGTGCTTCGTTGATCCAGTTGAGCATTTAAAGTCTTGTGGAGCCTCTTTGCTTTCCGAAGGATCCTCTTTTACATTGTTGTAGTAATTTTTAGTTATTAGGATGCTTGGGGGTCTTGTCCCAACATCCCTCATAGTTTTAGAGGCTTCATAGATAGTTAGTTAGTTAATTCGTCATAAGACTGGGCAACGGAACGGGACGTACCGGTACCGTTCCGGTTCGTCCCGTTTCGGTTGCCTACGGGACGGGCCGGGATAGTCTAAACCGATACACGGAACGGGACGAAACCGTGATTTCGTACCGGTGTACCGGTACCGGTTCATCCCGGTTCATTCTGGTTTCGATCCGGTTCGGTCCGGTTCCGGTCCGGTTTATTTAATATATATTAATTTTTTTATATTTTATATTTTATATAATTTATATTTATATTTTTTATAAATTATATTTTATAATTCAAATTTCAAATTAACCGCCCCTGCCCGCCCCTGCAGTCTACAGTCTGCACTCTGCATAAAGCTGCAGTGCACTGCAGCTCCAGCCTGCAGCCAGCCCCCCCGCCCCCACC
>NC_028647.1:60633961-60635832 GCF_001406875.1 Solanum pennellii | reverse complement strand
ATGGTTGTTGTTTGTGGTTTACCTTTTAGTTTTGGAGAACATCCGGGTTTTATTGCTTATATTCGTGAAACATATAATCCTAGTTTTCAAGGTTTATCAAGAAGCATGGTAAAAAGAGATATTTTCGAATTTCAAGAAAAACATTGTCAATATTTACGTGCCTATTTTGAACTAATGGATTGTAGAGTTGCTATTACTACTGATATGGGTCGTAGTCCTAATGGTTTTGAATATTTAACTGTTACTGCGCATTGGATCAATTATAATTGGAATTTACAAAACAGAATTACTGGTTATAAAATTTGTCAAAAGAAAAAAACCGGAATTTATATTGCTACTACTGTGTTGGAAATTTTAGATTTTTTTGGTCTTTGTGATAAAGTCGTTAGTATTATTTTAGATAATGCCTCTGCTAATTTAAATGCTATTAATATGCTAGAACCTAGACTTTGTCCTATTAGTAAATATGCTTTTCATGTTAGATGTGCCGCGCATATATTAAATTTGGTTGTTAGTGACGGTGTGAAATTTTTTGAAAATAGTTGTGATAAAATTGATAATGCTTGTTTTTACATTTTTCATATGAATAGTAGTTGTAGAATTAATCAATTTAAAGAACTTTGTAATGCATTTAAACTTCCGTTTAGAAAAGTTCCGAAGCATGTAAAAGCTAAATGGAATTCCTTTTATGATATGCTTGAAGTTGCTTATGCATATAGGCAACCTATTACTACGCTATTTAATAATCATAATGCTTATCCTGAATTAAAAATTAATGATAGTGACTGGGATGAAGTAAATGAACTTAGAATATTTTTGAAATCATTTTATGATGCTACTAAAAATTTTTCTGGAATATATTATCCTACGATTTCTGAAATTTTAATACACATATGTGAGATTTCATCTATTTTTTCTGAATATAAAACAAATACTTTATTCACTATTGAAGTTATGATTACAAAATTTAAAAAATATTTTTTTCTTATTCCTCAAATTTATTTAACTGCAATTCTTTTCAACCCCGAATATAAAGAATATGGTGCAAAAGCTTTAGTTGAATGCATTTATCAGAATTTAGATATTCAGCCTGAAGAAGAACCTGATTTGGTAACATGTCAAAATAGTATAAAATACTTTGCAAAAGAAATGTATGATAAATATTCATTCTTAGATAATGTTGAAAATCCTCAAACGTCTATGAATCAAGTAGGTGCTCATGGAGGAGTGAAACATAAACTTGGTCTTGACTCTTCTAATAAATATGAATTTGTTAAATATCTTGAACAGGGTACAGATGATATTACAAACGATGATGGTATACCGGAACTATTGAACTGGTGGAGGAATCGTGGAGCTCAATTTCCAAAACTTAGTAGGATGGTGAAGGATGTGCTTGCAATTCAAGGATCATCAGTAGCTTCAGAGGCAGCTTTCAGCGCGGCAAGATTTCAAATTGGAGACCACAGATATTCGTTAGCAGAAGACAGCCTGGAGATATCAGTGTTATTTAAAGACTGGATAATCCAAAGTTAGATAGTCAATTTGAACTTTTCATAGATTGAGCTATTGGATGTGGTAGTGATGATGGCATCGAAATTCAAGATCGTCAACGAGCTTTACCAAGACCAGAAGTTAATCACAATCAATCCATAGCTGAGTTAGAAAGAGGATTTACGGGACTATACAACTATTAGTATTACATTCGAGACATAATTGAAACAGAACCCTTCCTAGAAGGTGGTTGCGTAAGCTATGTACTCTACTAATAGTTGTAAATTGAAATTGTAATTTGTTACAAAGTTAAATAAATTAAATTGATATTTTTTAATTTTTGTAATTGTTTTATCCTTATTTTAATTTAATTTTTT
>NC_028647.1:60609527-60633657 GCF_001406875.1 Solanum pennellii | reverse complement strand
TTTTATCCTTATTTTAATTTACTTTTTTAAAATTACAAATTTTATTTATTTAATATTTACAAGATACAAGTTATAAATATAACTTATAAAATAAATATTAATGAATATAAGTAATAACTTATAAAGTATAAACTTCAAAAGATTTAAATTTTGAAAACTTTATTAGATTACTTGCAAACTTAACAATAACAAAAAAATTAATAAAATATCTTTAAAATAAACTTAAGTAAAAAATTATAGTATAAATTTAAAAACTATTAATTTATACTTAAAAAATAAAAAAAATAATTATATTTTCGTAATTTCAAAAAATATCGTCCCGTTAATCCCGTCCCGTTCCATCCCGGTCCGTTCTGGTTCCATCCCGGTATATAGTGGAACGGGACGGAACCGATGAACCATCCCGGTAATTCCGGTCCGGTTCATCCCGGTACCGGTCAACATTTCGGTCAACGGATTCCGGTCCGGTCCGGTGACCCGGTTCCGGTCCGTTGACCAGTCTTAATTCGTCATTATCTTGTTATTGGCTTATGTTGATCTTGAGTTGTTTCTTTGGCTAAGTTGAATGTTATTTCTAAACATTAGACAATTTGGTATGATTGTATTTTAATACTTTATTTTATCATGAGTGAACTCTTCCGCTAAGAGTTAAGCTAGGCCAAGGGTTCGCTTGAGCCATCAATAGTTCTCGAGTGTCAGTCCCGCTCAGAGTGTAGGCTCAGGCGTGACAGTATATATATATATATATATATATATATATATTAAGATAATAATAAATAACGACTCATGATTTTTATATTATAAATAATTCAATCTAACAAGCAAAATAATTTCGTATCCTAATAAATTTGTATCATATTGTATAAAAACAAAACAAAATAAATTACATGTTCGACTTGAGTGTTTTAAAACTTAAAAATTGAATATGCCCATGTTAAGACTTATTATACTTGAAAATATTTTTTGGTTTAATTTAGTTTAATGTTTTTTTTTTCAATATTCAATATTTATATTTGAGTCCGATTAAGAAAGAAGCAACATATATAATATATTATATTCTTTGATGATTATTTTAATACTTTATTTATGCTAAATGTTTTATTAGGACTAATATTAAATTTGTAAAACAAGAGTTTGTAATTAATTATATTGGACCCGTGCGTGGGCCTTAGATTAAACTAGCTTTCTTCCACCTTTATATACGTTCATATTTAGGTTTTTTTTTCTCTGTTCAAATTCCGCCGCGACAATTACAGTGGTATTTAACAGACGGTATCATTGCTCTTATTTTTTTTTTAATTTTGATTTTAGGTCTTATTTTACCATTTTTTGTTTGATTTTTTATTTTTCACTGAATTTAGAGTTAATTGAATGTAGTTTCTTCTAGTTCTTTTGATGCTTCTCCTTTCCATCTTTTCTATTTATCGACTTTTATTTTTTGTTGATGCGAGTGTTTTATAATTTATTAATTTATATGTGTATATCTTTGCAGTTACTCCGAGGAGAAGTGATAGAATTGCAAACTAAATCTACCCAATTTTTCTGTTTATCCTGTGGTATGTCATAGTTTTCTGGTCTACGATTTCGATGTCGAAAAAAAAATTACACTTCTTAAATATGCTTTATCTTCTCTAATTTTTTGTTTGAGCTTGTTTTTTTTCCTCTTAGAATAGCATTGTAGTTTTTCATATTTAATTATATCCATGATTAAATTACATGTGATATAGATAATTTCGTTACAGAGCATTTTTGTAATTGTTTATGTAAATCTCTGGTGAGAGAACCCATTTTTCCGAAAATGACCTTTACATACCATTACCACACAATTATTTTGAGTCCGGAGCCAAAAGATGAAAAAAATTGTCAAATTTTTTTAACATTGAGGGCCTGGAGGACATGCCTAATAAGAATGGCCTTTCCTCCAGAGCTAAGGAAATTGAGATGCCATCGTCTAATCTTATTTACGAATTTAGCAACCATTTCAGAGAAGAATTCAACTTTTTTCTTTTCGACAAATATTTTATGGGAAAATTTTCAAACCTCATATTTAAAATTCTTCCACTCTTCTAATAGATCTTTGAGAGGCATTATGAGCCAAAGATAAACTGCACTTGTTTCTATTATTAGATTGTCCAAAGACCTTTTCATACATAGCTAAAGTGTCAAAAATCAAATTTAAAGAAGATCCAGAGCCATTACTAAAAACAATAGTATCATCAGCAAAGGCCAAATGGTTAACTTTTGGCCCCTGCTTGTTCATGTAAAAACCTTTGAACCTATTATTGTGATGAAGTTCATTAAATATAAGGGACAATAATATGAAGAGGGATGGAGACAAAGGATCTTTTTGTCTGATACCTCTTCCTGATTTGAAAAAATCATGTCTACTCCTTTTAACTAGTATAGTGTACCAATTATTTGAAATAATGTCTGTCCATGATTCAGCAAAACCCAATTTCCTTAGCATGAAGCACAGAAATGGCCAAGAAACTCTGTCATATGCTTTAGTCTTGTCTAATTTAATCACAATAATAGCTCTCCCTTTTACAAAGGCACTTCGGTTCTGACTTATAATTTTGGGGAGAATACTACCAAGCCTGGCATTGAGAAGCTTGACAATTATCTTGCTTGACATATTGCAAAGGCAAATGATCCTGATGTCAGAAAAGGTTTGAGGATATTCAGTTTTAGGGAGCATGATAACACAAGTATGAGTGAAAAATTTAGGCAAAGTGGCACCTTGAAAGAAAAAGGTAATGGCCTTATGCAAGTTATTAACAATAATATTCCAAGCACTTTGATAGAATTTGCCATTGAAACCATCTGGTCCTGGGGAACTATCAGGGTTTATAGAAAATACACTATCTTTCACCTCTTGCATAGTAGGAATAACAGTAATAGCCTTGTTGTCATCTTCACTTACGACCCTTTAACAACATTTGATACATTGTCATCTTCCAGCACCTTCTCAGCACTGAGGAGATTTTCAAAGTAATTTACAACTGCATTGGCCACTTCAAAGTTACCCTCCACCCAATTACCTTCAGTATCCTTAATTTTGTGGATGGTGAATTTTTTCCTCCCATGTTTGATAATTCCATGGAAAAAAGCAGTGTTGGCATCGCCTTCTTGTAACCATTTGACTCTAGCTTTCTTTCTTAACACCTTATCTTGGAGCGTAATGAATTTGGTGAAATCAACTCTAGCTTTAGAAAGTTTTTCTTTAGTCTCCTGCTTGTTAGTACTAACATAATCTTATTCTAGAGTTCTTATGAGAGTTTCAAGCTTTTTTGGTTCATCATAAAAATCTCCGAAAGCTGATCTAGACCAAGAACTAAGATTATTGTAGACTTTCTTAATCTTCTGATAGAGGACATATAAAGGATTGCCCGATTGTTCATCCTCCCAAGCTTGTTGGACATAGTCCGAAAGTCATCGTGATCAGTCCATATATTAAGGAACTTGAAATATTTCACGTGGTTGGTATTGTTGTTGTTACGGGTGATAAGCATAAGAGCATGGTTAGAACAGGTCCTTGAAAGGTGGGTGACAGTGGTGCCCCCATACTCGTCAAACCATTCAGCATTGTAGACTAACCTATCTAACCTTTTCCATATTGTATTTGGGGGATCGCTATTATCACTCTTAGTGAACATCGACCCTAGGAAACCCCCATCTTGAAGATTACAGTCAGTCAAACATTACAAAAATCCAAACTTTCTTCAAATCTGAATGGTCTTCCTCCTGATTTTTCTTCTGGTTCGGTGATGACATTGAAGTCACCAACCACACCTCATGGACCATTTATGTTGTTGGTAGTGGTCCTTAAGTTGTCCCTCAGTTCTCTTCTCAAGGTCTCTGCACGCTTAGCATACACAATAATTAAGTGGAAAGAGATAAGTCGGTGAGCTTGAGAAATATGAATAAGCATATGTTGTTCTTTATCTTCCAGAATGTCCAACTGATAATCATCTCCGCAAAAAATCCATATTTTGTTGGGGATGTTGTGAGCACAGTGTTGAAAACTAAGAAGTCTTTTGTACTTGTCGATTCTCCTCTCGTGCACCTTAGGTTCTTGGATGAAAAGATAGGGGAGATGATATTGATTTTTAAAGAGATTGAGCCTTTCAATAACTTTTTGAGAGCCTATACCCTTAATATTCCACGAGAGTGTATTAATCATGGATACCATTGGGGTAGAGGTCATTTTGATCATTGTCGTAGGAGTTTGAAACTCCTCTATTTGAATTTTCGTAGTCCATAAATTAAGAAATACCATTACCCATATGGGATAAATTTTTGTAGTTTATCACCTTTAATTGGTCTTGTGAAGGGGTATATTTTCACTGATTCATCATGGTTGTCATGTTTATTTCCTCTTACAATACCATCATCTGATTTGGGAGATCCCAGATCGCATGTGTCATTCTCCATTGTGATGTCATATTCATAATCTTTATAAGCATTATCCTTATCTACCTCAAAGGTTTGAGAAAGATTTTTGATGTTAGTATTTTTCATTTCAAAAAATACTTTCTTTCTTTTGAGTTCTTCCTGCTCCTTTTCTTTATTGATGTTCCCGTCTCGCATTCCAGTAGTTATGAGATCAAGACCAAAAAAAGGTTTGGGATTGTTATCCTGCGGAAAAATGTCATTAGAAATTCCTTCGGTAGTTAGGATCACCTCTGAAGGAATGGTAATTCTTGAGGAGAACTTGCTTTCTTTTTCGCTGATATTGTTGACATCCTCTACTTTCATATTGACTAGAGGACTATCCTTCACCTCCATGTCAGTATAGATAATTTCCTTCTGTTGTTTGACTCTTCTTACATTACCCTGGTGTTTTTGGAGTTTGGATTTCTGTTGCTTTCTTCCTTTCTTTCCTTTGGATTGACTGAAGTGATTCTTTATAGAGGGAAGGTTGGAATTCAGTACCATTTAGTTGTTTTTCAGAACTGGAGTTAATATTTGTAGTCTCAATTTAACCACAGTTGTTTGCCCATTTTTTATCTGCAGCATTTGGGTGCCATCAGTTCCACTATCTGATTCTCTTGTGGTAGCATTGTTCTTAGGAATCTTGGAGCTTTCTTCAACGGTAGTTTTATTAACAGGTTTGCCTCTTCTTCTGATAGTTTGTCATTCATCTGTTTGAACACTATGGTTGTGCACCATTTGAGGAATGTTGAGATTTTGCTTATATTGCTCAGTTGGCTTGTAATCACAACTTTCTCCTTTCTAGTTGCTTGCCTCTGTTGATGTTCCAATTTCCTGTTATCTTGATGGATATTATCATTCATTTTTTTTCACACCTCATTCGCATGTTCACTTCTCAGCTCCGGGTGTAGTTTTCTGCATTTTTCATCTCTATGACCTTATATTTTGCAATGAAAACAGAATACAGGGATGATTTCGTATTCAACCTTCTGATTGATGATCATCACCTTGCCTTCATTATTTCTAATTTCAACCAGAATTTCATTAGTCAACGGTCTAGTAAAGTCGATCTCTATTCTAACTTTAGCAGTAGCAGGCCTAGTCTTGGAGCTAGTGGCATTATCCATGATAGGCGGCGTACCAATAGGTTACATATACGACAGATAGCATCCCATTCATAATAATTCCAAGGAAGGTCTGGGAGGTAAATCCAAACGGGAGCTAATGTGGTTTCTGCTTCTGGTTTGAAATCAGTGGTCCATCTAAGAATTTTCATGATATGGTTCTCTCCGAATGTGGAAGCTCTTGCAGTACACATTGAGATGATCATCTATGTTTTCAAAATCCAAAAAGACATGATACATATCATATGCCCCCAATCTTTACCACTTTTTTACTATGAATCATCTTAGCGAATTCTTTTGCGAATAATATCTATAAATAGACGTATACACGGGAACTTACCTATAATAGTCCATTTACACTTTTGGGCAAGCAGTTCATTTTCTTGTACGTGAAGAAGACCACTGGCTTGCCATACTGCAATTCATAGCTTCTAGGAGCCAATTTACTTGATTTTGGCCTATTGATCCTTTGATAGTAGAGTTTGCATACTAACCATGAACTGGAACTTCATACAGGGGAGGGATAGTTCCTGGGGAGTTACCTGTAAGACTTTAAGGACCTCCTTTGGAACTTGAGTAATTTAGGCGTAATTTGTGTCCACGAGGGGGAATGGGCGGAACTCTAATTAGTTTGGATTGAAGAGATTTTGGACTTTGGGAGAGGGGTAAACGGATCTTCACCATGAGGGATAGGGGTCTGCACACGATTGTCGGGGGGACGGTGGTTCCTTAGTGTTTGCCTAAGGGCCGATAGGTCCACTGTGTGAGACATCTGTCGGAGCCAAAGCTCCACTCAGAAAAATAATGGGAATATAATCTTTTTAGTGAGAAGGGACAGATTCTCTCTCTAGGATATTTTTTTAAGTCGTGCATATAGTGAGTAGACATCTCTATTGAGTAGAAAATACAGAATTTCGTGGGATAATATATCTGGTTGGTCTCGGATGAAAATCGAGGATCTGTTCGTAGACTTTAAAAATAACAAAATCTGGTTTTGATGGTATAAACTTTTAGCGATGAAAAATAGGTTTTTAGAGATGAGATCAAAGTTATAAATCTCGACTTTCAGCATTCTTCCCTATTTTCAAAGATCGAATGTGAGAGCTCTAAACCTTCATTTTGGGTGATTTGAGGTGCATCTTGTACGATTGAACACATTGTCAATATAGACATTTTGACATTGTGATACCACAACCCACATCAACAATACTAATACAAGAGTGGCTTTGATACCATTTGTAATGGTCCAACCTATTAGTGATATTGTTCGCTCTGGGTCCAAGCTCGCATGAGTTTAAAATACGTCACCAGTTGGTAAGATCTTCTTACTTATATATCCAACATCTCTTCTTTATTTATATCGATGTGAAATTTCTTTTCTTAAGTTGGGGTGTCACATATAAATTGGACCGATTGTAGTGGTAATTCTCTATAGCCTCCAAAAGATAGGATACAAATGTCTCCGTATAACTCTATTAATTAAACACTTGTTCTCATACCAACGAAGTCGGTCAACCTATAGCGGTAGATAAGCCTAACCACTAGGTTGGAACTAGAAGCAACGGTCTATCATTCTGAAGATAACAATAAGGAGCTAGAGTCAAAAAGCAATTAGGAAAAAAGAATCAATAAAAATATGTACAAGAAACCATCTTCAAGACCTGACATCAGTCATTAATCGAACATCTAGTAGTATAAATAAATAAAATAAGTAAAGAACTGTCTTTTGTTATATTAAAACTGACATCGTGGGGACATTATCTTTAGTTGAGCTTTGAAAAATAGGAATGTAATCTAGTCAGTTGTTAGATTTGACATCTTTCTGTTCTAGCATTATTTAAGCATCAAAATGATCAAGTTTAAGTAATTCATTTCACTCATTCTATATGTTCAAAGAATAATTATTTAAACTCAGTGAAACTATATAAAGAAATTCAGATAGTTGAGGTGGGCATGCTCTTTGAAATAATTCATTGAAATTCGTAGAGAAGTCACTTAAATTAAACACATTGAAATGATATTCCCCATTGAAGTAGCTGGTCAGATATTTGACGCTTGTTGTTTGTGGGATTGGTATTTTTGCATAAGGACCACAAAGATTAAAACTATTAGAAAAGTTTGAAAATACCTCAAATCATAAATGTCATAACTAGACTAGTGTATAGGCCTCTATCATAAGTAGCTAGTTATGACATTTATAATTTGAGGTTTAGTCAAACTTTCCTAATAGTTTTCAACTTTATGGACCTTATACAGAAATCTTGATCCCAAAAGCAACAATCTCCAAATGTCTAACTAACTTTAATGAACTTCAACGGAGAATATTATTTCAATGTGTTGAATTCAGGTGACTTCTCCATGAATTTCAATGAATTATTTCAAAGAGCATACATACTCAGCAACCTGAATTTACTTTTATATCTAATTGAGTTCAATTGTTATTCTTTGAACGTATGGAATGAGTGGCATGAATTGCTAGAACTTGATAATTTTGATGATGTTGAAATAATGCCAAAAAACATAGTGTCAAATCTAATAATTGGCTAGTTTACGTTCCAATTTTTCAAAGCTCACTAAAGATAATTTCTCTCCAAGGTCAATTTCAATATAACAAAAGACATTTATGTGCTTATTGTATTTGTAAAATTCTTGTATTCTTATTTAGACTAGATGTTCAGTTCCTAGCTGGTGATAGGTCTAGGGGATGTTTTCATGTATATATTTATGTAGATTCCTCTACCTTGTCATTTTTATGGCTCTTGCTCTTTATTTTTCCCTTTTGTATGATAGCCACCTGTTTCTAGTTCTGGGCTATAGGTTAGGCTTACCAACAGGTGAGATATAGAAGGTGGCATCATGACCTAAGAAATTGGTTGATGACAAGTTGGTATCAAGACTCTAGGTTGATCGGTTTCATTGGTATTAGAGAGTTCCTAGTGAAGTCCTACAAAGAAACTTATGTCATATCTTTATGAGGTAATAAGGCATCACAAGCACAATCAATTCTATTTCTAAGTTAAACAACCCATGCTGGCTAAATTATTCAAAAGATCATTGACATTATTATTAACAATACCACAGATAGGAGCCAAATTTTCCCTTCTTTCAAACTTTTGGCTAACAAGAACGTAGATTGTATCCTATATCGAAGCTGATCACACGTACTCCAAATATGTTGCACATGAGTTTTCCACTTACTAAGCACCTCTGATCACGACATGCTAACAAAATATTGAGCACAATGTCAATATAGACGTTTGGACACAACAATTACAATAATTAGAGACAGACCAAAATAGAGTCAAATTGAGAATATGAAACTCGCGTTAGGAGTCTTGAAATTGTTCTGTTCAAAGATCATAATTGACTTATTGAGCTTGTTTGGAACACAATTGAATGCTCAAAACACCCTAAGAGATAACATACAATAAAATCACCAAAACACCATTAAAGAACCTTGAACAACTTATTCGGGGCAGTAATTAGCGTTAAATAGACATGTAACATGGTAGTGGTTAGATTCGACACCTTGTTTTTCCAACATTATTTCAACATTGATATTTTCAATTTCTAGAAATTCATCCCACTCGTTTTATCTTTGAACTCGCTAAAGCTATAAAATAAAATTCAAGTGATTGAGGTGTGTATGCTCCTTAAAAATAATTTATTGAACACTTGAATGCAATACATTGAAATGATGTTCCCGCTGAAGTTCATTGAAGTAGCTGGTTTGGACATTAGGAGCTTGTTGTTTTAGGATCAGTAATTTTGCATAAGGACCACAAGATTAAAACTATTAGGAATGTTCTACAAAACCTCAAATCACAAATATCATAACTAGACCAGCATGGGGGCCTCTGTCTTAAGTAGCTACATTTATGATTTGAGTTTTTTCAAACTTTCTTAATTCTTTTTATCTTGATGGTCCTTGTACAGAAATATTGATCCCAAAAATAACAAGCTCTAAATGTCAAACCTACTACTTCAATGAACTTCAACAGGAACACCATTCGATGTGTTGAATTCAAGTGACTTCTCTACATATTTAAATGAGAATTCCTACCTCAATCACTTGAATTTCCTTTGATAGCTTCACCGAGTTCAAAAGATTGTCACTTGAACATATGGAATGAGTGGGACGAATTGTTAGAACTTAACAATTTCAATGCTTAAATTATGCCAGAAAAGTAAGGTGTCAACTCTAACAACTAGCTAGGTCACGTTCCTATTTTCTGAACCACAACTTAAAATAATTTCTCCATGAGGCCAGTTTCAAAATAACTAAAGACAGATCTATAATTATTCTAAAACCCTTGCATTCTTATTAAAACTAGATACTCTATTATTGATTGATGTCAGGTCTTGGGGATGATTTCATGTATATACTTCTATTGATTTCTCTTTGTTCTCATTTTTTTGGCTCTTGCTCCTTATTGTTATCTTCCGCGTGATAGCCTGTTGCTTCTATTTTCAGATTAATAGTTAAGCTTACCTACATATTGGATGTAGTAGGTGTCATCATGACCTAATAAATCGGGTTATGAAAGTTGATATCAGAGCTCAAAGTTGGCCTACTTTGTTAGTGTAAGAGGAAGTGCATAGTAGAATCATGTGGAGATGCTTGTATTCTATGTTCAAGAGGCTATAGGGCATCACCATCACAATCCATTTGAATCCCAAGTCAAACAACATATGCTAGATAAATAATATTCAAAATATAGTTAACAACATCATCAACTAGAGCCAAGCTTTTCCTTGCTATGTTTTGAAGTTTTGGCTGATAAGAAAGTAGATTGTTGCCTACATCGAAACCAATCACATGCATTTTGAATATGTTGTACAAGAGTTTTCCAATTCTGAAGCGCCTGAGACGACTCTGATGGGCTGCCGATAAGAACACGTCTTACGATGATTTGATATTGGGTTGTTTTAGGCTTGCAGCCTCATGGGAATGCTTGTGGTTGGATGTTGTTCTACGATGATTTAGTCTCGATATTGTTATCTTCTTCAAAGTCGACTAACTTTTTTGTCACTCTTGCTAGCTAGGGTAAGAGTCAACTGGACACTGGCTATTTCTAATTCGAGGATGATGATTGTAGTTTGAGGTTGTTACCTCTATTTTGAGGCTGATGTTTATGGTTCGAGGTCGTATTCAATGCTTAATGGGTCGAGGCTATTACATCTAGTAGAGGCTATACTTGGATTTTAAGGCCCGTCGTACACCTGATGAATCTGGTTCGAAGGCACTTCTTTCCCTCTTGTAAAATTAGCTATTATGTGTATATGTCGGGATTATGAGGGTCCGTTCAGGTTTTATTTAAACTTGCACACAAGTGTACTTTCTGCGATTATGGGGACCCAATTAGGTTTAGTTAAGTGTATTTTTATTTACTTTACCTTTGTTTTTGTCTAGATTCTATGTTTATTGATTGTATTTACCTTTCTTTCCCAGTCGACCTATGATACCTACTGAGTACATTTGGTTTGGTATTTATGCTACACTATGCATTATTTTTGTGATGTAGGTCCTAGCACCATCTACGAGTGGTGATCGGTCATGCCATTTTTTGCAGCTTGTGGATACTAAACGTGAGCACTTGGTATCTTAGATCAACATGTCTTCTTCTGTATATATGTTAGCTAGTCTTTACCTTTGGAACGACTTGTTGTGGTCCAATTTTGAGACTTGTACTTGCTCATACTAGACAGATATGTACTCATGACTTCCAAGTTTTGGAGGGTTTCCCATTGTATATAGATTTTGGTTTTCTTGATTCTGTCTTTTCCTTATTATTACTATTAATTTTATGTTTACTTTTACCCTGGCACTCATTACTTGTCAAACTGGGCTATGGGTTGACGTACTTACTGGTGGATTATAGTAGGTGGCATTATAGCAGGATTGGTCATGAGTTAATGCAAAAAAATTTCCCTAAGCCGCTCATAATTTTGCAATTACATCTTGGGAAAAAGGAGGGGTGACCTAAGATGAACTCTAATCTATTTCCATAAATTTCACAAGTAAAGGTAAGTTAATTGCTTCTTTACTTATTGTGATTTTTATGCCTTAGAATCATTGTTGGGTGACCTTAAGGGGAGTTTGATTTGAAATAATGGTGAAAACACCCTAGTTTTGGTGGGATGATCATGGGAGTGTCATGAGATTTAGGATTTGGCTATAATTAAAATATTATTAGGTCATTATTTATTGATTATTATGTTTTATCATTGTTTTAACCAAGAACAAGTTAAGGCCTCACAAAATGGAAGGCGGAAGTTCAATCGATCTTTCAAAGCATGACTTGAGGTACGTGATAATTATTTATTTTTGTCGTTTATGTTATATGTGGTCAACTACTTTATTAGTACTGCATGCATGATTATTATTAGGAGAAAAGGAAGGAACATGATTTGAAATGAAAGATATTATCAATTATATGCAATGAATGTGTTAACTTGGATATATAAGTATGATTGTTGTTCATTGTTGATGCGACTGTGTTTTGTGTTTGATGATGAGATCGGGTAGCATGCGGTATATAATATTATTAGAATGGGTAACACACCGATATACTAACAGTGAGAATGGGTACCACGTTGGTACACTAACAATTGTATGTGTGGGTTTCATGAGAAAATCTGATTGTTTTGTTGTATCGTGATGGTTCCGTTTATTGTGCATGTCAGCTCAAGCGACTATTTGCGACCTTAATTGTGTTAACTCAATTATCTAAATCCAAGGGTGAGACATTTCTTCTGGGCGACAATAGATTCCTCTTTATTTTGATAGGTCATTCATTCGGACTCAAACATTTTTTAATAATGCGAATTTCAGTTTCTAGGGGGTTACTTTCGCATTGTTGGACGACTATGGTTTCTTTACTACAAACTTGGTTTAATTATTGAAGACTATTTACTTGAAAATCTTTCGAACTGCTTACTTTGATTGCATTTTAGACTTTGTGTGAGTAGTTGGTTGATTCTCCCACCAGAATTAATGTGAGTGTCACTCACGGTGGGTCAGAATCATGAGAGTTTCCCTCTACCATTAAAAGTCAATGTCCTATTTAATGTAATCAATTGTAATTTATAAATAATCTTATATTACAAGTGTATAATGCAAGTAGTTCACAACTAACTTTAACACTTAGAGCATGTTTGGATTGACTTAAAAGTTGGCAAAATATATTTTTAAGCTCTTTTTAGCTTTTGGAATTGTTTGAAAAATTTTAAAATAGCTTAAAATAAGTTTTAAATGACTTTAAAAAAGTCAAAAATCCAAAACTAGCACTCCCATACTTTTTATTCTTTTACTTAAACGCCATTCCAGTTTGATCAAGTATATTACTTCTCTACCAGTAATTTTTTTTAGATAATCTCATATTTACCCTTATAAAATAAAACCCTAACAATCAATTCACTTTCCCTCTCCATTTTTTTCTTTGAGTTGTTGCGCCACACTATTCGCTCTAAGGCTGGTATGGTATGGTATTTAAAAACTTGTATACCATAATTTCATTATTTGTTTTTTAAAACTACTATACCATTGTCCTATCAATTTAATTCGGTATGATTTAGTATTTTCAATTCGATTTTATTATTATGAAGTATGGTAATCGGTAACTACAGTTTGTTCAATTTCGACTAATATATATTCGTATAATAGAGAATTATAACTTCGTCAATCTAAAAGAAGGTCTCAATTGTATCATACTAACACATTACACATGTAGAAATATTTATTCAATATAAAGTACAAAAAATTTCTTTTGTTAATCAAGTACATTTCAAATATCAATTAAAATAGTGTAGTCAAAGTTTCATCTTCTAAATATTTAGCACCCACTAATACGAGACTTTTTTAAAAAAAGTGACAATAAGGTTTCAAAATAAATTGGTGGTGACATAAGTCTTAAGTATTGGGTGAAGGTTAAACAAATTGCAAAGTGACCCCACGTACAAGGTCAAACAAATGAAGGCTGATTTACGTAGAGTTTTTTAGCTCAATGTAGTGAAGCAAAGTGCAAGAGAGCAAAAAAAGGAGATATTGGAGAGTTTAGAAGGTAGCTTTATAGACTCTTACAACAAATTAGAGGGTTATGCTACTGAATTGAGAAGTTGTAGGGTTTGACATTGTGATAGATTTGTCTAAAGAGACACTATCTAATAGTAAGATAAAATTTCTTAGGATGTATATCTGTTTCAAGGCAATGACGTTGTGTTTTAAATCTGGGTTTGATGGTACATTCCTTAAAGGAAAGGCTAAGGGACAAGTATTGTGTGTTGTTGGTCAAGACAGTGATAACTTTTTCTACCCTCTAGCTTGGATTGTGATAGATAAAGAGACTAAGAGGACTTGGACATCATGTATGCAACATTTGCAACATTCCCTTGACCTTCAAAATGGTGAAGGACTGACATTCATATCAGATATGTAGAAGGTAATATTATACTACTGATTTGCAATTTAATTCCATTTTCTTGATACTGTTTCCTTTATTAATTTTAGTTGTTTTAATTTGATAATTAGGTGCTGCTTGAAGCTGTAAGGACAGTCTTACCTAAAGCACATCAGAGATATTGTGCAAGGCATATTGAGGCATATTGGTGCAGAAGATGGGGCAAAGGCGAGCTGAAAAAGTTGCTATGGTGGGCTGGATGGTCATCATTTACAGAGGAGTTTGAGGACCAACTTCAAGAGACCAAGGAAGTTAATGGAGAGGCTGGACAAGATTTAATAGACAAGTATCCTCCAAAAGCATGGTGCAGAGCCTATTTAGATACAGTCTGCAAAAATCAGGCTATGGACAATAACTTTACTGAATCATTCAATGCATGGATACTTGAAGCAAGGTACAAGCCAATTATTGGAATGTTGGAAGACATTAGGGTCAAAATAATGGAGAGGTTGGCAGCAAAAGAGGTTGTTGTGAAGAAGCGGAAAGATGATGGGTTTAGTCCCAAAAGTGAGTTATTGTTTAATGAGTATTTGGAGATTTCAAAGGTTTGTAAGGTGAGTGGAAATGTGATAATGGCTATGAGGTTACTGAAGGTGCAGATAGACACATTGTCAACTTAAGAGAGAAAAAATGCATATGCAGAACATGGGATCTGACTGGAATTCCATGTCCACATGTAATTAAGGTCGCGGAGCACAAAATAAGGATATCAAAAAAAGAAAATCATTGGTACTATAGTAAAGAGGCAGCCTTGGCAATATACAAACACAAATTACAACCTTTTGCATGCTATTGAACCACCAGAATTGGTCAAGCTTGTTGGTAAACCTAAGCGAATGAGGGAAAGAGAAAAGAATGAAGTTGTTAAGAGGCAAGGAGTAAAAAGTGATGACATGTAGTAATTGTGGGGAACAAAATCACAATGCAAGAGGATGTAAAAAGGTAATTTTTATTTCTCTTTAATCTTTAATTTCATCAAATACTTATTCTATTTCACTACTTAATTCTATATCTTCTATTATGATTAATAAGGCAAAGCAGGGGAACAACCTACTAAGAAGCAAGGGAAACAACCTGCTAAGGAAGGAAAAGAATTTGGCAGGGGAAAAAAGAGACAGCCTAGGAGAGGTTTAGTTGATGAAGATGAAGATGAAGCTTCTGAGGAAGACATCAACTGCACAACCCCACAACCAACACAAGAAAGTCAGTTTGAATATGCTTCTTCTAACAGCTATTTTAGTAACTAAGGATGATGATGAAGACCATAGGCTAAGGCCAAGATCAATCTCAGAAAAATCTTTTCTAACAAGATTCAGAAAGAGACAAAACCACAATAACCAATTGAGAGTAGAGTAATAGGCTTGAGAGATGATAAATTTGGTGTTAGTGAACCTACAAATATTCCCATAGCACCAACTGACTTAACTTGAAATGGACAGGGTGCAGTTACTACAAGTCAACTACGAAAGTTGAGGCCAAGAAGGGGATGATGATATTGTGTTGGTACTGTTTTGTATATGTTGGTGCAGTTTTTGCTACTATTTGTGTAGGTTGGTGCCTTAAATGATATTAAGGCTAAACTTATTATTTTGGTATGTTTTGTGTAGGCTAGTGCCTTAACTTATAGTTGTAGTTTTGGTTTCACTTCTACTTTTTGTATAGGATGAGCGTATCAGATAAAACTAACTATCGTTTTGCTTATATATGACCAAGTTAATTTTATATATAGTGTCTTGTATCTATTGGGTTCTGTTGATGTAGTACGATAAGTTGTTGTGGTATATATTTCTTATACCAATTGCTCTATCAATGGTGGTCGACTGATGTGGTAAATGAGTTTGTAGTTTGTGATTTGAAATGAGTTGCACTTTTCTTAAGTTGTTTTGTTATGTATCTTTCCATTGCTCTTTATTGTTGTTTTGTTATGTATCTTTCCGTTCTTGCTTTTATTTTCAGTTTATTTTCTAAACTGTTTTACTTAAAAAATATATAATATATAATTAATAGTAAAAATGACTAAGTTTTGAAAAATCAATTAATCTTATGATTTAAGAAAAATTGACCTTCCAAATTAACAGAGTTGCCACTTGATTTTTAGTAAAATCAAGAAAAACTTAAAATTATTTTTCAAAAGATTTAAAACAGATAAAAATCATTTGAAAAGGGTTCGAATGTACATTCCGAGAAGGTGTTAGACCCTCGAAAATGCCCGCTAGCTCGCGGTTGACCGGCGATTTGACTAAATGACCTTTTAAAATAACTTTTCCAAATTTAACTAAATAATGAGAAAATTTATCTATTTACTTACTTATTAATATGATTTTTGTTACTATTTATTTTATTTTATTTTATTATTTTTATTTAAGGGAAAGTAACTAGAGGGGATAGACTTAAATGCCAACAAACTCGATAAAAAAAAACTAAATAGTAAAATATAGGTAAAATAAATATTTATATATTGAATATAGAAAGAAATGGCTATCCTTGGGAATAAACAAAATTCCACCAAAAGTTAGTCAATGTAACAATAATAACACATAGTTAATAATAGAAGGAAGAAATATTTGAACTTGGGCCAAGCCCAAACTCTAAATCTTGTAGCTTTGTCCCATTTTAAAAGAAGTGTAAATTAGGTATATCGCATATTATGTAGTCATATTCTCAAGTTATGGCATAAGAGTTTGATTTTCATTCTATAACATTTAATATATCAACTTATGGCATTTTTTTAAACTAAATTAATGTTAATTTTTATTCTGTAAAATTAGGACGAAAAATAAAAAATAAAAAATGATTAATTAAAATTGGATAACTTCCGTGAATTTAGTTAATGTTATTAACTGATAACAAATGTGCACCTTTTAAGGGATTTGAAAATATTTTAATTGTAGATATGCACCTTAATTGTCTCAATTCGTTTTAAATGCTAATTAGTTTTGATTTTTATCCTTAAAAAATTGTAATCTGTTATCTTCTTTCCATAAACTTGCACCATTTGGTTTTTTTTCCAGAAAGTGAACTTTATTCTTATATTTGAATTTTGTTATATTTTATCGTTTTTTTTTTTTGAAAAAATAATTAAAATTGAAGGTTGAAAAAGTTTAGATTTGATTTGATGGAGAAAATTGTGTCAATTTTAATTAAACATGGTGGCAAATGGAATTGATCACGTTAGTTTTTTTTATGATTTGTTATGTTTTTAGTATAAATTATTGGTTGTAGTTATATATATATATATTTTGTCATGTATTGAATGTGTCGTATTTTTTTTTCATGTAATATTGCATATGTTGAATTGATATATTTTTTTTGTGATACAATTACGCAGTGTTTCTGGTAATAAATATTTCGTAATATTAAATTTATTTTCATGTGTAATTAAATCGAAGAATTGTGTGAAATTTGATTACTGGATAAAATTGAAAAGTTTACAGATTTTGATCAATTTGCAATTTTTTATTTTTGAAACCGTATGAACAATATCTGACATTTTGTATTAATAATGTGTGAACGTTAAATGAAATGTGATTTTTTGATAAAAGCTATTCCATATTATATTTAAATTTTCATCTGTTATTTTTTTGTATATTGTTTAAATAAGAAAATTGTATTAATTTCTGTATGTAATGTATATAAATAGTGTATGCAATATATATGAAAGCCAATTTTTCTAGTTGAACGTAGCAGTGATTGATTTGTAATATATATATGAATTCTGTATAAAAATTGGATTAACTGTGTATTAATTTTTTATTAAATTGGAAAAATTGTGTATGAAAGTGAATTTTAGATTGTATGTAGCAGTTAATTGTATAGTATGAATTATGTATAAACATTGTATTAATTTAAAATTTTGTTATTGCATATATAAGTGAATTGTATATAAATTGTGTATGAAGTGTGTATTAATTTTGTATAAAATTGTATTAAGTGTGTACTAAACAGTGTATTAATTGTATATTAAATTACAATAGTGTATAAACATTGTATTAATTTTGTATTAAATTTAAATTTTGTTATTGCATATATAAGTGAAACAGGGAAATACGTCGACTTTGACGCCGCCTGGTCCAAAAAGATCAGCGAGAAGACCCAAATTTGAACGGTGGAAGGGGTTCGCAGATGTGAAATTCAAGAGGACAAAAAGCACATGCAGTAGATGCCATCAGGTCGGACACAATAGGAAGACATGTTCAAATTATCCTGTACAAAAACAATGATTTCATACTGTTACATCTGTGTTTTTGAGGGTTTACATTGTTATAACATGTTTTTTTATTGAATCATATTACTTTTCATACAAATGTCATACATTGTATATACAGCTGTTCATATATTAAAAAATGTTAACATTAATAAGTCATATAATCATATAACATTTATACAGTTATTGCATAATGAATGGGGACTACATACAAAATTTATACATTTATACATTCAATACTTGCATATAAAAAATAATGTATGTTTATGTTCTACATATCAAATTATAATATGTTAAAATTCATACAGTTTTCATACATTATTCATAACAGTAATATAGGTAACATTTGTTTCTGTTTGTATTTTGAAAAATATATTTGAAAATATACAGTATTCATATATTATTCATACCAAACAATTGTATGCAAAAGGTCATACACATTTATTAAGGTATAATTGTATATTTATTCATAATATCGTCTTGAATCATATGTCAGTACTAATTTCATATAATTTTCATAAGTTATGCTTCTAAGAATTTATATGATATAATTCGTACATTTTTCATACACTATTCATACCAGTAATATAAGTAACATCTGTTTCTGTTTGTACTTGAAAGTGTATAGTTTTAATATAGTATTCATGCAAAACAAATTTATTGAATAATTTAACATTACATATTGAAAAGTGCAATTTATAAAAAAATCATTATCATTTATCATTTAAAAAATATATATTGAAGCAGACTGTCATTTATATAATTTTTTAAAAAAAATAAGTATATATATAACATTTGTCTATGTTCTATATATCAAATTTTAATATGACATTCATAATTCATATAATTTTCATACATGATTCATACAGTGTTTTTGTATATTTTAAAGTGAGACACAATTAATAATAATCAGTAATAATTTATATAAAATCATCAGTATTCATAATAAAAAAATTGGGAAATTACATAAATTGTTCATAAGTTTAAAAAAAAACAAGTCATTCAAAAAAATTTACATTGTTCCATGAAGATTTCTACTTCCTGTTACGGAATTTTGGAGTAGGATAATTGGTGGTGTCCATAACTTGTTCTTTATGAATTCGAGGTTCACCCTTCTTGCTAGCAACTGTTCCTGTAACTTCACTTTCACTTATTGCTCCTTCATCATTCTTTGATTTTGCATGATTCAATCTTCTACTTTTTCGCGGGGTTTCATTGCCTCTCTTCGACATTGTACGGTTTGTTTAGCGCAAAAGTTGAAGATTTGAGTGCTAAAAAGGAAGATTTGAGTGCAAATATGTGAGAATTGGTGAAGAAGACTGTTAAGAGAGAAAATTTTGAGCGAAATTTGGTAAAAAATTAATTGTTAGGCGTGCAAAAGAGATGAATATGGGAGAATTTGAGAAGAAGACTGTTAAGAGATTAAAAATTTTCAGCGAATTTTGGTGAAAACTTTTGTTAGGCGTGCAAAAGAGATGATTTTGTAAGGATTTGGGGAAGAACAAAATTTTGGGGAATATAAATTTTTTTTTTTAGATAACGTGTTACAGTTTTAAAAATAAAACTGTAATTATTTTAGATATTGATAGGTAGTTATTAATTATGGAATGATAAAATTCCTATTATTTTGTAATTTTTTTAAAAAAGTAACTGTATAATATTTAATTTAATTTACGCTAGTTAAGAGTTTTGTTTAAAAAAGGTAACTTAAAATAATTAATTTAATTAACTACATTGGTTTAAATAAGGTAATTGAATAATAAATGTAATTATTTAAATAAGTTAATTATTATTTAAAAAAATTAATGAGAATAATATATTTTTTCTTGATATGCTATAACTTGATAATAATATGCTATAAGTAGTTTATTATTAAAAAATATGTTTGTAACTTGATATTTATCATCTTAAATGTATGTGTAGTGTTATTTTTATTTAAAAGAATGACCCAAAATAGGTCTTGTCCATTTCGAAACCAGTCGGGCCTGCTGAATTATTCATTGGGCTTCTGGCCCCCTTTCCTTTCTTTCATCCTCCCTGATATACATGGAGTGTATATCCTTTGTATACGTCATGTATATCGATAATCATTGAGCTCCCAGACCTGTAAATGTTTCCAGATCTTCGTATTTCTACGTTTTTCCTGTATTGGCACGTTTTCAACTATATACCATATATTTCGACCGTATACCAGTGTATACAGCCGGTATATCAGCTTTTTTTTTGGACTTTCAAGGACTAAAAAATGAATTTCCAGCACCATATAGTCGTCAAAACCTGTCCATCTGCTTCCTAAATTGTCCAAAATGGGAATCAACAGAGAAAATTGAGCCTTCACGGCTCATATCCCAAGGAACTCGGTCAATGCGATAAAAAGAAAGGCAAAAATCAGCAAGAAGAGTATACAAGTCGAAATTCCAACCAAACAGACTTTCAAAGAAGAAAACGATGATGGAGCCATAGAAGCCAACAGAATACTCAGAATCGATATAACACATAAATAAAGGAGGGAGCGTTACCTTTCTCCAGGCAGCGACTGAGACTACACGAGCAAGCGAAACAGCTTTCCACGACCAGAATATATATAGCAAAGGAGTAGGATTTTTCGACTGATGGAGAGTGGAGGAAATCACGAAAAAGGCTGGAATCCAAAAACCCTAAAGGGATAAAGTTGAGGCTGAATAGTACAATTGCTCAACGGAAAAAAGAATTTGGGACATCCAATTTGAGGGGAAGGAAGGGAGACTTCGAGTACAATTTTCGTACGAGAGGATAAAGGAGAGTGGGCTGGACTTTTGGGCTGATTTTATGTTGCTGAAAGTAAATGAATGTTGCATACTGGGCCTCTTGGAGTGGGCCAAATTGATAGGAGGCTGCTGAAAGATTTCAAAAGAATTGGGTTTGCTAAAATCAAAGAGAGGGCCCAAAACTTGCTTTGTCAAAGGGTTTAGGGACTGGGTAATGAATTAGTATAAATTAATCGGAGAGCTTCGTAATCTTAACGACATAAATTAATCCACTTAATTATAAATTAGTTAACATAATATATACCCCTGAATGACTAAACTAATTGACCAACAATTTAGTTAAATAAAATCTTACTTGAGACGATCTTCAAATATTCATAAAATAAACTAATCCTATACGTAGTCATTTGAACATATATATCAAATAAAAAATTATAAAGAAAAGTGACAAAACTATTTAACATTATAACTTGCAAAATATTATATATAATATTTTCTTGAAAATTTTATAAAACTAATTATTTTTACTCGTTTGAAAATTAAGAAGCTTTTTAACTAATTTATATCGGGGAAGGTCAAAGTTGGGTGTCAACAGAAACCCTTATTCAAGAAAAACATAGTGGCAATACGACAAAGTTTATCCATCTTCAACATAAAGACTAATATAACACAACGAAATACTACAAACTTTAAGGCAAAAGACACAAATAATATTTCAAATTCAACACTTGAAATTCACAATAAATTTGAAGCAACACTTGAAAATAATGGTCAATATTCAAACATAAGATTCACTAATACATAGGAAACAATTGAAATAACTAACACTTGAAACTACAAATAGTTGAAATAACTAACACTTGAAAATTGCAACAACAAATACCACAAACACAGTAAATGACAATATACAAAACATCTTCAACTTTGACACTTTATCTTCCAAATTTCTTTATTTATTCACCTCGAAGTAGTTTAAAATCTCTAAATTCTCCAATTTCTTCTTCAAATTGTCTCTTTCAATCTTAATTGCATTCAACGGCTCTCTCGAATTCTCCATTTTCAACATAGCAACTTCCAATTTAGACTTCAATAAATCAACTTGAATAGAAGAATTTTCTGAAGAATTGTCTTACCACCTCTAAAATCTATAATTTTCAATCTAATAAAAATAACAGAGAAGAAATCATGAACACCAAAATACAAGCACAAATCATATTAATTTCCTGTTAGGCAAAAAATATACATTAGGTTTATAAAATCTTCTTCCAGGATTCAATGGATTCCTTGAAGTGAAACAACGAGCCAATTCATCACAAAAATAAGTCATTATCATGGAGTTACTAATTGAATCACAAGAACTTTCAGACATGATTTTAGGTATGAATTGAAGGAGACGATAGATATATGAAATAGGAAATTATGACCAACGCACGATAGATGAAATTTGAAATTATGGTCGTCCCAACGAAGAAGAACTTGGATCGGACGAATACGAACTTGAATCGCGAAAAACAGGAGACAACTAGGGTTTTGGTGTGTGAGATATTTGGGTGAATATTAGTTGTTGGGAAAGACAAGGCACTAACAAAGAGTGCCTGACAGGATAACAGCGGAAGAATACCCAAGTCTATACTTTCCTTTTTCGATTTGAACCAAGAGAAGACAAACAACCACAAGCAATATGATAGTAAGACAGCAAGTAATTCAACCAAACAAATATAACAAGGCAATAATAAACCAATCACACAAGACACCAAGATTTACGTGAAAAACCCTTCGATGTGAAGAGTAAAAAACCACGGGACCAAAATCTCCACTATAATCACCAAGAGTTACAATATTGTTCTCCAAAATTGGCCACAAAACAAGTGCCAAACAACGAGCAACAACAAAATAAGATTGCACCAAATCTAGAGAATTAAAGGAGCAAAATCACCAATTTCGCAGCTACTGTTCATGACAGAAAAACTGAAGCTGTAGGCCACCAAATCCAACTCTATCAATTCCTAATCAAAGATTGAGATGAAGATAATATGCTGTCCAAAAATCAGCTCAATCGGACANAAAATATTGAGATGAAGATAATATTTTGTCTAAAAATCAGCTCAATTGGACAAGAAACGAAGCGGGAATCGCAATTTGAAGTTGGCTGTTAGGGCTGAATTTTGACTGCGAAAACTGCTCTCTTTCTCTCTTTTTGGCTGCTGAAAAAACTCTCTGTGTATATGAAAATAAGACCTAAATAGGCTTGTATTTGCCTCATAAGAATGGGCCTATGGGCAAAAATGGGTTGGTCCAAATTGGGCTTTTATTTATCCACATAGGAAGGGAAAAAGGCCCATAACCCAACATTAGTTTGTCTGTTTTAATTAGGATTCTTTTGATGGGTTATGAGGTGGGTTATGGATTATGGGTTATAAAAGGGGTCAAACAGGTAGTATAATAGGATCATGACACATGTAATAAAATATGGGTCCGTTAGTGACAAGGTTATATTTGTACCACTAATTAGACGGTAGGGATATACATGTACGCATAGTATAACAAAGGGTATATACTCACCTTTTATTAAAGTTCGGGGGTAAATCCGTCCCTTTTCCTTATATTATAATATAAAGAGAAAATACATCAAATTTCCCTGAACATGGTGTGGGCGTTTAAATACCCCCCTTAATATCTTGGAAGTGAAGTAAATACAACCCTGAGAGTAAAATATCAGTCTCATTTGTCACATCATATATATATATATATAGCCATATAAGCGTCACGTTACTGCCATGTAAGCACCGCATCATTAATGTTTTGTCTTTTATATGGCTTTTCAACCTTTTTCTTAAAAATTTTTTTAGAAATACATTGCACTAATCAATAAATTTAAAATGCATTATAAAATTAAAAATTGTCTCACCTGTTGGGAATTAAACACACAACACACACAAATAATCTAGAGAAAAGAGAAACGGAACACAAACGGGACACACAAGAATTTAACGTGGTTCGGTTTCCCTACTCCACGACTGTAACAGGAGGATTTTTATTTCACTTGTGCTGCTCTTTAAAATTACAAATACAAGGATCATATTTATAGGAAAACCAAATGGTTAACCTAGGGTTTCAGTAATGGGTCGGGCCGGCTCACAAGCCTCCACAAAGCCCAACAAT